>NC_069500.1:727422657-728022657 GCF_027579735.1 Bombina bombina | reverse complement strand
ACAATGTAATTAATAATTACATTATAGCTATGTTAGGGTTTATATTTATTTTACAGGTAAATTGTTAATTATTTTAACTAGGTATAATAGCTATTAAATAGTTATTAACTATTTAATAACTACCTAGTTAAAATAATTACCCAATTACTTGTAAAATAAATCCTAACCTAAGTTACAAATACACCTACACTATCAATACATTAAATAAACTACAAATATCTATCTAAAAATACAATTAAATAAACTAAACTAAATTACAAAAAAAAAAAACACTAAATTACAAAAAATAAAAAAAAGATTACAAGATTTTTAAGCTAATTACACCTATTCTAAGCCCCTAATAAAATAGTAAAGCCCCCCCAAAATAAAAAAATTCCCTACCCTATTCTAAATTAAAACAAGTTCAAAGCTCTTTTACCTTACCAGCCCTTAAAAGAGCCTTTTGTGGGGGCATGCCGCAAAGAAAACTGCTCTTTTGCCTGCAAAAAAAAACACAATACCACCCCCCAACATTACAACCCACCACCCACATACCCCTAATCTAACCCAAACCCCCCTTAAATAAACCTAACACTACCCCCCCTGAAGATCTCCCTACCTTGTATTCACCCCGCCGGGCAGAACTCCACATCCGATCCGGGCGATGTGTTCCAGCAAGCGGCAGTGAAGCCTTCTTCCATCCAGGCGATGTCTTGAAGCAAGCGGCAGAGAGTCTTCTTCCATCGGCGACGTCTTCAAGCAAATCGGCATCTTCAATCTTCTTACTTCGCTCCTCCGCCGCGGAGCATCCTTCCGGCACAACGACTTCCCGACGAATGAGGTTCCTTTAAATGATGTCATCCAAGATGGCGTCCGTCGAATTCCGATTGGCTGATAGGATTCTATCAGCCAATCGGAATTAAGGTAGAAAAATCTGATTGGCTGATTGAATCAGCCAATCAGATTCAGGTTCAATCCGATCGGCTGAACCAATCAGCCAATCAGATTGAACTTGAATCTGATTGGCTGATTCAATCAGCCAATCAGATTTTTCTACCTTAATTCCGATTGGCTGATAGAATCCTATCAGCCAATCGGAATTCGACGGACGCCATCTTGGATGACGTCATTTAAAGGAACCTCATTCGTCGGGAAGTCGTCGTGCCGGAAGGATGCTCCGCGGCGGAGGAGCGAAGTAAGAAGATTGAAGATGCCGATTTGCTTGAAGACGTCGCCGATGGAAGAAGACTCTCTGCCGCTTGCTTCAAGACATCGCCCGGATGGAAGAAGACTTCACTGCCGCTTGCTGGAAGACATCGCCCGGATCGGATGAGGAGTTCTGCCCGGCGGGGTGAATACAAGGTAGGGAGATCTTCAGGGGGGTAGTGTTAGGTTTATTTAAGGGGGGTTTGGGTTAGATTAGGGGTATGTGGGTGGTGGGTTGTAATGTTGGGGGGTGGTATTGTGTTTTTTTTGCAGGCAAAAGAGCAGTTTTCTTTGGGGCATGCCCCCACAAAAGGCCCTTTTAAGGGCTGGTAAGGTAAAAGAGCTTTGAACTTGTTTTAATTTAGAATAGGGTAGGGAATTTTTTTATTTTGGGGGGCTTTATTATTTTATTAGGGGGCTTAGAATAGGTGTAATTAGCTTAAAAATCTTGTAATCTTTTTTTTATTTTTTGTAATTTAGTGTTTTTTTTTTTGTAATTTAGTTTAGTTTATTTAATTGTATTTTTATATAGATATTTGTAGTTTATTTAATTTATTGATAGTGTAGGTGTATTTGTAACTTAGGTTAGGATTTATTTTACAGGTAATTGGGTTATTATTTTAACTAGGTAGCTATTAAATAGTTAATAACTATTTAATAGCTATTATACCTAGTTAAAATAATTAACAATTTACCTGTAAAATAAATATAAACCCTAACATAGCTATAATGTAATTATTAATTACATTGTAGCTATCTTAGGGTTTATTTTATAGGTAAGTATTTAGATTTAAATAGGAATATTTTAATTAATAATATTAATATTAGATTTATTTTAATAAGAGTTTAGTTAGGATGTTAGAGTTAGATAGGGTTATTATACTTAATAAATATATAATATAATAACGATATTAACTATATTAACCCTAATATAATTAGGGTTAATATAGTTAATATATATAATATAATAACTATATTAACTATATTAACCCTAATATAATTAGGGTTAATATAGTTAATATAGCTGGCGGCGGTGTAGGGGGATTAGATTAGGGGTTAATACATTTATTATAGGTGGCCGCGGTGTAGGGGGATGTAGATTGTAGGCAAAAGAGCAGTTTACTTTGTGACAAAGCCCCGCCAAAAGCCCTTTTAAGGGCTGGCAAAAGAGCTGTTACTTTGGGGCATGCCCCGCAAAAAGCCCTTTTAAGGGCTGGCAAAAGAGCTGTTACTTTGGGGCAATGCCACGCAAAAAGCCCTTTTCAGGGCTATTTGTAGGGTTAGACTTAGGTTTAGTGGTAGGGATAGTTTAGTATTTTAGGGGTTAAATAATTTAATATAGATGGCGGCGGGGTAGGGGGATTAGATTAGGGGTTAATAATTTTAAAATAGCGGCGGGGTAGGGGCTCACTTTAGGGGGTAGGTAAGGTAGATGGCGGCAGTGTTAGGGGCTCACTTTAGGGGGTTATAGATTAAGTATAGCTGGCGGCGGTTTAGGGGTTAATAATTTTATTAGGTAGCGGCGGGCTCCGGGAGCGGCAGTTTAGGGGTTAATACATATTTTATTGTTAGGATAGTGAGGGGGGATAGCGGATAGAGGGTTAGACGTGTCGGGCTATGTTAGGGAGGCGTGTTAGACAGTGTGGGTGATTTAGACTTTAGTCAGGTTTTGTAGGCGCCGACAGTTTCTAACGTGCCGCAAGTCACTGGCGATGCCAGAAATTTGTACTTGCGCAGATTTCTGGACATCGCTGGTTTGTCAGACTTATGGCACGTTAGCATCTGACGGCGACATATATGGGATAGCTCGAGTTGCGAGCTGAAACTGCGGGCGACGCGGGTTCCCTCGCTTGCGCCACAAACTACGATCTATATCGGATCGCGCCCCAGGTCTCAACTCTGACTAAGCATAGTAACTATAATAAAATTGCATAAAATATGGTGTCAAAGACCCACTATAGGGATGACCTGAACTATGGAATAACTTCAAATAACAAGAGTAACATTAATATCTATGATACTGTGAAAGGGAAGCAATATTAAACCTCCAAATAAACCTTAGCTCTAGAATTGCAATCCATGTACTAACTACTTGCGCATATATATATAAGATCCTTAACAATGGGCTCACCTGACACTGATCTAAGCTATCAGTAGGATAGGCAATATATAGCAACAACTTGTAACAACTATATCCTACTATAAGTATGCACCAATATCTCATCCACCAGTCCCCTAAACTATGGAAGTTTCATAGGGGGGGGGGGTGTATAGCAACATTTAATACATAATATTGTGCCTATAATTATAGGAGAAATTTTCATATAGAAAATATAGCTGGATTACAAAACATGACTTAATTGTCACCCTCAACCTAATTCACCATCTTAATATGACACAGTATGTTAGGAAAAACTATCACCTAGATTACGAGTTTTGCGTTAAGGCTTTTAATGCTGAAAAATGGCAATGTCAGCATAAAAGCAGGAATGCACTATTGGGAGTCATGTCGGTATAGCTATACCGCAAGCATTTTAGCATGTAACGCAACGTCAATCCCGCACTCAAAAAAATGACGTTTTTGTGTGGGATTTTCATAGTGCTGGTATTACAGGTTGTGCGGTCCGGCTAAAATGCTTGCATTACAGCCTATACCGACACGATCCATACCGCCATCTGAGAGCAGTAGTTATTAGTTTTTGTGTAACAAAAATGTTTCACAAAACTCATAACTAAAATGTTACAAAGTACACTAACACCCATAAACTACCTATTAACCCTTAAACCACCGCCCTCCCGCATCGCAAACACTTTATTAAATGTATTAAACCCTAATCTGCCGCCAACCCACATTGCAGCTTTTCAGTAAATTTATTAACCCCTAATCCGCCGCTCCCCGACATAGCCGCCACTAAATAAAGTTATTAACCCCTAAACCGCCAGCCCCTAACATCGCAAAACACTAAAATAAACTATTAATCCCTAAACTTAACACCCCCTAACTTTAAATAAAAATTACAATATAACTCTATTAAAATAAATAAAAACTTATCTGCAAAATAAAAATAAACCTAACATTAAACTACAAATTAACCTAACATAAATAATCTAATAAAATAAAAAATACCAATTAAAATATCTAAATTACAAATTTAAAAAAACCTAACACTATGAAAAAAAATAAAAAATCTAAATTACAACCAAAAAAAACAAATCCTACGAAAAATTTTAAAAATCTGTTTACCAAAAATAATAAACACTAAAATCACGAAAAATAATAAACACTAAGCTTACAAAAAAATAAACGAAATTATCAAAAATAAAAAAAATTACACCTAATCTAATAGCCCTATAAAAATAAAAAAAAAAACCCAAAATAAAAACACCCCCTAGCCTACAATAAACTACCAATAGCCCATAAAAGGGCCTTTTGTAGGGCAATGCCCTAAAGAAATCAGCTCTTTTACCTGTAAAAAAATACAAAGTCCCAACCAACCCCCCAAAATAAAAAAACTAACTCTAAAAAAAAAAAACTAAGCTACCCATTGCCCCTAAAGGAGCATTTGTATGGGCACTGCCCTTAAAAGGGCATTTAGCTCTTTTTCAAAGCCCAAATCCTAATCTAAAAAAAAAAAACACCCAAAAAATAAAAAAATAACCTAACACTAACCCCAGAAGATCTACTCACGAAGTCCGGACATCCATCTCCATCCAGACGGCAAGGTCTTCATCCAGGTGGCGAGGTCTTCATCCATCCCGGGGGCGTCTTCTATCTTCATCCTGGCGGTGCGGAGCGGTGCCATCGTGGAAGCTGATTCCATCCTGTGCGGAGCGTCCTCTTCATACAGTCGCCGCCATACACTGAAGCTGAATGAAAGGTAGCCGTTTCAAAATGGCGTCCCTTGCACAAGTGTTAGGTTTTTTAAATTTGTAATTTAGATATTTTAATTAATAGTAGTTTTTATTTTATTAGAATAGTTATGTTAATTTATAGTTTAATGTTAGGCTTATTTTTATTTCACAGGTAAGTTTTTATTTATTTAAATAGAGATATATTGTAATTTTAATTTAAAGTTAGGGGTTGTTAGGTTTAGGGTTTAATAGTTTAATTTTATGTTTTGCAATGTTGGGGCCGGAGGTTTAGGGGTTAATAACTTTATTTAATGGCGTCAATGTCGGGGAGCAGCGGATTAGGGGTTAATAGCTTTATTATAGTGGCAGCGATGTCGGGGTGCGGGGGAATAGGGGTTAATAGTTTTATTATAGTGGCGGCGATGTCGGTGAGCGGCGGCATAGGGGTAATAACTTTTATTATTGTCTGCGATGTTGGGAGCGGCAGATTAGGGGTTAATAACTTTATTTAGGTGTCAGCGATGTCGGGGCGGCAGATTAGGGGTGTTTAGACTTGGGGTTTATGTTAGGGTGTTAGGTTTAAATGTAACTTTCTTTTCCCCATAGACATCTCCGCAATCTCCATTCCGCACTTCAGGTGTTAGTTTTTTTTCTAACACTCTCTCCCCATTGATGTCTATGGGGGAAAGCGCGCACGAGCACGTCAAATCAACCCTTGGCTTTTGTGTGGTATGGAGCTTAACGCAACCATATCGTACGCACAAGGAGGCTTTTCAGAAACTCGTAATGGCAGCGCTATGGGGGGATGAAATAACGCAACTTTTGTTGCGTTCGTTTTCGCACCCTGTTTAGCGCAAAACTCATAATCTAGTTATATCTGTAGCGAAACTAGTGTTAGCAGGAATAAGTATAATGTACAGATGTAAATACAATACGCAGAATAAGAAAAAGACTCAGCATAGTATATAGAGGCATTAGCAGGATTGTAATCCTAACAAAAGAGTCCATTAAGGAGAACTTGCAAATGCACCAGTCAGTGAAAATATTAAAGATATGTCCATACAAATATGTCCTCTTATATGTCAGCTAATAAGATTCATGGAGAAATTGGCCCAGTATGAAATAATGAACTCTTGACAAAACAACAAGGCTGAGTGTAGATATGAAACTTGAAAAGGACAGCTTACCAAACTGTCTCCAGACACTCTGCCTATACATAAGCAGGAAGGATAGTGATAAATATAAAGTCAGCCGATTCCCACCTTTAAATGTCCCGGTATCCTCAGACGCCTTGTTTTGCTGAACTTTGCAGCCATTAAGGTTATGTACCATACCAGTCCCAATATTGGTATAGCTCCCTTATCCAATTGTTTACACTGATTTAAAGGGACAGTCAACACCAGAATTTGTGTTGTTTAAAAAGATAGATAATCCCTTTATTACCCATTCCCCAATTTTGCATAATCAACACAGTTATAATAATACACTTTTTACCTCTGTGAGTACCTTGTATCTAAGCCTCCCCAAACTGCCCCCTTATTTCAGTTCTTTTGACAGACTTGCATTTTAGCCAATCAGTGCTTACTACTAGGTAACTTCATGTGCGTGAGCTCAATGTTATCTATATGAAACACATGAACTAACACCCTCTAGTGGTGAAAACCTGTCAAAATATATTCACATAAGAGGCGGCCTTTAAGGTCTAATAAATTAGCATATGAGCCTACCTAGGTTTAGCTTTAACTAAGAATACCAAGAGAACAAAGTTGGTGATAAAAGTAAATAGGAAAGTTGTTTAAACTTGCATGCCCTATTTGAATCATGAAAGTTTATTTTAGACTTGACTGTCCCTTTAAGTGATCAAACAGCCCAAGGACACTTGCCACCATATATTTCTCACGTAGTGGTTTCCATAAAACAAGGGTCCCATATCTACTGATATTTTGGAAAAGTCTGCTCGCCTCAGTAGAGTATGCCGACGGCTGACAGAAAACTATCTTTTAGGGACAGCTGCTGCTTACTTGGAGGGCGTCTTCTCCAGCCCCCTGCAGCCACAATCCCTGAATCATCAGGGTTAATTGAGGCTGGGTCCACGATACAAACACTGACGTCTCACTAGCCTCCATAGATATCTCTATAAAGGAGTGCGAAGATTGAGTCTTCTTACTGACGGAAAAGGCCATTGCCTGTAAAGGTCCTTTGCTCTCATGTATCTTGCTTAGCCTACTTAGCTGGAACTGCAAATCTGTGAAGTGATGTTTTAGCATTCTGGGCATTGCCTCTTCTCACTTATCAACTGCGGCCACGATACATTCTCATGTGGAGCCTGGTAGACACTGTTCTCCTCCTCCATATTACAGTATCTTATGTCTTCAAAATCAGTAGTATAGAATCAAATCAGAGAACAGATCCTCACTTGGATTCTTTGAAAACATAAAAAAAAACAGCCTTAGCATGACTGTATCCTCATGGAGAGGCCGCCGTTTGAGTTCTCAACTGTCCAGAGCTGGGCCTAGCGAACATAAACTCTGCAAGCTTAAGATTATTCGATTCAGTGTTTCTCAGTCTAGTCTATGGATTATGCAGGTCACACTAGGAGCCAAAAATATTCCAACCTATCATGGCTGCTGCCTAGACACCCCCCCCCCCTTTCATCTCTTCTTTGTTAAAATCATTTTATAACACTTTAACCAATCAAAAAAGATCTATAACATTTTAAAAATGCCAATCAGCAGATGTCAAATTGGTATCCAATAGAATAACTCCAAGTATTCATTTCTCAAATAGGTACGTACATATATGCAGTCCCAAATTAGGTCTGGTAACAGAATCTATAATCACACCCAAAAAAGAAACTCTTGTCTGAGTAATCAGAGCACTTTTTGCAACATTTACCTTCCAGCCATGACTGTGAAGAGACAATAGTAGTTTGTCTCTTTGAGCAGTTGCTGATAATGATCCTTGTGAGTAGGGGTGTGAAAGTGAACATCCTTCAAATCTATGGTTGTCATAAACTGTCCCTGCTTACCTAAAGGAAAGATCATTCTGATAGTTTCCATCTTGTATCAGGGAACCCTCAAAAACCTGTTCAAAGTATTCATATCCAGAATGGTTCTGATAGTTCCCTCCCTCTTTGAAACAATGAAGAGGTTGGAATAAAAACTTCTTTTGTTCCTCCATGGGTAATGGGATGCTTACCCCCATGTTCACCAACTCATGATGTGACAGAAGAAACCTCCCACAAGGAGGCAGAGATCAAAAACCTATTCTGTAGACTTGAGATACAACGTCCAGTACCCAAGGGTCCTAAACAGACTTAGACCAGGACATCTGGAAAAGGGTTAACCTACCCCCTACCAGCAATGCATCTGGTACCGGGGTCTTGACTTCATGCTAATTTAACAGTGCATGGAGAATTATTATTCTGCTTAGCCTTGTTCCAGTCTGGATTGGGCTTCCAGGAAGACTTTGAGAAGTCTGACTTCTGTGAAGAAGATGAGTTTCTAGACTAAAGAAAGGAGCAAAATCTATTATTAGATCTGCCCTTGGATTTAGCCTTCTTATTCTGGGGCAGAAATGTTTCCTTATCACTAGTGACAGTGAGAATAATAGCATCCAAACCCGGCCCAAACAAAATCTTTCCTTGAAAAAGTAAGGATTAAAGTCTGCTCTTTAAAACCATATCTGCTATCACATAGCAAATGAAGGAATTATCCAGTCTCAGAAATCTTAACCGGTCTTGAATATCCTCTAATGAAGATTAATCCGATACCAATTCAGATAAGCAATCACACCAAAGAGATTCAGCACCAACAACACAAGTGATACCGACATCTGGTTTAAACAAAACTCCTCCCTGAAGAAAGGACTTTCTGAGGTAGTTCTCCAACTTCCTATCCATAGGATTTCTGAATGAAGTGCTGTCTTCTAAGGGAATTGTAGTTCGTTATGCCAAAGTAGAAATGGCTCCATTCACTTTCAGAATGGTTTCCCAATTCTCTAATTTAGAAGCAGGAACTGGAAACATCTTCTTGAATTTTGGGGAAGGAAGGAAAGGGACCTCAGGCTTGTTCCATTCCTTATATATAATTTCAGAAACAGCATCTGGAACAGGAAAAACTTTTACAGATTTCGCTGAAGGCTTAAAAATTAAATAAAGTTGTTTTGCGGACTTATCTTCAACTGGCTTAGAGTCCTGAACCTCTAAAGTCTGTAGAACCTCCTTAAGCAAAAAGCGCAAATGCTCAATGTTAAAATTAAATGACACAGTCTCAGCTTTCTGATCTGTGTTAGAAGTCAGGTCCTCAAAGGACAATTCCCCATCTAAGGATAAACCAGAAACCTCAGAATCGGAATCCTGAACTGTCTTGGCAGAAACAGATCAATTTGGGAAATAACCTCCAGCAGAAGAAATGCGTTCACTCTTACTTGAAGGTAGCCTAGCTGCCAATACCTCAGAAATAGTGTACCTTAGATAGTCTTTGAAACCTAGGGAAAAGTCTTTGAAGCCTCCCTGAGAAATTCCCACTGAGGACAAACCACTCTTGGGGCAACAGAAGTACTAATTTGAGAGTGCAATACTGAATTTAAACAGGCACTGCAAAGTTGAGCTGGAGGACAAACCGTGGCCAATTTGCCAAGCATGCATTTGAAATACGACATCTGTAGACCTCCCCTCTAAAGGGTCTAACCTAGAAGGGATAGCTCAAGTGTGTGCCATGCCCAATGCAGATGAACACAGATAAAACGCAGTCACAGTGTGTGCAAAACACAAGTCTATAAAACAAATCAAGTACTGAACTGTCTGTTCAAGTGGTATGAGAGCTAACCAGTCACATTTCAGGTTGCAATATGCATAACAAAAAGTCCCCAAAAATGAACCTATAAAAAGGTGAATTGGCAAAAATAATAAGTATTCCCAATGAATTAAGCTTCCCAAACTCCTGGTATAGTGCTGTTACCATCTCCTGACACTTTCACTGGAGAACAGAACAGCGTGTCCACCATGGCCACCAGTAAAGTAAGGAAGAAGGAAGAAAGTGCACAAAGCTGTGAGCACACCCGGACAATATTGATGCTCTCGATATCATAAAGCTAATGTCCCCGTCGTGCTAGCAAATAATACCTATAGGCGTGCAGATTGTAAAAGAACTTGGAGAAGTGTGATAAACATAACTGGGTGCAATAAAGGAATTAAAGTACGACCGTGCTAATAGGAACCTGGCATAACCCTTATTAAGAAGCCGGAAAAAAAAAACACACATAAAGCAACCCAAATGTTGTGATGAACTAAAGTGCTTGTACAGTCCCTTGTAAGCTGTGAGTGACAAAAGGTACTTACCCAAAAGGACACCCACTCCACTGTACTTACCTAGCTGCTATGCTTGTATACAGTAGAGAGCCCATACGGTACTGTACTAAACAGTAGAGGATATACTGAGGGAGTACATCTACATGGCCTACAGGAGGAGGCTGAAGGATCAGTCCCAGCAACACATGTGGCAGGCTTGTGAACACAACTCCCAAAGGAGATTTACATTGCACAGCCAAAAACTCTGTTAATGCACCTCTCTTCAAAGTTTCACCTTATGAGGGAGGGGAATACAGGATCAAAGATCCCTCTTCAATTAAAATAAAATAAATTCCTTAAGACCTTAATCTTCACCTGCTCCTGAAAAGGCAAAGAAAAGACTTTGAGGTAAGGAGAAGTGGGAGGGATTAGAAAGCTCTTGGTGTAGGGTGTCTTTGCCTTTTTTCCTGGTAGCTAGGTGATGAATTCCCAACAGTAAGGAATCATAGATTCTCGCCGCCTTAAGAAAGAAATTAAAATATAAGTGAACAGCAGTGCATGCAAGATGGCCTATGTGCTGTGCTTCTGGTGTAGCTTAAAGGGAAAGTATTGAGAACTGGAAGTGCACATGGCAGAATTTACAAGCCTAACTCACACCTGTTCCTAATTCTCCTCAGCTGGGGAGATCAGATAAGGAACTCCAAAACAATGATAGTTTTGATAACAAAATGGCAATTACAACCTTAGTCTACTGCAGTAACAAGTCTGGATTGGCTTCTCTAAATAAGACAAGTGGTAAGGGGAGTTTGGATACTGAAAAATAATTGCAGCAAAAAAGTTTTAATTCATTTAAAAAAAAATCACACTCAATGATGGCTAGATCACGGATGGTGCGCTAACGAGCAATAAGGGCTATATGGCGGCTCTTTGCACAAAGTTGCACAGAACACATTGTACAGTACAGTTACACTCATAATAACACTGTCTAATAAAAATTATTAAAAAAAATATACAATGTTCTTCACATAGGGGAATATTATATTTTTAAATATATATTCCTATATATATCTGTATATATCTAACCCTATATATAATCATCATCATATATATATAGAAATATGTATTTCAGAAGAAATAGAACATATTATTCCATGTGAAGAACATTGGAATGTGAAATATCCATATTTCATGTCGGGTTAGCACATTTGGTTAAACGCAATCGGGTTTACGCACAAATATGGGTGTTAGGTTTTTAAACTTTTCACGCTCCATTGAAGTCTATGGAGGAATATGTTAACGCGGTCACGATATTCTAAGTTCCACTTTTTGCGTGCGTCTGGTTGATGCTCGCGAGCAAAACTTTTACTTGTAATATGAGCGCAGCCTGATGTGCAAAAAAGCCTCCATCTAGTGGAGTTAACGTGCAAGCGCTAATTTCCGCTCCACTCGCAATCTAGCCCTTAGTATGTTAATATATGGAAATATGTTTATGTTTCTTTAAGGAATTTTAACCCTCCATCTCTTTGCTCACTTATTCCATATACTAGATTATTTCACATTTTTTACTTTTTGTTATCTTCACTTGGTTAATAAACAGCAAATTTGTCATTGTTCCCAAAAATTCTGTTTGCTGTCAGTCATTATAAATATCAATATTATTCATACCAGTAGATACTAATAATTAATATCTATTAGTATAATGCAGTCCATAGATTAAATAGACAGACAATGCATCAAAATGAAGACAACAAGTTAAAGAAAATGCTATCTAAAAACACTTTTAAGGTGAGATAGATGGATAGATAGATGATAGATAGATAGATAGATAGGTAGATAGATGGATGTTTGATAGATAGACAGATAGATAGATAGATAGATAGATAGATAGATGGATGATAGATAGAAAAAAAGATAGATTTACACTACCGGTCAAATGTTTTCAAACACTTCAATTTTTCCAGTTTATATTGAAAGTTAAGCAGTTCAAGTCGGGCGAAGAACCTAAAATGTTACAAATTACGAGATAACTTGCCAGAGGAAAAACTAACAAGTTTAGGTTACCAAAAGCTGAAAAATAATGTAAGTAGACAAACTATAACCCTTAAAGGTGTGTCAATGAGCAAATTTTCCTACACTATCAAAAGGCACTTGGAAACAGAAGGAAGTGCCAACAGGAAGAGGTCAGGCAGACCCAAAGCAACAACAGAATCAGCTCACAGGACAACAGCTTCAAGTCCAACTTAGCAGTTGTTTAAGTAAGCAAGTCTCACTTTCAACTTGAAGAGAAACTTTGAGCTGGCCGGTTTGACAGGATGAGTGGCAGAAATAAAAGCATTGCTAAGATGACAAAATAAGAAAAAGGGGCTTTCCTGGACCATGAAGCACCACTAGTTAACTACTGAAGACAGGAAAAAGGTCTTATGGACTGATGAAACAAAACTTGAAATCTTTGGTTCGTCACACAGGGCACAGCATTGAGTAAGTGAAAAGATGGTTCCTCATTGTGTCACAACAACTGTCAAATATGGAGGAAGGAGCGTGATGGTCTGGAGCTCTTTTACTTGGTCCAGAGTCAGTGACTTGCACAGAGTGAGTGGAACCCTGAACCAAAAAGAGTACAATAGCATTTTGCAGCACAATGCAATACCCTCTGATATATGTCTAGTTGGTGAAAGGTTCCTAAAGCAAGATAAAGGCCCAAAACATAACTCCAGGCTATGTCAGAACTACCTTAGAAGAAAAGAACAAGACGGGTAGGATTCAAATCATGGACTTATACCCCATCAAGCTGGTGTGGGATTAACTGGACAGAAGGGTGAAAACAAAGCAAACTATGAGTGCAACATATTTGTGGCAACTTTTGCAAAAATGTTGATAAGAAATTTGCAAATAATGTAGAAAGAATAAGATGAGTGTGTTTGATTGTTATTTCTGCAAAATGTAGCTACATTGATGAATCAAAAATATTGTTAAACATAACTATTCTGGGCCAGATTAAAAGTGGAGCGATATTTAACACTCTTGCTCGCACACTAAATCCACTAGAAGTAAGCTTTTTGAACGTGTGGGGTAGTGTAAATTGAAAGTAAAAAGTTTTCGCTCATGTGCTAACCCGATGTGCGCAAAAAGCCAAAATTAGAATATCACAAACATGTTAACGTATTCCCCCATAGAAGTCAATGGAGCCAGTTAGTCTGATATCAATAGTGGGGAAGTTACTAGAAGGTATTATAAAGGATTATATTTATGAGTATATTTGTATAAACAAGATCATGGGGCCCAAGTCTTCAGACTCGCCAGAAACACCAGTTATAAAGCAGCGGTCTAAAGAGTACGATCGGGTTGATTGACACCTCCCTGCTGGTGGCCGATTGGCCGCGAGTCAGCAGGGGGCGGCGTTGCACCAGCAGCTCTTGTGAGCTGCTGGTGCAATGTTAAATGCAGAGAGCGTATTGCTCTTCACATTCAGCGAGGTCTTGCGGACCTGATCCGCATTGTGGATCATGTCTGCAAGACCTTTAATAAATAGGTCCCCATGAGTTAAAATGAGCACGGTTTTAGGAGAAATAGATCATGTCAAACTAATCTAATTATATTTTACGAGGAAGTAAGTAAAAATATAGATAAAGGGGAGTCAGTTGATGTGATATACTTGGATTTTGCAAAGGCGTTTGATACAGTGCCACATGAGAGATTAATGTACAGAATTAAGGGACTGGGAAAAGCTTAAACTGTTAGCTCATGGATAAATAACTCGATAAGAGACAGGGAGCAACAAATAATAGTAAACCGATCATACTCAGATTGAACAAAGGTAATTAGTGGAGTCCCCCAGGAATCAGTACTTGTCCCTGTTCTTTTTAATATTTTTAATAATGACTTGGAGCAAGGATGAACTTGCTTTACAAAAGGATCTACAAAAATTAGAAGAATGGGCAGGTAAATTAGAAGAATTGGCAGGTAAATGGAAAATTAGATTTAATCCTGGAAAATGCATTCTGTGTTCTACATTTTGGAAGTAAAAATAAGCAGGCAACCTATTATTTAAATGGGACTAGACTTACCAAAACAGAGGAGGAAAGGGATTTGGGAGTACTTTTAAATAACAAGCTAAAGATGGGTACACAATGCAGGGCAGCGGCTTCTAATAAGATACTAGTATGTATTAAAAGAGACATTGAGTCCCATTTATCAAGCTCCAAACAGAGCTTGAGGGCCCGTTTTTCATAATTCCCGTTTTTCATGATGCAAGTTATGGAGCAGTGGTATAAAGATCGTTGCTCCATAACCCTGTCCGCCTGCTCTGAGCAGGTGGACAGAGATCGCTACAATTAAACCCGATCGAGTACGATCGGGTTAATTGACACCCCCCTGTCTGCAGGGGGCGGCGTTGCACCAGCAGCTCACAAGATCTGCTGGTGCAATGCTGAATACGGAGAGCGTATTGCTCTCCACATTCAGCGATGTCTGTCGGACCTGATCCTCACTGTCGGATCAGGTCCGACAGACATTTGATAAATAGGCCTCATTGATGCAAGGGAGGAAAGCATAATTCTGACACTATATAAATCCCTATAGATATAAGACCTCACCTTGAGTATGGAGTGCAGTTCTGGGAACCAATTTCAAACAGACTTAAAAAAAGTTCAGAAAAGAGCCACAAAGCTAATAAGGGGGAGAATTTAAGCTATGAGGAGAGGTTAGCCTAACTGGGTCTGTTTTCTCTAGAAAAAAGGCGCTTGAGTGGTGACATGATTACTTTGTATAAGTATATTCAAGGCCCATATACAGAGATGGCAGAAGCTCTGTTTATTTCAATAATTATTTGTGACAAGTGGTCACAATTTAAGGCTGGAGGAAAGGAGATTTAATCTCCAGTAAAGTAAAAAAAAAATTCACTGTAAGAGCAATCAAATTGTGGAATTCATTACCTAAGGAGTTAGTAAATGCCAATACCTTAGATACATTTTAAAATGGTTTAAATACATTTCTGGCTAGGAACAGAATTTTGATTGCTTGTGTAAAAATAGTTCACCTTTTTTAATGGGATTAAAGTGACGGTAGGATTTACCATCACTAAAAATAAAGTGGAGGTTAAGTGATCAAATTTGTAAAAAAAGGGTGCTTAACTCACCCTTTCTGTGCCGTTGCACAGCGCTAAACTCATCGGCTCTGGCCGCCCACAGCACATCGGTCTTCTACCAATGAATTGCCTCTTGCACCTCTAAACCAATAGCCCTGCATGCATACAAAAACCATTGACACGCATGGCTATTGGTTTAGAGGTGTAAATGTCACCTCATTGAAGGAGATCGATGTGCCGTGGTTGGAGCTGCTGAGTTTAGCACTGTGGAACGGCATAGAAAGGGTGAGTTTAGCACCCTTTTTTTTACATGTTTGATCACTTAACCTCCAATTTATTTTTAGTGATGGTAAATCCTAGTGTTTGTTATATGCTTGGATTTACCATCATTTCATTTAGCTCAACTAGAGCTTTTTTGTAAGTATATTAAGATTTACATAATTTCTAAATATATCTAATGGTAGCTTTGTACAATATATATATATATATATATATATATATATATATATAAAATTATAAATAGGTATAGATATATACAGATATATACGGGAATATCTATTTAGAAATATTAGAAATACGTAGAACATATTCTACTATGTGCAGAACATTGGAATGTCAAATATTTACAGTAAATACACACTATAACACTTTATTACAAATGAATATTTTTTAAATATGATGTTTCATGTTTTCATCTACTTAACTGTAAAGGTTTCCAATGCACTTATATATGTCTATATATAAATACATATGTCTGTATGTGTTTATATGTGTATATATGTCTGTAAATGCATATATACACATATACAGTAAATACATATGTATACATATAGATATTTAGACATGTATATGTATGTATATCTATGTTAAAGCCATTTGCCTGCCCTTTTTTCTAACACCTGATACCTTTGGGCCAATTTATCACATGTTGGACTGACATGATTTGCTGTGGCAAACATGTCCGCCCAACATCGCTAAATGCCGACAGCATCCATCTAGTGAAATGCTTGTGCAAAGCCGTCCTTGCACATTCACTGCCAATTGGCCGCTAGCAGGGGTGTCAATCATCTCGATCATATCAGATTGGGATGATTGCTGTCCACCACCTCAGAGGAGTTAAGGAGCAGCGGTCTTACGACCACTGCTTCTTAACTTTTGTTTCCGGCAAGCCTGCAGGCTCACCCGGAAACAGCTGCATCTGCAGCTTGTTAAATATACCACCTCATATCCTTGAGCCCCCACCCCTGAATGGAGGGACCCTGTCAATAAGCATTGTACAGATAATTGACACTGTGTGCTTTTCCTCTAAAAAAAATGCTGTGCCACAGGTTGTTCAGCTCTACGTTCTTTTAGGGCAATAAGTATAGCTGATTTATGATTAACCTGTCTTTCCCTGAAGGTTGTTTTGGTCTTTCCAAGATAAAAAATCTCACATGGACAGGTGATAAAATATATTACATAATCTGATGTGTATGTTATTCTGTTATTTTATATGTTTTTGCCTTATGTGGATGATGAAAGCTATTTTCTGTTATAAGCATGGTGCAAGTGACACAGCTGCCACATCTGAAACACCCTGGTCTGTTCATTTGTTGTGATATTGGTTTTAACCAATATTGATTTCAAACTACATCCTCTTTTGTATACCATTCTTGGAAGTGCTGTATTTTTAAAGGGTAAAGTAGGATCATTGGTTATCAATGGCCAGCTCTTTGCTAAGATTCCATGTACATATGAACTCCATTCCATTTCTCAGTGTATATGTGCTTAAGAAGTTCCCCATCTTGCCTACTTACATTATTTATTGCATTTCTCTATGTGTATTGGCTGACCTCATATAATATTTAGCCTTTGGCCTTCGCCCTATAGCCTCTGCTGAGGAACCTATCCTTCATGGACTTCAAATGTACATCTTTATTCTGCTATTCGATCTGAACTACTCTGAGAAATTGTGATTTCATAATTCCTCTTTTAAGTGCTAATGGATGATAATGTTGATATTGTAACAGAAAATTTCTATCTTGAGTTTTTTGTATATAGGGTTGTTCATAATTGACATAGTTCTTTTTCCTCTTTTTTATAAATACAGAGATCTAAGAACTGTATTTTCTCCCTGCTATTTTGAGAATTAAATGTTGCATAGGGTTCCTTATTATTTAGCAAGTTAATCTATTCAAGTAATTCATCTTCTCCACCATCCCAGATGACTAGCAAGTCGTCAATATATCTATAATAAAGCAGAATATGCAGGTCAGACAAGGAGAAAATATACTTTTCCTCAAACCATGCCATAAAGAGTTTGACACAGGACTGCACCAAACTGGACCCTGATGTGCCAACCTCCTGCAGGTAAAGTGAACACTCACAGCGGAAAAAGTTGTGTGTGAATATAATCAAGAATTATATTAGTGGACATCAGTTACCAAAAATGGTTTAGTAGCCTCTACACCAACATCATGTGGGATGATGGTGTAGAGGCTATTCACATCCAGTGTTTCCAAAAGAAATAACAATTTTATCAATTCAAATATGCCTTGGTCTTCTTTACCACATTTTGGAGAAAAAAGTCAATATATTTTGAAACATTTTGGTATAAAGAACCAACAGATGATACGATGGGCCATCCTGGTGGTCTTAATGCATCCTTATGCACCTTTGACACTGTGTAAATATACGGATATCTTGGATATTCTACTTTTATAAACTTAAAAACTCATCAATAAAGCCCATCTGTAAAGCTGTTAGCAATTGTTGATCTAGAGCTTTCTTATATTTACTAATTGGATTGACTTTCAGCTTCTTGTAAGTTTTTGGTCCTCCAGTTGCTGCAACAATTCTTCTTGATAGTATTGATAATCCATTATCACTATTATAGCTCTGCCCTTATCCGCAGGACAGATCACTATAGTCAGTTCTTTAATTAGTGAATGTAATGCTGTCACTTCCTTTTGTTGTTTAATCTCTCTTGTACAAATAGATATAAACATTATAATAGTAGAATAAGTAAACCCTGGTTCAAAATTAGTATTTCTTTTTAGTCTACTAAATCTATTTTCATTAAGAGGTTGTCTAAAGTGACCATGTAGCTTTAAATGGCATTGCAGTATATTGATATTGAAAAAGTAGAAACCTTATGTGTCAAAAGACAAAAAAAGAAAACAGGCTGAATATATATGGGGTATCAGGCTACAGATAACAACGATATAGAGATTTTAAATGTAGTATCAAAATCCCAAAGGATATATATTTAATACGTGCTATAGAATCGCACTACTAAAAAACTCACTTAAAAAGTTACAACAATAAAACAAAAATAAAACATCACATATGCATGTGACAACGAAAAACAAATTCAAATTAAAAGGAATCTATGCTGAAAGTTTGAATCCAACGATCATGTAAACAATCCTTTTTTTGTCTTTTGACACATAAGGTTTCTAATTTTTCATTGGCTAATTTTGGGTAATTAAGAGGAGGAGCACCCCTTCTGTTGGCTTTATATAGGTATCATGTTAGCGCTGTAACACATTTTCTTCACTTTGGAGCTTTGGTAGCATATCCTAGTATATTGATATTGACATTGTTGTCAAAGTTCTGAACCCTTGGTTTCAAAACATAGTTTAACCCTCTGTTCGACAATTTGATCTCACTTTCTGTTAATGACCTTTGACAAATATTTATAATCACATTTTCAGACTTCAAAATTGCTTTGTTTTTCTTGTTGTACCCCCCCACACACACACATACACACACATACACACACACACACACACACATACACACACACATACACACACACACACATATACATACACACACACACAATACACACACACACACATACACACACAAACACATATACACACACACACATACCCACACACATACACACACACTTCTTGGGTAAGTTCTGTATCTTATTTTTGAACATTCTTCCTTAAAAATTTGAGTTTTTTTCTGTGACTTTGTTTGTACTCACGTAGACCCTTGTTCTCCTGTGGCAGAA
Organism: Bombina bombina; assembly: GCF_027579735.1. Classification (NCBI taxonomy): domain Eukaryota; kingdom Metazoa; phylum Chordata; class Amphibia; order Anura; family Bombinatoridae; genus Bombina; species Bombina bombina. Next base: position 728,003,241 of record NC_069500.1, on the reverse strand, counting down.
TTAGCAATTGGTTCTGCATCACTTGATTCGGCAACACTTGTATCAATGGTACTGATATGTATAGTGGTCAATATACCTTCATTTTTGTAGATATAGATAAACTGGCTAAACTGAGCAATGAACAACACGGTGAGAATTTGTATAATTCTTTTAGGTGTTTGATGAAAATTATGTCTTCAAAATGGCTTTTTGTATAAGGCCGAAACGTTGACAGACAATTTTAATGGATATTGAATAAAGAAACTGTATATATGAGAGCAACACTTTATTTGAATACATTTATGTTGTGTTTGGTACCTATTTTTTTTACCCCTTAAACTTTATGCTAGGTCTTCAGTCATGCTAACCCATTGAGTGCAAATTCTGGTTGCGCTCGAGCGCACCCATTTACTTTCAACTTGTAATATGCATGCAAGTTAGTACAGTTGCAATATAGCTTATGTTTTTCTTGTTGTACCCCCCCACACACATACACACACACATACACACACACACACATACACACACACATACACACACATACACACACACATACACACACACACACACACATACACACACACATACACACACACATACACACACACACGCACATATACACACAAACACATACACACACACACACATACACACACACATACACACACATTCACACAAACACATACATACACACACACATACACACATACACACACACCATACACACAAAAACACACACATACCCCCCCCCACACATACACACACACACACATACACACATACACACACATACACACACATACACACACACATACACACACACACACACACACACATATACACACATACACACACACACACACATATACACACATACACACATACACACACACACACACATACACACACACATATACACACACATACACACACATACACACACATACACACACATACACACACACATACACACACACACACACACACACATATACACACATACACACACACACACACATATACACACATACACACACATATACACACATACACACATACACACACACACACATACACACACACACATATACACACACATACACACACATACACACACATACACACACACACACATATACACACATACACACACACTTCTTGGGTGGGTTCTGTATCTTATTTTTGAACATTCTTCCTTAAAAACTGGAGTTTTTTTCTGTGACTTTGTTTGTACTCACGTAGACCCTTGCTCTCCTGTGGCAGAATTAGCAATTGGTTCTGCATCACTTGATTCGGCTCCACTTGTATCAATGGTACTGATATTTATAGTGGTCAATATACCTTCATTTTTGTAGATATAGATAAACTGGCTAAACTGAGCAATGAACAACTGTATTAAACACGGTATAGAATTTGTATAATTCTTTTAGGTGTTTGATGAAAATTATGTCTTCAAAATGGCTTTTTGTATAAGGCCGAAACGTTGACAGACAATTTTAATGGATATTGAATAAAGAAACTGTATATATGAGAGTAACACTTTATTTGAATACATTTATGTTGTGTTTGGTACCTATTTTTTTTACCCCTTAAACTTTATGCTAGGTCTTCAGTCATGAGTGGAACGCTATTTACCACGCCTGCTAGCGTGTTAACTCTGCTAGAAGAAAGCTTTTTGTGTGCGTCTTACTTAAAAAGATTTCGGACTAGCGATAGCAAGCAAAAAGCCGAACTTCTAATATTGCAACCACATTAATGTATTCAACCATAGACTTCATTGGAGCGCGGAAAGTGGAAAAAACAACCAACAAGTCACGCAAACCCGATCTCCTTTTCTCAAGTGCGCTAACCCAACATGAAACATTATTCTTTATTCTTAAATATATATACTGTATATATATATATATATATATATATATATATATATATAAAGTTCTCCAAATGAAAGGGCACTCACAGGACTTGAAAATAGAAAATATCTTTATTGCATATAATTCATCATAAAGTGTCAGTTTGACTGACACTTTATGATGAATTATATGCAATAAAGATATTTTCTATTTTTAAGTCCTGTGAGTGCCCTTTGATTTGGAGAACTTTATGCATGACTTTCAAGGAGACACCCAGGCACTGGATTAGCTACGGCTGAAGGAGTGAGTGCATAACAAATGTGCTTATATATATTTTTATATATATATATAACTCTGTAAACAAAAGTACTCACAGGACGGGGTGCGGAGCTAACCTCCAATGGAGACAGAGATGTTGTAGATGAGCTCCTGACTTTGCGAACTTTAAATTACTTTTATACCTCTGTGACAAATCTGATCCACACTCAAAATACGTGGTAACATACATTGAGAAAGAATAGATTACGGCATATCTGAAATTGGCTGCCCATATTGAGATTTTTGACTACTGGTGACAGCGGTGCCGGATTTAAACCTAACACTGCGGGGATCGTTGCGTGGCTGCTCCGGGGGGGCCGGGGATCCGCTCCGGAGCAGTATACCACAGTTATCTCTCTACTGACCCTGCAAGACACTGAGCCCGCCAGACTTCCTACCGGAGCCATCAGGCACTTGCTCTGCGGGACTCCATTTTCCCACTACATCTACCCACTGAAGTACGGCAACCCAGATCGCATTATCCTACCTGCCAGCGGATTACAGACCCGCCCGCCATCACCATCGGAGACAGCGCAGGTTAGGAAGCCTGCAGGAGGAGACTCGAGAGTTTTTCCAACTGCGCATTTGGCGCGCAACTCCGCCATCTTGCCTGGTGTCTCCCTTCTTCACGGGCGGTAACTTGGTGCGGCCGGAGACATACTACACAGACGCTCAGCTTACCCGCCAGGAAGGAGGACCTTATGAGGGCAGCGAGACCGGACTAGCTGAGGTGAGAAATACCCGCACAAGCCTAAACACTCCTCTTACTGGGGATCCCTCTGGGCCCGCAACACACGCCATACTAGCACTAGCTGGGGAATCCACATAAGAGGGCTCCGGTTACAATCAGACCTTGATGATAAGGCTCTCAGCCCAAATAACGTAAAGAAAAGGGGGAAGCCGCAGGATAAGGGGCAGACTGTATTCTCTTCTGTTAAAGACTGTATTGCTAGGCCCCACCTGCCCTCCGGAGCTAGCAGCTAGGCACCTGAAAAATTATTAAGGAGAGTTAAGTTCATTCCCAGTATTGCCATCCAGACTCTCCCTTCAAAAGGGCTTACAAGGCTGAGGCTCTGAGGCTCCATTAATCAAGTGGAATTAGAAGAACGAGCTCACTTTTGACCATAAAAAGAATCCCACCCTTTTGTGATTGTTTGTATGCTAACAAGCCAGGAACCTCACACAATATCCCAGAAGTTGAACTTATTTCCCTGCCAAACTACACAAGAGGGACATACCCTATTTGGGTCCTACATGATATTTACTGCAGTCCATACCTTTTACCAATGTATGGGCAACTAGAGACTGGGACTTCAGATTGTATACTAAGCTCTCCCTAGGGGCATTACCAGGGGAGAAAGTGTGTGATTTTTTCTTCTGTTCTGTGCTTCATATTTAGCTGCTGCGTCAGCATATGCTCTCTGCTGCACAGACACAGAGAGGAGAGTGTTAATTTGTATTTTAACTGCCTTTATGCCCCACGCTTAGTCTTGTAAGTGTTGTTCTCATAATCTTATCCACAGCACCAGTCCCTGCCTATCCCACAACATTAGGACATCTTTAGACGCTGCAGATTAGGCCACTTGGAGCACCCAAACACTTACTCCTATATTAAAGATTTCCCTAAAGTCCTATATATATCCTCTCACAGGGTTGGATACCATCTCCCTATAATTGCAGAGGTACAACACAACAGTAAATAGTGAAACTAACATTTACCTTCTACGGTCCATACTCACAGATATATATATTGACACGCTCTCCTAGTTAAACACACACTGACACACCACAACACATACAACTGCCGCACATAACCCAGTCACCCCACACAACACCTGCAGCATAGCTCGCACTCCTGACCCAACTGTGTAACAATTTTATAGGAAAGTATTTTATTGACCATCATTCAGTATCCTATTGACCTGTATTGATTATTACCTCTCCCTGGCACCTCTCCCTTTCCGGTCCAGTTAATCTGGGCTGGTCACTTCCCTTTTCCTTTTCCCCTTCTACAAAGTCGTATCCCACTACTCCCCGAGGTGCCAGAGACATATTTACTTGAATTTGTATGCTGGGACCGAGAGGTCCAATTTTTGCTTACTATGTGATGTTGTAACAAAATGTCATAGATACAGAGGGTGCTGTTGATCCCTGCTCCGCAGTCTAGCAGTACATATCAGAACTAGTAATCTTTGCTATAAGATATTTCCTACTTTTAAGTTTATCCTAGGTGTGCATTACAATTGAAAGTCGGTACTAATCTTTTATTTACAGATATACCTAACAGTCCTCTCACTATGCCTCACGGATCCAGACGACAGGGGAAAACCCCTGCCAATACCCAGAAGACTGTTTATGACCATTTTACTCAATCGGGTAAAGAACCTAACCCTGTCACCAACAAGGAATTGAGTGACCCCGAGTCGCTGGACGCTGAGTCTCAATCCAGTGTGCGCTCAGAAGCACCATTGCATCACTATATTACTAAGGCCACCTTACAGCACATGCTGGCCACCCAGACACGTTCTATCACTCAGGAGATTCAACGTTCCTCAGCGGAATTGAAAAAGGAAATTTCAGAGATTGGTGAGAGGGTTGAAGCACTTGAGCGGAAACAGGATGATCTAGCGGTAGATCAGACAAACCTGCTCACATATTCTGAAACCCTTGCAGATCAGATGACTCAACTTGAATTTAAAATGGCAGACATAGAAGACAGATCTCGCAGGAATAACATCCGGTTCCGGGGCATCCCAGAAACTGTAGAGAATACTCATCTTCAATCTTTCCTAAAGGAGCTGTTTGCAGTACTTGTGGGTACTCCAGAAGGATTCACTGATACAATGGAAAGAGCCCACAGAGCCTTAAGATCGCGATCTGCTCCCGCTGACAAGCCAAGAGATGTTATTGTCTGCTTCCACAGTTACATATATAAAGACAAACTTATGCAAGCAGCCTTCCAAAGACCGCCCATGCCCGAGAAATTTAAGGACATTCAGCTTCTGCCCGACCTTTCGACTCATACACTACAGTACCGTAAAACCTTCCAACAAATTACCCTAGCACTCAGGAAAGCTAATATCAAGTACAGGTGGGGACATCCTACAAATCTAGTGGTCACCAGAAATAACCAGAGCCACACAATCACCTCCTTACCTCAAGGTATGGCCCTCCTGGCCTCATGGGGCCTACTCTCGGAACAACCCCCGCCATTACAGCCTACATACCCAAAGTTGAGAGCTTTGGCTCCCGAATGGTCTATTAAAGAACAAAGAGCTAAGAAACCCAAAACTAATCCACCATAAACAAGTGTCTGGTGGCCTATACTGGAACTTATCTGGACTCCATTAAACCTGGAAGTTTGATCTGTCTCCTACAGATCAAGATTGAGGTTAAGTTAATGTTTAAAAGTTTACTAATAACCTGTACAGTTAAGTTATGTGTTTGATCACTATTTCAATGTTGTTTTACCAATGTAAGTATTGCACACCTGAAGTTGTAATTTAGATTATAGTGTATACTGCGGAGCGGGGTCCACCCTGCTGACCCCTGTTTCTGTTTGCTTCTCTCCCCCCCACAGGCAGCCCACGCTAGGGCTCCATCACAGCGAACTATTTTCGCTAACTCTCTCTTCCTTTACCCGCTGTCGACTCCCCTCTCCCACCCACCCTACCTAAACTAACTCTTAGTAAAAGACAAGATGTACCCTATATACTCCCCTATGCCCCCCTTTAAAATCCTAACCCACAATGTAAGAGGCCTAAACTCCCCACACAAGCGTAGCCTGCTTGCGAGATCGCTTACATTTCATAATCCTGATGTAGCCTTCCTCCAGGAGACACATTGGTCGTCAGACAACCCTCCCTGCACAATATCTAAAGATTATACTGTCCTTGAATACACCTCCTTTTCAAAGAAAGCCAGAGGCACAGCAATCCTAATTCACAAAAGACTAGCCTATGAACCAATTCAAGTCCTAAAAGACCCGCAATCCAGATTTCTTATTCTAACATGTAAGCTGGACCACTCTGACCATACTTTAGTCTCTGTATATCTTCCTAACTCACACCAACCCAGACACCTCAAACGACTCCTACACACGGTTGACCGGATAAAAATAGGCAGAGTCTTGATAGCGGGGGACTTCAACATGACTTGGGACCCGGTATTTGACAGTAAAAGAATCACCCGTACAAAACACTCTACCCCTTCGGCTCAACTCTCCCAAAAGTTTAGACAAATCATTACCCACTTCTGCTATTACGATATCTGGCGATCGCTCCACACTAGGGACAGGGACTATACCCACTTCTCATTCCCCCACAAAACGTACTCCAGACTTGATTATATCTTTTGCTCAGCAGAAACCCTTGACCAAGTCAAATACTCTAACATCTCCCTATGCCCATGGTCTGACCACGACTCAGTTTCAGTAACTCTCTGCTCAACGGAACGACACAGCGTGAGGCCCTCATGGCGCCTTCCACATGATATTTTACAAGATGCTGCATTTAAAGAAACCCTTAGAAAAGATATCACATTTTACTGCCAAACTAACGACAATAACCAGGTTAGAGATGACTCACTCTGGGGTGCGGCAAAGGCCACCTTTAGAGGTCTCATAATCAAGAGACAAGCACACCTCAAAAAGCTATCTGGCCTACCCCTCTCCAAATCTCATATTGAACTACGCCGACTGGAACTCCTCAATAGATGCACACCCTCTGACAGTACCATAGCTCAAATTATTAAGATCAAAAACCATATAAACGAGCTAGAACTAAAACGCACCCAAGTTAATTTATTTAAATTGAAACAGATTACTTACCACAAGAGTAACAAAGCAGATACACTTCTGGCTAACAAGCTTAAAAACAGAGTGAGTACCTCAAGAATTCACCAGATTCAATCTGGGAATCAGACCTACCGTAAACCTTCAGATATTGGTACATGCTTTGAGAAATTCTACTCAAATTTATATAATCTAGAAAAAAATGCAAATCACAACTTAACCCCTGCCAGCAACATCTGCTCCTTCCTCCGAAACCTGAATCTCCCCTCACTGTCGCTCGACGACCAAGAAACACTTTTATCCCCCTTTACCCCTAAAGAAATTAAACAAGTAATAACACACTTAAAACCTTTCAAAGCCCCAGGCCCAGATGGCTACTCAGCAGCCTTCTACAAAACATACATACGCGAGCTGACCCCATTACTCCTAAAATTCTTTAATCATGCTAGAGAACAGGGAAGTTTCAGTAAGGAATACTTGGAAGCCACGGTGATAACCATTCCCAAACCACAAAAGGATCAATCTCTATGCTCCAATTACAGGCCAATCTCCCTGATTAATTTAGATGTTAAGATCTATGCCAAATTACTTTCTATTCGTGTATCTAAACTACTCCCGAAACTTATAAATTTGGACCAAGTAGGATTTATACCCGGTCGGGAAGGACCTGACAATACTAGATGTCTACTAAACATCTGTACTGAATCCACCAGACTTAACAAGCCATTCTCTGTAATCTCGCTAGATGCAGAGAAGGCTTTTGACCGCGTTAGGTGGTCTTACCTGTGGGAAGTCTTAAAAACCTTTGGTTTCCCAGACCAAATTATCAAAGCGATACAGGCCCTTTACTCCACCCCCTCAGCAGTCGTCAGAGGTCTAGGCTTCACCTCGCCCCCCTTTTTAATTTCCAATGGCACCAGACAAGGGTGTCCACTCTCACCTCTTCTTTTTGCCCTTGCAATTGAACCATTAGCAGAACAAATTAGACAAGATAAGAAAATTGATGGCGTCCGTCTACATGGCACTATTCATAAAATAGCGCTCTTTGCCGACGACATCACGATATTCTCGTCAGACCCTCTATCTTCACTCCCAAGACTGACGGAAATCTTAGACTCCTTTGGTTACATGTCCCTTTACAAATTAAACTTAGATAAAACAGAAATCTTCACCTGGGGCTTTCCCCAAGACATAGCTGACACCCTAACGACCCAATATAGAGTACACTGCACTAATAACTTCATTTCCCACTTGGGAGTTAAGATATCGAACAATATCCCACAGATGGTCAAAGACAATTACTTGCCCTCCTAGCTGAACTGCACACTCTGAAGGACAAATGGGACTACACCTACATATCATGGATAGGTAGACTAACAGCCCTCAAGATGTCCTTCCTACCCAAAATTACTTACCTATTCAGATGCCTTCCTTTTCGTATTCCGGGATACCTCCATCAATTCCAGAGTGAATTTACTAAATATATATGGCAACACAAACCCCCCAGAGTAGCGCATAAAATTCTCCAAAGTCCCCTCAGTAGAGGAGGCATAGCCTCCCCTTCGATAACAATCTCGCAATGGGGTGCGAAGGACTCCCCTAGTAAATGGAAAACCATAGAACAAGCCTCACTCCCAAACCATATATTTCTACCTGATTTGATTTGGATCCCTGCCCACCTACGACGGACCACAGATATTAATAACACCATAATACGAGAATGCCTCGCCATGTGGGATAAGCTGAGACATTATCCACATATCGCCCCACACCCTTCACCTATCACCCCCATGACGGGTCTCTTACGAGGCTTACCCGACTCTCACCCCCACGGATGGACACGAGTCGGAATACAGACAGTAGCTGACATTTGGGTCACTTCACCAACCCCGCGCTTCATGACACTCTCAGAAATACAGGCTGGCTTCAACTTACCTAGGCATATGACATTTGAATACACCAGACTAAAGAGTTTTCTTGTCAGTTGGGGTTTCCAACCTGAATCGCACCGACCCCGAATACTCTGGGAAAAGACTTGGCAACAAGGCAATAAACTACATAGGCCCCTATCAATACACTACACCTTAATAGGAGATTCAGACTCTGAGAATACGCTCCCTCATTTACTTAAATGGGAAGCGGTTCTGAATGAGACCGTATCCCCGCAGGCATGGCAGCATGTAATCTCTCTCACCAAAAAAGCACTACACTGTGTTACACTCTTTGAGACTTATTATAAACTCTTAACGCATTGGTATCTCACCCCTGCTAGACTAAACAAAATGTTTGACTCTGCATCTCCCCTATGCTGGCGCAATTGCGGTAGAAAAGGAGATTCACTACATATATGGTGGGAATGCCCCAAGCTGAGACCTTTATGGAATACTTGTTTCCGTGCATTAGCGGGACTAGGCATAACGCTTCCGATAACTCCATCCAACGCCCTTTTACATATAGGCACTTCTAAATTACCTAAACACCAAGCATACCTAGCAATCTATTTGCTGACAGCTACTAAAGCGACCATAGCCAAGGCTTGGAAAACCGAGACGCCCTCAAAATGGTCAAGCATTCTACACTATATGGCATATATCTATAACATGGAGAAACCTATCTTTTACTCCCTAAACAACTCGGACCTATTCGAACTAGTTTGGGCAGACTGGCAATCCTGCCACACTACCGATTGGTCCCCAAATACTAGCGTAAATACGCATTAGGTGACCCCTGCTAGATACCCTCTGCAAAAGATCTCTCTCCCTTCCTTTAGCATTACATCCTCCCCTCCCCTTCTTCCCAGCCCTCCCTCTACCCCAACCAACCTAATCTTTCTAATAAGAGCTATACCTCGCTCACTCCTCATTTTATAAATACACCCCAACCTGAAATATTGAAGTTGTTTTCAATCCTGTGGTTTATATATATTGTAGGGGCCTGCGTGCTCCATAAACATTCACTATGTTAGTCTTGGAATTACGAATATTTTCTATCAATAAAACATTTTTGAAATAAAAAAAAAGTACTCACAGGACTTCTCAGTAGTGGGTCAAAAAACCAGTGTTTATTGTTTATTGACGTCAATAAACACTGTTTTTTTGACCCACTATTGAGAAGTCCTGTGAGTGCTTTCGTTTACAGAGTTATAACTTTTTATGCTAGCACCCAGGCAGCTGACCCAGGTGGACGGATTTGCTTACAGGAGGAGTATATATATATATATATATATATATATATATATATATATATATATACACAATGTATTTTTGGTAAAATAGATATCTACACCTATACATAGATGATTATATATAGGTATAGATATATACAGTACATACACAGTTAAACACTTAAATATGAATATTGCAACTATGATTTTACATGTTTTCAGCTTCTTGACTGCAAAGGGCTCCAATGTGTATATATATATATATATATATGTGTGTGTGTGTGTGTGTGTATAAATATTATTTTATGTTTTCATATGTGTATATATGTCTGTAAATACTTAGCCAGTTCTCACTACACCACCTTCTTCCTAAATCGTTGTACCTTCCTGAAGGATTTTTAAATGGATTCCAATAAAGACAAGTTTGATTTTACAAAGATGGAACGCTTACTTCTTCTGTGATGATCTGTAAATACATACTGTATATACACGTATAAATACATATGTACACATATATACAAATTCATATATTTAGACGTGTATTTACACCCTGTTCCAAATTATTATGCAAATTCTATTTCAGTGTCACAAAGATTAAATATTTTTTTTCTTCAGTTTAACTCATGGATGGCATTGTGTCTAAGGGCTCTTTTGATCACTGAAAACAATCTCGGACACCTGTGATAATTAGATTGCCAGGTGAGCCCAATTAAAGGAAAAACTACTAAAGGAGGGTGTTCCACATTATTAAGCAGAGCACCATTTTCAAGCAATATGGGGAAGAAAAAGGATCTCTCTGCTGCCGAAAAGAGTGAAATAGTTCAATGCCTTGGACGAGGTATGAAAACATTAGATATTTTACGAAAACTTAAGCGTGATCATCGCACTATTAAGAGATTTGTAGCTGATTCATAGCACAAACGGGTTTGTGCAGATAAAGGCACATTGTGGAAGATTTCTGCCAGGTCCATGCATTGGATCAAGAGAGCAGCCGCTAAAATACCATTACTTTGCAGCAAACAGATATTTGAACCTGCTGGTGCCTCTGGAGTCCCACGGACATCAAGGTGTAGAGTCCTCCAGAGTCTTGCAACTGTGCATAAACCTTCCATTCGGCCACCACTAACCAATGCTCACAAGCAGAAACGGCTGCATTGGGCAGAAAAATACATGAAGACTAATTTTCAAACAGTCCTGTTCACTGATGAGTGCCGTGCAACCCTGGATGGTCCAGATGGATGGAGTAGTGGATAGTTGGTGGACGGCCACCCTGTTCCAACAAGGCTGCAACGTCAGCAAGGCGGTGGTGGAGTCATGTTTTGGGCCGGAATCATGGGAAGAGAGCTGGTCGGCCCCTTTAGGGTCCCCGAAGGTGTAAAGATGACCTCTGCAAAGTATGTGGTGTTCCTGACTGACCACTTCCTTCCCTGGTACAGAAGAAAGAACTACGCTTTCCGTAATAAAATCATCTTCATGCATGACAATGCAACATCTCATGCTGCAAAGAATACCTCTGCATCAATGGATGCTATGGGGATAAAAGGAGAGAAAGTCATGGTGTGGCCTCCATCCTCCCCTGACCTCAATCCTATTGAGAACCTTGGGAGCATCCTCAAGCAAACAATCTATGAGGGTGGGAGGCAGTTTACATCCAAACAGCAGCTCTGGGAGGCTATTCTGACATCTTGCAAACAAATTCAAGCAGAAACTGCCCAAAAACTCACAAGTTTAATGGATGCAAGACTTGTGAAGCTGCTATCAAATAAGGGGTCCTATGTTAAAATGTAAAATGACGGGGGGGCGGAGCTAGCCACAGAACAGACAAGACGCACAGCTTTTGTGCTCCTGATAGATAAATTGTTTTTGAGGAATAAATGCGATCTTAACGCAAAACTTTTGATTTTTTTCCACTTCTGGGTGAAGCTGCTATTGTTCAGAACTTCCTAAAGGGAGTTTCTCCTGATCAAAGTGGGTCGTTGTGACCATGTGGAGGTAGTGATTACTATTCGCATAAGAGCAGCCGGTTATAATTGGAACCCTGTACTACGCTACTAAGTATGGAGGACTTCTATTTACAAGCACAAATACTCCTTTACAACTTTGGCGAGAAGATGCAGCACTGCTTTGATGATCTAACATTCGCCTGCAGAGCTGAGTCTGCTAAGGAAACCACTTTAACAGAGGGAATCGAGTTTAATATAGACTCCTCTAAGGCCACAGACATCGTCAAGATGGCGGCTCCTAGGTTGGAGTTCATAGAAGAAGGAGGGGGTCTATCTCCGATACTAAAAATCAATACGCCTCATATGGATCATTGGGGGAGAATACATCCCATAATTTGGCCAAAGGACATAACAGAACCGGAAATCTTCATCCTACCTACTTCACTGCGGTCTCTCACAGCCGCACATACTACCCCAGCATCGGCTCTATGTGTCTCTGAGATGAGCAGACGGACAGCTTCATTAACTGCCGCACAGAGGGTCACTCTGCTCCTGCTGATCGATAGGCAGTCACCAGGTTCTGGCGAACGGAAGCCTTTGGTTGTGCCAGCCCTGACGCCATTCACATTCCGTCCTGGATCCATCCCCTGGAGGGACGCCAGAAGACAGACGTCTGGTTGGGGACTTCTCTCATTACCTGAGCAAGTATACATCAGCCCACAACATACACTCATATAGGAAATGTCTGCATATATATAGAACCCTCATACATATGTTGATGAAGACCTTGAGGTTTGATACACGATCATATGTATGCATGGGCTATTAACTGAGCTGCAGCCTCAGAGAAATATCCTTGCTCTTTATTATTATGTTTCCTAGAGAGTCCTGTAATTTACATTTAGTCCTCAGGTTACCAGACCTGGGATAGGATGTATAGAATCCTGCCCTATGGCTTATCTCCTGTTAATTCTATTCAATTTGTAACCCATACTTGTCAGAGTAGATAGAACTGTGAAATCCCTTTAGATTACTTTTCTACACTCTCCCCCCCAGCTGAAGCTTACTATGTTATTACCCCACTAATAATTGAGGTTTGCTGTTCCCAAAATTTTCTCATAACTGCACAATACTGCTATATCTATCACTGTTATTGTAAATCTGCTGTGGATGGTCCTCACTCTTTTTACTATTTTACATGGTACAGGCTGCATTCTTGTGTTTTAGGCATGCAAGTTCTTAGTTTAATAGTAACCAGTTTTTCTAGTCACTACTGCATCTTTAACATTACTTGGCTTAAACCTATAATGACCTGGAGTCCAGACCTCCCAACTAGCATCTTCAGTATATTTTCTCAATGTCACTAAGCTCAGTGTATGTTTCATCACTGTTATTTTTATGTTTGTGTTCTTCTGTTATTTAATCTATCTGATAACACCAGATATCATATTTCCCTTAAGATTTATGTGCTGATAAATGGGATGACTAGGCTTTCCTGTCTCTTACCAGCTCCCCTCTACTTAGTTATTTAGTTATCCGTCTATATAATACTTGTTGTAATATGTTATAGGTGAATGTTAATTGAATCCTCATTGTTCTGTACCAGCCTTAGCTTGCCCTTATGGAGTAGTACCTCTGCACAGTCATCTCCTACCAGAAGCTAAGCCCTTTTATTTGGTGTATGTTAGACTCCAAGGGACGCAGCATTATACTCCTATATATTATAAGAATAGTAGCTTTATCCACCCGTTCTCTCTAGTGTTCAATAAGGCTACGATGCATTTGTTATACATACAGGCTTACAGTACTTGCCATGCCTCATTCTGTTAAATGGTATTTATCTGAATTCTCCATTATTAATGCAAGGTGTTAAAATTATCCTTTTTGGCCGACGTGTGGAAGTTATATTAGGGTAACTACTATATCACTACTACAACCTATGGGTTCCATGTATGCTCTTAAGTACACATGTTTGACTAATATTACCCAGCTCAAAAGTCTAGAAGCCCAAAAGCATTCATCAGACAGGCACCCCACCTAGCTCCGCCCTCCTCCCCCCCCCCCCCTTCCCCCCTCCACAATTTATTTTGAGCGGCTCTCGCCCGCTGCATTCCCCTCCCCCTACTCACATGATACCAACCACCCCTTGCTTCTATATTTCTTAAATAAATATTTTATTGTATGCTTATGTACTACAAGGCGTGGTCATTTCTAATCTACATATTATACAAAATATAAAACTGAAGTCGTCATTTAGACAGCCCAAACTCTTTCCTAATACCTTTAATGACCGGGATTTATATATCCCTTCTATTTAGCCCTACTGCCCAGTCAACCTTCTTGCTTTTTGATATTTCTGGCCAATTATAGCTTTTTTCACTCTATTAATAATCTTCATCAAGTATCACTCTTTAAGTTCATAAACGCATGTTAGATTGGCATAATTTGTACTGTTGATTTGGCAATGTCAATGTATTAACACGGTATTCTTTTTATCTGTCATTGTTTTTGGATATGTCATTATTGTTACTTTTGTTCACGACTTCAATAAAAAAATAAAATAAAAAAAAAATAAAAAAATGTAAAATGACCTGTTAAAATGTTTAAAAAGTTAAAATGTTGTTCAAAGTTTAATTGAAATAGCTTTTTTCAATATTTCAGTAAATATGCTGCAAACACAACAAATGACCATTTTCAGTTCTTTACAACCTATAAAGTGTTTTGAAACTTACTGTGCGTAATAATTTGGAACAGTGCATTGTAAGTTTTTTATTCTGAAAAAAAATGCTGTTATCATTAGGAGGTTTGTTCAATAAAATTTGAATTGCACTCTTAATAGTTGATAACATGAGAATTTTGCTGACTGTTGTTTACATAAATTATTTAGGTAAATGAGAAAGATATCATTGGCATAATAATTTGGAACAGGGTGTATGTATCTCTATGTTGCATGCTTTTGTTTTTCTAACACTTGAAATCTCATATCTTTGAGCCCTTATAACTTTTTACTGCAATTTTTACAATAATTTTTATTAGATAATGTTATTATGAGTGTAATTGTACTTTTTAATGTTTTTGTGCAACTTTTTTGTCTCGCGTAACAGTTAATCACAGCTCTGAAGTCGCACTATCCCAACTTGCATTAAATTCAATTGCGATCAAGCAAACATACGGCTAGATTTAGAGTTCTGCGGCCAAAGGGGTACGTTAGCAACGCATGCTTTTTTTCCCCCGCACCTTTTAAATACCGCTGGTATTTAGAGTTCACAGAAGGGCTGCGTTAGGCTCCAAAAAAGGGAGCGTAGAGCATATTTAACGCCACTGCAACTCTCGATACCAGCGGTGCTTACGGACGCGGCCAGCTTAAAAAACGTGCTTGTGCACGATTCCCCCATAGGAAACAATGGGACAGTTTGAGCTGAAAAAAAACCTAACACCTGCAAAAAAGCAGCGTTCAGCTCCTAACGCAGCCCTATTGTTTCCTATGGGGAAACACTTCCTAAGTCTGCACCTAACACCCTAACATGAACCCCGAGTCTAAACACCCCTAACCTTACACTTATTAACCCCTAATCTGCCGCTCCCGCTATCGCTGACCCCTGCATATTATTATTAACCCCTAATCTGCCGCTCCGTACACCGCCGCAACCTATGTTATCTCTATGAACCCCTAATCTGCTGCCCCTAACACCGCCGACCCCTATAGTATATTTATTAACCCCTAATCTGCCGCCCCCGCTATCGCTGACCCCTGCATATTATTATTAACCCCTAATCTGCCGCTCCGTACACCGCCGCAACCTACGTTATCCCTATGTACCCCTAATCTGCTGCCCCTAACACAGCCAACCCCTATATTATATTTATTAACCCCTAATCTGCCATCCCCAACGTCGCCTCCACCTACCTACAATTATTAACCCCTAATCTGCCGACCGGACCACACCGCTACTATAATAAATGTATTAACCCCTAAAGCTAAGTCTAACCCTAACCCTAACACCCCCCTAACTTAAATATAATTTAAATCTAACGAAATAAATTAACTATTATTAAATAAATTATTCCTATTTAAAGCTAAATACTTACCTGTAAAATAAATCCTAATATAGCTACAATATAAATTATAATTATATTGTAGCTATTTTAGGATTAATATTTATTTTACAGGCAACTTTGTAATTATTTTAACCAGGTACAATAGCTATTAAATAGTTAATAACTATTTAATAGTTACCTAGTAAAAATAATTACAAAATTACCTGTAAAATAAATCCTAACCTAAGTTACAATTAAACCTAACACTACACTATCAATAAATAAATTAAATAAAATACCTACAATTATCTACAATTAAACCTAACACTACACTATCAATAAATTAATTAAATACAATACCTACAAATAAATACAATTAAATAAACTAACTAAAGTACAAAAAATAAAAAAGAACTAAGTTACAAAAAATAAAAAAATATTTACAAACATTAGAAAAATATTACAATTTTAAACTAATTACACCTACTCTAAGCCCTCTAATAAAATAACAAAGCCCCCCAAAATAAAAAAAATGCCCTACCCTATTCTAAATTAAAAAAGTTCAAAGCTCTTTTACCTTACCAGCCCTGAAAAGGGCCATTTGCAGGGCATGCCCCAAAGAATTCAGCTCTTTTGCCTGTAAAAAAAAACATACAATACCCCCCCAACATTACAACCCACCACCCACATACCCCTAATCTAACCCAAACCCCCCTTAAATCAACCTAACACTAAGCCTACCTTGTCTTCACCACACCGGGTCCCGATCTGTCCAGAAGAGCGTCCTAAATCTTCATCCAAGCCCAAGCGGGGGCTGAAGAGTGACGTCCATCCTCCGGCTGAAGTCTGGATCCAAGCGGCAAATGAAGAAGTCCATCTTCGGGAAGAAATCTTCATCCTATCCGGGCAGAAGAGGACATCCGGACCGGCAAACATCTTCATCCAAGCCGCATCTTCTATGTTGTTCCATCGGATGATGAGCGGCTGATCTTGAAGACCTCCAGCGCGGATCCATCCAAGATGGCGTCCCTTGAATTCCGATTGGCTGATAGGATTCTATCAGTCAATCGGAATTAAGGTAGGAAAATTCTGATTGGCTGATGGAATCAGCCAATCAGATTCAAGTTCAATCCGATTGGCTGATTGGATCAGCCAATCAGATTGAGCTCGCATTCTATTGGCTGATCGGAACAGCCAATAGAATGCAAGCTCAATCTGATTGGCTGATCCAATCAGCCAATCGGATTGAACTTGAATCTGATTGGCTGATTCCATCAGCCAATGAGAATTTTCCTACCTTAATTCCGATTGACTGATAGAATCCTATCAGCCAATCGGAATTCGAGGGACGCCATCTTGGATGACGTCCCTTAAAGGAACCTTCATTCTTCAGTTGGACGTCGAACGAAGAGGATGGATCCGCACCGGAGGTCTTCAAGATCAGCCGCTCGTCATCCGATGGAACAACATAGAAGATGCGGCTTGGATGAAGATGTTTGCCGGTCCGGATATCCTCTTCTGCCCGGATAGGATGAAGATTTCTTCCCGAAGATGGACTTCTTCATTTGCCGCTTGGATTCAGACTTCAGCCGGAGGATGGACGTCACTCTTCAGCCCCCGCTTGGGCTTGGATGAAGATTTCGGAGGCTCTTCTGGACAGATCGGGACCCGGTGTGGTGAAGACAAGGTAGGGAGATCTTCAGGGGCTTAGTGTTAGGTTTATTTAAGGGGGGTTTGGGTTAGATTAGGGGTATGTGGGTGGTGGGTTGTAATGTTGGGGGGGTATTGTATGTTTTTTTTTACAGGCAAAAGAGCTGAATTCTTTGGGGTATGCCCCGCAAAAAGGCCCTTTTCAGGGCTGGTAAGGTAAAAGAGCTTTGAACTTTTTTAATTTAGAATAGGGTAGGGCATTTTTTTTATTTTGGGGGGCCTTGTTATTTTATTAGGGGCTTAGAGTAGGTGTAATTAGTTTAAAATTGTTGTAATATTTTTCTAATGTTTGTAAATATTTTTTTATTTTTTGTAACTTAGTTCTTTTTTATTTTTTGTACTTTAGTTAGTTTATTTAATTGTATTTATTTGTAGGTATTGTATTTAATTAATTTATTGATAGTGTAGTGTTAGGTTTAATTGTAGATAATTGTAGGTATTTAATTTAATTTATTTATTGATAGTGTAGTGTTAGGTTTAATTGTAACTTAGGTTAGGATTTATTTTACAGGTAATTTTGTAATTATTTTAACTAGGTAACTATTAAATAGTTATTAACTATTTAATAGCTATTGTACCTGGTTAAAATAATTACAAAGTTGCCTGTAAAATAAATATTAATCCTAAAATAGCTACAATATAATTATAATTTATATTGTAGCTATATTAGGATTTATTTTACAGGTAAGTATTTAGCTTTAAATAGGAATAATTTATTTAATAATAGTTAATTTATTTCGTTAGATTTAAATGATATTTAAGTTAGGGGGGTGTTAGGGTTAGACTTAGCTTTAGGGGTTAATACATTTATTATAGTAGCAGTGTGGTCCGGTCGGCAGATTAGGGGTTAATAATTGTAGGTAGGTGGAGGCGACGTTGGGGGCGGCAGATTAGGGGTTAATAAATATAATATAGGGGTCGGCGGTATTAGGGGCAGCAGATTAGGGGTACATAGGGATAACGTAGGTTGCGGCGGTGTACGGAGCGGCAGATTAGTGGTTAATAATAATATGCAGGGGTCAGCGATAGCGGGGGCGGCAGATTAGGGGTTAATAAATATAATATAGGGGTCGGCGGTGTTAGGAGCAGCATATTAGGGGTACATAGGGATAACGTAGGTGGCGGCGGTGTACGGAGCGGCAGATTAGGGGTTAAAAAAAATTAATAGAGTGGCGGCGATGTGGGGGGGCCTCGGTTTAGGGGTACATAGGTAGTTTATGGGTGTTAGTGTACTTTAGAGCACAGTAGTTAAGAGCTTTATAAACCGGTGTTAGCCCAGAAAGCTCTTAACTCCTGACTTTTTTCTGCGGCTGGAGTTTTGTCGTTAGATTTCTAACGCTCACTTCAGCCAAGACTCTAAATACCAGCGTTAGAAAGATCCCATTGAAAAGATAGGATACGCAAATGGCGTAGGGGAATCTGCGGTATGGAAAATTTGCGGCTGCAAAGTGAGCGTTAGACCCTTTCCTGACTGACTCTAAATACCAGCGGTAGCCCAAAACCAGCGTTAGGAGCCTCTAACGCTGGTTTTGACGGCTACCGCCAAACTCTAAATCTAGCCGATATTTACTTACAACCTGTAATACGCATGCAAAGAGCCACGATAAACCCCTATTCGTTCACGCGCAACAGCTAGCGTGACCCTCGTATTCTATCCCTTTATGTTATAGCACTGCCTGGTGCTTAGAAAAGCGACATAAGTTCATGAGTTCACAAAGCAAGTCAAACGCATGTCTCTATAATTCAGGAAACATGTTACACCTGCACTTACATAAGTATATTTGCCATTGTGAAAATACGTGGCCGGACTTTTAGCCGACGGACATTTGGCCGACACACAAGTGGCTGTCAGATAACATTCCGGCCACGAGATAGATAGATAGATTTGAAAGATAGATACATAGATTAGATAGATAGATTAATAGATGCGATAGATAAATTTGATAGATTTGATAGATAGATAGATAGATAGATAGATAGATTTGATAGATAGATAAATAGATAGATTCGATAGATAGATAATTTCCCAGACAGAGAATTACAAGACGTGCAGGCTGGGACCCATGGTAAAGTTCCCAGAGGCAGTTGCGGCACCCGAGGCTCTGATTAGAACAGAGCACTCTGGAGCGTATCTGCCCTCGGCCGAAATCAGAACAAATGTCCGTCTGACAGAAGGCTGTCTGCCAAATGTCCGTCTGCATTTTGTCAGAGCACTGTGAAAATATATATATCATCGGACGAGTTAAGGAGCAGTGGTCTTAAAACCGTTGCTTCTTAACTTATGTTTCCAGCGAACCGAAACAGCTGCATTCGCAGCTCCATAAATTGGCCCCATAGTTCCCATTGAGATATTAAAGTTTACAAACAATGCAAGTGTTTCACTTTATAAATGTATTGTTATATGTCATATTTATTGCTCGCCCAGGTATAAGACTAGTTGGAGTTATGTTCCTATTTACATATCAATATGTATTTACATATAAAACTATAATCAAGCACATATCTCCATAATTCCATTAATAAATTAAAAAATTTAATAAAAAAAAAAAAAAAGTTTTTTCTTAAATAAAACATTTTTTCATATCGTGTATCTTTGTTTTGTGATCTACATAACTCTTGAGTCTTTCTCTCTAGATTCAATCACAGGTAAGGAGCGCAGGCGTTAAACATAACTTTTAGAGTGTTAGATCGGGTTACCATAGCAACAAACTTGTTAAAGGGACAGTCAACACCAGAATTGTTGTTGTTTTAAAAGATAGATAATCCCTTAAAGGGACAGTCAAGTCCAAAAAAAACTTTCATGATTTATATAGGGAATGTCATTTTAAACAACTTTCCATTTACTTTTATCACCAATTTTGCTGTGTTCACTTCATATTCTTAGTTGAAAGCTAATTCTAGGAGGTTCATATGCTAATTTCTTAGATTTTGCCTCTAATCTGAATGCATTTTGACCACTAGAGGGCATTAGTTCATGTGTTTCATATAGTTTTTTTTATTTTGTGGGTTTGGGGGGTGGGGGTTTGTAATGTTAGGGGGTGTATGTTTTTATTTGTTTGCAAAAGAGTTGTTAACTTTAGGGCAATATCCTACAAAAGGCCCTTTTAAGGACCCTTGGTAGTTTATTATAGATTAGGGTTTTTCATTTTGGGGTGTTTTTTTTTTTTAACGGGGTATTAGAATAGGAATCATTTTATTATTTTGGATAATTTCCTTTATTTTTTGTAATGGTATTTTTTTTTTTTTTAATTTTAGTGTTTATTATTTTTTGTAATTGTAGTTATAATTTTTTAGTAATCAAAGATTTTTTTATTTTTAGTAATGTTAGGTTTTTTATTTTTAGTAATGTTAGGTTTTATTAGTGCAAGCTTAGGTTTTATTATTATTTCACAGGTAAGTTTGTATTTATTTTAACTAGGTAGCTAGCGTTGCAGAATCTGTTGGCGCTCTACAAATAACCGATAATAATAATAATAATAATAATAATAATAGTTAGTAAATAGTTATATTGTAGCTAGCTTAGGTTTTATTTTTATTTCACAGGTAAGTTTGTTTTTATTTTTAAATAGGTAGTTAGTTAATAATTGTAACTTTAATTTAGGTCTATTTTAATTATGTTAAAGTTAGGGGGTGTTAGGTTTAGCGGTTAATATAGTTTACTTTAGGTTGTTGCAATGTGGGGGCCGGCAGTTTAGGAGTTAATAGGTTTAGTTAGTGTTGGCCTTGTGGGTGTACGGTGGTTTAGGGGTTATTAGGTTTAGTTAGTGTTTTAGTTAGTGTTGGCGATGTGGGAGTGAAGCGGTTTAGGGGTTAATAGGTTTAGTTAGTGTCGGCGATGTCAGGGAACTGCGGTTTAGGGGTTTCTAGGTTTAATTAGTGTTGGCGACGTTTGAGAATGGCAATTTAGGGGTTAATAGGTTTATTAAGTGTTAGTGTCGGAGATGTCAGGGGACTGCGGTTTAGGGGTTTATAGGTTTAGTTAGTGTCTGCGATGTTTGGGAACGGCGGTTTAGGGGTTAATAGGTTTAGTTAGTGTCAGCGATGTTGGGGGACTGTGGTTTAGGGGTTAATAGCTTTATTTAGTTATTTAGTTAATGTCGGCAATGTCGAGAATCTGCGGTTTAGGGGTTAATAGGTTTAGGTAGTGTTGGCGATGTAGGGGGCGGCGGTTTAGGAGTTAATAGGGTTAGTTTTTGTCGACTATGTGGGGGGACATCGGTTTAGGGGTTAATAGCTTTATTTAGTGTCGGCGATGTGGGTGGCAGCGGCGGTTTTAGATAATTTTGTTTCAGCAATCGCCGGCATATTTGTTATATTTAGTTAAATCATTTTTTCGGATCCTTTAATTTTTTCGGACCCATTCTTTATTCATATGCATTATTCTATTCTAAACTTCAGAATAGAATAATGCATATGAATAAAGAATGGGTCCGAAAAAAAGAACGGATCCGAGAAAGCTATTTAACTTAACATAACTAATTTTCTAAAACGATTTATAATTAACTTAGCTGTTGGCAACTTCAGCAACTTACAGCTACATTTTTAACGACTCGATGGAAATGACATGTATACATGCACACAAATGTTTAGACATACAGGGGGATATTTATCAAAGCCTCAACTATGCTGCACTCGCCGGCACCAATACGCTCGCCTAACATCGCGACCTGAATACGCTCTTCATATTTATAAAAGAAGCCGGCAAAAAGTTGCGCACCAAGTACGGGGCGATGAGCATCGTACTGTTGTTAACTAACAATCATCGATCGCGCAGCTATTCGGCTTTTTACCAATTTTATGTATACCCTGTCACTAAACGCCGCCACTATACTAAAATGTTTAACCCCTATCCCGCCACTCCCGGACCCCACCACAACTAAAT
This sequence comes from Bombina bombina, assembly GCF_027579735.1. Lineage (NCBI taxonomy): Eukaryota > Metazoa > Chordata > Amphibia > Anura > Bombinatoridae > Bombina > Bombina bombina. The sequence goes on along the minus strand of NC_069500.1, from coordinate 727,980,566 downwards.
ACATTTTTTAACCCCTATCCCGCAGCTCCCGGACCCCGCCGCCACTAAATAAAGGTATTAACCCCTAAACCTCTGGCCTCCCACATCGCTACCATTAACTAAACCTATTAACCCCTAAAATGCCAGCCCCCCACATCACCATAAACTAAATTAAGCTATTAACCCCTAAACCTAACAACCCGCTAACTTTACCTTAAAATTACAACATCCCTATCATATAATAAATTAAAATTTACCTTTAGAATTAAAATAAACTATATTAAACTATTAATTAACCTACCCTAACTATTATACTAAAATTACATTAAACTAACAATTAAAGTAACTACATTGCATATTAAAAAACCCTAACCCTACTCAAATTATTTAAATCTACTATTACAAATTACTAAGTTACAAAAAAAATAAAACGCTAAGTTACAAAAACAAACAAACACTAAGTTACAAAACAAAACAAACCACAGTATCAAAAATAAAAACGAATTACACCTAATTTAATAGCCCCATCAACAACAAAAAAAGCACCCCAAAATAGAAAAAAAACGTAGCCGACAATAAACTACCAATGGCCCTTAAAAGGGCCTTTTGCGGGGCATTGCCCCAAAGAAATCAGCTCTTTTACCTGTAAAAAAATACAAACACCCCCCAACAGTAAAACTCACAACCAACCCCCCCCAAATTAAAATAAAACTATATTAAACTATTAATTAACCTACCCTATTATACTAAAATTACATTAAACTAGCAATTAAATTAACTACATCACATATTAAAAAACCCTAACCCTACTCAAATTATTTAAATCTACTATTACAAATTACTACGTTACAAAAAAAAAAAGCCCCCCCAAAATTAAAAAGCCCCCCGAAAATAAAAAAAACCCCTAGCCTACAATAAACTACCAATGGCCCTTAAAATGGCCTTTTGTGGGGCATTGCCCCAAATAAATCAGCTCTTTTACCTGTAAAAAAAATACAAACACCCCCCAACAGTAAAACCCACCCAACCAACCCCCCCCCAAATAACCAACCCCCCCAAATAAAAAGCCTATCTAATAAACCTAAGCTCCCCATTGCCCTGGAAAGGGCATTTGTATGGGCATTGCCCTTAAAATGGCATTTAGCTCTTTTACCTGCCCAGACCCTACTCTATCGGCCTAGAGGGTGGCGGATTGAAAACCAGGTACGCTGGGCCAGGATAGCCGCAAGCAAACCTGTTAACTATTTGATAACTTTTAAAAAGTGTCAAATAGTGCCGAATGTAATGTAATGTCATAAGCATCGATCTGTGTCGGATTGAGACCGGCGGATCATATGTTACGTCACAGATTTCAACTTTTGCCGGTCTGTAGGCTTTGATAACTAGGTTGAATCAAGTTCGCCACAATTACGCTGCGGAATTCCAGCGTATTTGTGGTTGACAGCTTGATAAATATCCCCCACAGTATATATATATATATATATATATATTTATATATACAGGTGGCCCTTGATTTACGCTGGTTCAATTTGCGCCGTTTCAGAATAACAACCTTTTTTTTAAGTCATGTAACTGCTATTGAAAAGCATTGAGAAGCATTGCATTGATTAAAATAGCCAGTAGGTGGAGCTGTCCGCTTGTGTTGCAGCAAAGATATGCAAAGCCAAGCACAGAAACAGGCTGGAATGAATTAGTCTAGCTAGACATGAGCTATCAAGCAACTTTCATTGGAACAAGATCTTCCTGTCTATAAATCAGTCCAGATTGGAATGCATAGAAAGAACTGTTTGCAGAAAAATGCAAGTGAAGTCTGTGTTGTGTGATTATTTGATAAGGTTTATAATGCAGTTTAGCAAATGTTTTGTTCTTTTAACTTAGTTTAATTATATATTCTGTGTTGTGTGATTATTTGATACTGTTTATAATAGGGTTGCACCGATACCAAGTATTTGCATGAGTACTTGTACTCGTGCAAATGTACCAATACTTAAACCGATACCTCCACTTCCTACCCATATGCTACCTTGTGGCGTTTTTTCAAACTGCATTTTCTCATTTCATTTTAAACTGGAGTGGAGACTAAACTAAAAATTGTTTACTACTGTTCTGCCAATACAAATTGCTGTTATTTGTATTATTGTACCTCGTTCAGACAAACCCCTGAAGTACTGGGCAGTTAATAAACAAATTTCCAGCTCTGGCTAAAATGGCCCAAAAATATCTTTCTGCCCCATGCAGTATGGTGGAAAGTGAAAGACTGTTCAACTTAGAGTCGAACCTCCATACAAATGTCAGATTGATGTTATATAACAGCCCTACAACCCAATTGCATCACCCCTTTAAATTTAATATTTTATTGTAATATTTTTTATTTATAAACATGTTCAGTAAACTTTTGACAAATAAAACTGTTTTATTATTTCATAATGTCTTTTGAATTACAGCCCTTTATAATTATAAAGAAGGAATCTTAAATAATTAGTCTGTATTGTGCTTGGTAAACTGTCACATGACATTAAAAAAAAGTATCGGTAATTGGTATCGGTGAGTATTTGAAAACAAGAATCGGTACTTGTACTCGGTCATAAAAAAATGGTATCGGTGCAACCCTAGTTTATAATGCGGTTTAGCATTTAAATTATTCATTTCAAAGCTTTAAAAATAATTTATTAGGTGCTACTTATGACAATTTTGAGAGGGGCCTGGAATCTAACTCCCTCACTTCTCATTGACTTACATTATAAACTGGGTTTCAATTTAAACCGGTTTCGATTTACAACCATTCCTTCTGGAACCTAACCCCGGCGTAAACTGAGGGCTACCTGTATATACACGCTGGAGCCCTTAACACCTTCACATATACAATATCCTTTTTAACCCTTTTAACACATTTTTTTCAATATTAAAACTATATTTTTTATTAAATATGGGCTAGATTAGAAATGGAGTGCTATTAAGTGCTTTCACTCAGAGGGGCATTACAAGTTGAAAGTGAATATATATTTAAAATAAATAAAAATAATATTTTTTTCTATGTGAAGAATATAGGAATTTAATCCCTTAGTGACCAGACCACTTTTCCATTTTCTGACCGTTTGGGACTAGGGCTATTTTTACATTTCTGCGGTGTTCCTGTTTAGCTGTAATTTTCCTCTTACTCATTTACTGTACCCACACATATTATATACCGTTTTTCTCGTCATTAAATGGACCTTCTGAAGATACCATTATTTTCATCATATCTTATAATTTACTATAAAATGTTTTTATAAAATATGATGAAAAAAACACACTTTTTCTAACTTTGACCCCCAAAATCTGTTACACATCTACAACCACCAAAAAACAACCATGCTAAATAGTTTCTAAATTTTGTCCTGAGTTTAGAAATATCCAATCTTTACATGTTCTTTGCTTTTTTTTTTTTTTGCAAGTTATAGGGCAATAAATACAAGTAGCACTTTGCTATTTCCAAACCATTTTGTTTTCAAAATTAGCGATAGTCACATTGTAACACTGATTTCTGTCAGGAATCCCTGAATATCCCTTGACATGTATATATATTTTTTAGTATAGACAACCCAAAGTATTGATCTAGGCCCATTTTGGTATATTTCATGCCACCATTTCACCGCCAAATGCGAGCAAATAAAAAAAAATCGTTAACTTTTTCACTAACTTAAGGTTTCTCACTGAAATTATTTACAAACAGCTTGTGCAATTATGGCACAAATGGTTGTAAATGCTTCTCTGGGATCCCCTTTCTTCAGAAATAGCAGACATATATGGCATTGCTTTTTGGTAATTAGAAGGCTACTAAATGCCGCTGCGCACCACACTTGTATTATGCCCAACAGTGAAGGGGTTAATTAGGTAGCTTGTAGGGAGCTTGTAGGGTTAATTTTAGCTTTAGTGTAGAGAACACATCCCACCCCCTGATCCCTCCCTGACCCCTCACAAACAGCTCTCTTCCCTCCCCCATCCCATAATTGTCACCGCCATCTTAAGTACTGGCAGAAAGTCTGCCAGTACTAAAATAAAAGCCTTTTTTTTTTAAGCATTTTTATCATATATATAAATAGTTTCTGCAGTGTATGCTCCATACCGCACAAAATCCAAGAGCTGCTTTGACATGCTTGTGCACGCTTTTCCCCATAGACATCAATGGGGAGAGAGTGTTAGAAGAAAAAAACTAACACGTGAAGCGCGGAATGAAAAATTTCCGTAATGCAACCCCATTGATGTCTTTGGGGAAACAAAAGTTAAGTTTAAACCTAGCACCCTAACATAAACCCCAAGTTTAAACACCCCTAATCTGCTGCCCCGACATCGCCGACACCTAAATAAAGTTATTAACCCCTAATATGCTGCCCCCGACATCGCCGACACCTAAATAAAGTTATTAACCCCTAATATGCTGCCCCCGACATTGCCGACACCTAAATAAAGTTATTAACCCCTAATCTGTCGCTCCTGACATCACAGACACTATAATAAAGCTATTAACCCCTAGCCTCCCACATCTCCACCACTAAAAAAACATTTTAACCCCTAATTCTCCGGCCCTCCACATCGCAAAACACTAAATTAAACTATTGACCCCTAAACCTAACACCCCCTAACTTTAAATTAAAATTACAATATAACTATTTAAATAAATAAAAACTTAAGTGTGAAATAAATATAAACCTAACATTAAACTATAAATTAATTAAACAACTAATCTAATAAAATAAAAAATATTACCAATTAAAATATCTTAATTGCAAATTTGAAAAGACCTAACACTACGAAAAAAAAAAAAATCTAAACTACAACTAAAAAAAACAAATCCTACGAAAAATTTAAAAAATCTTAGTTTACCAAAAATAATTAACACTAAAATCACGAAAAATAAAAAACACTAAGATTACAAAAAAATAAACGAAATTATCAAAAATAAAAACAATTACACCTAATCTAATAGACAAATGTGAAGAAAAAATGGATATATCAGAGCACACAATCGCCATAAATACAAGTGATGTGTAAGTGAGTTGGCTGTGAGCGAGCCAAGTAAAATAAAATATAACTTTTAATATTACATATAAGATAAAATAAAGTTGGTGAAGAACATTCACACATGTACAGTGCAGGGTTAAAAACACTTAAAAATTGTGAACTGAATGCTGAGATGCCCAGGTAATAACCATTAATGTGGGTTTGAGTGAGAGAATCTGGCAGGGAGGCACCACAAAATGCTCACGGATTGCACAAAAAACTAAGCTATAAAAGAGGATTGACCTCACACAACAATATATCTATCTAGTGCAATGCTGGAGCAGTGCCTAAGCCTGTCAGAGTCCCAAACAATAGTGTATCAGGTAGTGTAGTGGTTAACAAAACTCGAATATCAAATGTAAGATATAGGACTAATAATAAGAAGAGCCCAAAACAAATACCGGACTATTATACACTTTGATTACGTATAAGTTGCATTCCCTATAAGGTACCAATTACCACGTAACCCACATAAGGCAAATAGTTTAAGCATTCATAGAGAGCGCCTGATGCGCATTTCGCCACGCTCGTGGCTTTGTCAAAGGCTAACCCGACTCGCGCCGAACTCACTGTTAAAATAGTGCTGTTAGCCAATAGGGGGTGAGTAATCGTACACACCCCTATGATAATAGCCAATCGTTAGTGACCCATCCGATTGGGTAGTCTACTGTCACATGACTTCTTGGGCAATGACGTACACTTGGAGGCGTATAATGTTAACGCTTATGTAAACACTTATTATAAGACAGGACTTGTGTATCGGTTGATCTAGGCTCAAATCAGCTATATTGTATATCAGCTGCTTAACACGGGACATAACCTCCTCAAAAGTAAACATCTTGTGTATAACGAAGGGTCTAAATAAGTTTGTGATAGTTGTCACTTTCGCCAATGTAATATATAGTTAGTGAATACTATATAGTGACCATAATCATTATGTTGCATATTAATTGTAATGTTGGTTAAGCCACAAGATAAAAAGTATCAGATAATGATAAATAGATATCGGTTTCGCATAAGAGATGATATCATCAGAGCTCCGGTACTATCTATTATCATATATATTCTGTCCGATTGTGTTTCGTTAAAGGAAAGTCACGTAGGAGCTGACATGTTGTAAACCTTATTTAAATTGTTGAGCAGACCGACAGTACACTCAAAACGTGATGATGATATTTTAATATTTATGTGTTATAATTTTTGATAACAGTAGGATATTATTATAATATCATTAGGTTTTAGGTTCTCAATACATTATAATAGCAATTAGTATTTAACTGTGTTGATAACAGATGATAATGTTATCAAAGTATCATTACTATTTCATAATTATACACGGATTAATATAGGGATATCAATAAATGACCATGTTTTAATCCCATAAATGTATAGTCTTACTGACATCTTATGTTGGATTGACAAAAACTTAATTAATATCGAGAAGAAAAATTAATTAGCAAGAAGGAGAGGTATAAAAATAGGCTTTGTTCTTTTGCCATCTTTGGTAGATGTTATATGCGTAACATATATAGCTATATATCTTTATTATGTCTATAGAGCTGTGGTACCACATTTGTTTGTACGGAATTGAACTAAAATAATTCTATGTGTAAATTATTGATTCCATAATCAAAGGAAACGTAATGATTTCCTGAGTATATATAGAGGATTTGTAGTGTAGCTCAGTTTTATCATTCCGTATGTTACACTTATTTAGTTAGATGTTAGGTGGGGGGCATTGATACATGTTTACTAAACATATGTTAGGTTACCAATTTACTGTTTAGTCCCTCACCCATCCTGAGTCTCCTGTTTGAGTCAGATTTTACCAGATATCTGTGGTAAGTGTTTATGGATATACTGGTCTTATAAAAAGGAATTATATCCATCTTGTTCGTTGAGACCTACTGGTGCCAAAGTATTTAACCAGAATATCCAACGGCATTCTGCCTGAAGCAGCATGCTCTCCACATTTCCTGCTCTAATTCCCGGTTTAATCACCTGAAGTACTGAGACCTTTAAGTCTGGTTTGGTGCCATGATTCTTGGCATAATGCTTAGCTACTGGGGTGAGAATTTTGCCTTTCTCTTGATCTTTAATACAGTTCTTAATGCTATTCACATGTTCCCCCAGTCGTGTGCGTAACTCTCGGGTCGTTATACCAATATATCTCTTTCCACATTTACACAGTAAGCAATAAACCACATTTTTAGTTTTACAGTTGGCAAATCCAAGCATCCGCTTTGTACCTCCAGTACGACTGATGAACTCTCTTTCATTAGATATGTATTTGCAAAAACTGCATGTGCCACAGGTGTATGTTCCACAAACATATTTGCTGCATTTTCTCTTAGTAAAATGACTTTTGACCAACATGTTGCCAATCGTTGGCGCTCTCCTCCAGCTGGTTTTTATTTTGTCACCTATAAAGGCTGATAAATCTCTGTCAGATTTTAGGATACCACTATGTTTATTTAGAATATCAGTAATTCTATTATGATTATTATTGTAAGTAGTTACAAATCTGTTTGGGACTCTGACAGGCTTAGACACTGCTCCAGCATTGCACTAGATAGATATATTGTTGTGTGAGGTCAATCCTCTTTTATAGCTTAGTTTTTTGTGCAATCCGTGAGCATTTTGTGGTGCCTCCCTGCCAGATTCTCTCACTCAAACCCACATTAATGGTTATTACCTGGGCATCTCAGCATTCAGTTCACAATTTTTAAGTGTTTTTAACCCTGCACTGTACATGTGTGAATGTTCTTCACCAACTTTATTTTATCTTATATGTAATATTAAAAGTTATATTTTATTTTACTTGGCTCGCTCACAGCCAACTCACTTACACATCACTTGTATTTATGGCGATTGTGTGCTCTGATATATCCATTTTTTCTTCACATTTGTCTATGTTTATGCTAGGATATAGAGCACCCCCCTGCCCATTTAATTAGCTTTGAGATTGATTCTCTTTACACAGGGTTGATACACTTCGCTTCCCTGCATGATACATTATATAATTAAGTTGGGGACTCAAATTCAACTTTAATGTATATTTCTCTCCATATGCCCATATAACTATTAACGTCTATCAGCTGTTTAGGACAGCAATCTGAGAATAATTACTCTCCTTCTGTCTATGTACAGAACTTTTGGTATAGCCAATCACAAGGTATACAGAAAGAAACACAAAAATGACACATAACCTGTCACAAGACTTTAAAAACAGACAGGACCAAAGACTAAGGGACATAGATAAGACATTTGCACTAGCATGCGACACTGAAAATACTCTAGAAACCGAAATAGATAACTGGGAAGATGGCCTGAAATCTCTATATTATCTAATCAGGAAACATACGCGCTCTTTTTGGAATAAGAGCGCGTATGATAAATACCTAGCAAAACACATTATCCCTAGAGGACTGAGAGTACGTCTGTTTCCTACTTTTTCTTTTCATATTGACACCTATAAAGACAGATGGGAACAAGCACTGATAAACTGCTCAGAAATATTGGTGGCGATTTTATCAGATTATGAGACAGAGGTCATGTCAGAGTTGGATAAAGAAATTAGTGATTATAATGTGAAGTTACAAAAATTTGAATCACTAGAAAAATTTAAACAAGCTTATAAAGAGATGAGAGAAGAACTAGATAAAAAAGAAAAAGACATTATACAGACCAAATGTTCCAAAATGAAAAGAGACATTAAAGATTTTGAAAAAGGAAAGATATTCACATGGGACGACAAACAGTCTAGACGAAGGCCACCAAATAGCTTACCTCCACCTAAGAACACACATCAATCGGACTGTGAGTCTTCGGCAGTAGAAGACAGTGACTCAGAAAGCAATGTTAACAGACCCAGCACTAGTAGTTTTTTAGGGAGAGACATAACACATCTCGACAAAGAAAAACGAGACCCACAAGAAGGGGGAAAGGAAAACAGAACCTTGCGAGACCGAACGAGATGGGGTTACAGGACCGACAATGGGTACAGGAGGAGGGAGGACTGGGGGAAGCGACCAAGATGGTGAATGGTGATAACAATAAAAATGATAAACTGCAGGTTATTAATTTAACCAACAGAACTATTACTGAGACTCAACAACAAGTCCTATCTAGAGGTCTGTCCTTCTCCCCCTCCCCCCGTTTGAACAAATTTGAATTAATAAAAGATCTACATCTTTACTGTAGAAAACTTCTACTAAAGAAAATATACAGTACCAATGATGATAATGACACAAGTGATCTCCAAACATTAGACACACTAATTGATTTATTAACCGAAAATGAAGAAAATGAGGAGGTAGAAGTGGAAGAATTTCTAGATAAACAAATTAAATTAAAATCTAAATATATGCCACCAACATCAAAAGTACCCCAAATTGAGGTTTTCTTAAAAATGGTCATACATGACTTCCTGAAATTACCTGATACCATAATCAGGAATATCAGTAAAAAAGAAGAGGAAGCACTTAAAATGATCAATTCGTGGGATGATGTAATCATCAAACCCTCAGACAAAGGGGGTAATATTGTCATTTGGGGAAAAGATGAATATGTTTATGAAGCTAATAAACAATTAAATGATCGCAAATGCTACAAACACCTGTTCTCCAACCCCACCTCCCAGTTCTTAACTAATTACTCTGATTTGATTAACAATGCCAAAAAAGACAATTTAATTAGTCAAAAAGAATGGTCTTTTCTACAAGTTAAGAATCCAAGAATAGCGACTATATACTTTCTACCCAAAATCCACAAAAATAAAGAAAAACCACCAGGTAGACCAATTGTCTCCAGTATAAATAGTCTGTGTGAACAGGGGAGCAAATTCCTTGACTTATACTTAAGAGAGATAGTATGGGCATTACCATCCTATACCCGTGATACAATGGATATTTTGAGTAAAATAAACGACCTAACAATAGATGAAGATTCCCTCCTAATCACGTGTGATGTTGAATCATTGTATACCTCTATCAAACATGAGTTTGGATTGAAAGCAGTAGAATTCTTCTTAAGCATGCAATCTAATGATAAACTTGAAAGAAATAGATTTATAATTAAATTGTTGCAGTTTGTACTTACACACAACTATTTTGTTTTTAATGACAACTTCTATTTGCAAATTCAGGGCACCGCAATGGGGTCATCTTGCGCACCTACATATGCGAATATCTACTTAGGATGGTGGGAAAGAGAATTTGTTTTCAATGAAAGCATGTCCAAATATACTGACTATATAAATCTGTGGTGTCGGTATATAGACGATCTCTTCATAATATGGACAGGTAGTGCAGAAATATTTAAAGAATTCATATCTATTCTGAATCAAAATGATATGAATCTAAAGTTGACTTACTGTATAAGCGAGAGTAAAGTGGAATTTCTGGACCTCCATATTTATAAAGATGAGAATAATTGTCTTAAAACAGACCTTTTTAGAAAGGACACGGCTACTAATTCAATTCTACAATATGATAGCTGCCACACCCGGAGTACTAAGAATGCAATCCCAACAGGGGAGTTCTTAAGAATAAGAAGAAACTGCAGTGATTTTCAAATTTTTAATGAACGAGCAAAAGAATTGAAAATAAGATTAAAAAACAGAGGGTATACTCGCAAAATAATCCGAAAAGCGTACCAAAGAGCAAAAAGAACACCAAGGGAGTCATTGTTAATCCCTAAAAAGAGAAACAAAACAGTTGACAGGGAGGTCAGATTTGTAACTACTTACAATAATAATCATAATAGAATTACTGATATTCTAAATAAACATAGTGGTATCCTAAAATCTGACAGAGATTTATCAGCCTTTATAGGTGACAAAATAAAAACCAGCTGGAGGAGAGCGCCAACGATTGGCAACATGTTGGTCAAAAGTCATTTTACTAAGAGAAAATGCAGCAAATATGTTTGTGGAACATACACCTGTGGCACATGCAGTTTTTGCAAATACATATCTAATGAAAGAGAGTTCATCAGTCGTACTGGAGGTACAAAGCGGATGCTTGGATTTGCCAACTGTAAAACTAAAAATGTGGTTTATTGCTTACTGTGTAAATGTGGAAAGAGATATATTGGTATAACGACCCGAGAGTTACGCACACGACTGGGGGAACATGTGAATAGCATTAAGAACTGTATTAAAGATCAAGAGAAAGGCAAAATTCTCACCCCAGTAGCTAAGCATTATGCCAAGAATCATGGCACCAAACCAGACTTAAAGGTCTCAGTACTTCAGGTGATTAAACCGGGAATTAGAGCAGGAAATGTGGAGAGCATGCTGCTTCAGGCAGAATGCCGTTGGATATTCTGGTTAAATACTTTGGCACCAGTAGGTCTCAACGAACAAGATGGATATAATTCCTTTTTATAAGACCAGTATATCCATAAACACTTACCACAGATATCTGGTAAAATCTGACTCAAACAGGAGACTCAGGATGGGTGAGGGACTAAACAGTAAATTGGTAACCTAACATATGTTTAGTAAACATGTATCAATGCCCCCCACCTAACATCTAACTAAATAAGTGTAACATACGGAATGATAAAACTGAGCTACACTACAAATCCTCTATATATACTCAGGAAATCATTACGTTTCCTTTGATTATGGAATCAATAATTTACACATAGAATTATTTTAGTTCAATTCCGTACAAACAAATGTGGTACCACAGCTCTATAGACATAATAAAGATATATAGCTATATATGTTACGCATATAACATCTACCAAAGATGGCAAAAGAACAAAGCCTATTTTTATACCTCTCCTTCTTGCTAATTAATTTTTCTTCTCGATATTAATTAAGTTTTTGTCAATCCAACATAAGATGTCAGTAAGACTATACATTTATGGGATTAAAACATGGTCATTTATTGATATCCCTATATTAATCCGTGTATAATTATGAAATAGTAATGATACTTTGATAACATTATCATCTGTTATCAACACAGTTAAATACTAATTGCTATTATAATGTATTGAGAACCTAAAACCTAATGATATTATAATAATATCCTACTGTTATCAAAAATTATAACACATAAATATTAAAATATCATCATCACGTTTTGAGTGTACTGTCGGTCTGCTCAACAATTTAAATAAGGTTTACAACATGTCAGCTCCTACGTGACTTTCCTTTAACGAAACACAATCGGACAGAATATATATGATAATAGATAGTACCGGAGCTCTGATGATCTCATCTCTTATGCGAAACCGATATCTATTTATCATTATCTGATACTTTTTATCTTGTGGCTTAACCAACATTACAATTAATATGCAACATAATGATTATGGTCACTATATAGTATTCACTAACTATATATTACATTGGCGAAAGTGACAACTATCACAAACTTATTTAGACCCTTCGTTATACACAAGATGTTTACTTTTGAGGAGGTTATGTCCCGTGTTAAGCAGCTGATATACAATATAGCTGATTTGAGCCTAGATCAACCGATACACAAGTCCTGTCTTATAATAAGTGTTTACATAAGCGTTAACATTATACGCCTCCAAGTGTACGTCATTGCCCAAGAAGTCATGTGACAGTAGACTACCCAATCGGATGGGTCACTAACGATTGGCTATTATCATAGGGGTGTGTACGATTACTCACCCCCTATTGGCTAACAGCACTATTTTAACAGTGAGTTCGGCGCGAGTCGGGTTAGCCTTTGACAAAGCCACGAGCGTGGCGAAATGCGCATCAGGTGCTCTCTATGAATGCTTAAACTATTTGCCTTATGTGGGTTACGTGGTAATTGGTACCTTATAGGGAATGCAACTTATACGTAATCAAAGTGTATAATAGTCCGGTATTTGTTTTGGGCTCTTCTTATTATTAGTCCTATATCTTACATTTGATATTCGAGTTTTGTTAACCACTACACTACCTGATACACTATTGTTTGGGACTCTGACAGGCTTAGGCACTGCTCCAGCATTGCACTAGATAGATATATTGTTGTGTGAGGTCAATCCTCTTTTATAGCTTAGTTTTTTGTGCAATCCGTGAGCATTTTGTGGTGCCTCCCTGCCAGATTCTCTCACTCAAACCCACATTAATGGTTATTACCTGGGCATCTCAGCATTCAGTTCACAATTTTTAAGTGTTTTTAACCCTGCACTGTACATGTGTGAATGTTCTTCACCAACTTTATTTTATCTTATATGTAATATTAAAAGTTATATTTTATTTTACTTGGCTCGCTCACAGCCAACTCACTTACACATCACTTGTATTTATGGCGATTGTGTGCTCTGATATATCCATTTTTTCTTCACATTTGTCTATGTTTATGCTAGGATATAGAGCACCCCCCTGCCCATTTAATTAGCTTTGAGATTGATTCTCTTTACACAGGGTTGATACACTTCGCTTCCCTGCATGATACATTATATAATTAAGTTGGGGACTCAAATTCAACTTTAATGTATATTTCTCTCCATATGCCCATATCACCTAATCTAATAGCCCTATAAAAATAAAAAACAAAACAAAATTAAAATACCCCCTAACCAACAATAAACTACCAATAAAAAAATACAAAGTAAAACCCACCACCCAACCAACCCCCCTAAAAAAAAACTTAACACTAACCCTAGAAGATCTACTCATGGTTTCTGAAGTCCGGACATCTATCTCTATCTAGGCGGCGATGTCTTCATCCAGGCGGCGAGGACTTCATCCATCCCGGGGGCATCTTCTATCTTCATCCCGGCGGCGCAGAGCAGAGCAATCCTGGAAGCCGAAGACATCCTGTGCGGAGCGTCCTCTTCAGACGGTCGCCGCCGTACACTGAAGTTGAATGCAAGGTAGCCGTTTCAAAATTGCGTACCTTGCATTCCTATTAGCTGATTTGATTGTTCAAATTCAAATCAGCCAATAGGATGAGAGCTTCTGAAATCCTATTGGCTGTTCAAAACAGCCAATAGGATGAGAGCTACTGAAATCCTATTGACTATTCAAAACAGCCAATAGGATGAGACCTACTGAAATCCTAATGGCTGTTCAAATCATGAATGAATTTGAAGAATCAGATCAGCCAATAGGAATGCAAGGTATGCCATTTTGAAACGGCTACCTTGCATTCAACTTCAGCGTACGGCGGCGACCGTATGAAGAAGACGCTCCGCGCAGGATGTCTTCGGGTTCCAGGATGGCTCTGCTCCACGCCTCAGGGATGAAGATAGAAGATGCCCCAGGATGAATGAAGACCTCGCCACCTGGATGAAGACCCTGCCGCCTGGATGGAGATGGATGTCCGGACTTCAGAAACCTTGAGTAGATCTTCTGGGTTTAGTGTTAAGTTTTTTTGGGTTTTTTTTGGGTGTTTTTTTTTTAGATTAGGGCTTTGGGCTTTGAAAAAGAGCTAAATGCCCATTTAAGGGCAAAGCAAAAGAGCTAAATGCCCTTTTAAGGGCAATACCCATACAAATGACCCTTTAGGGGCAATGGATAGCTTAGGTTTTTTTTAGAGTTAGGTTTTTTATTTTGCAGGGTTGGTTGGGTGGTGGGTTTTACTGTTGGGGGACTTTGTATTTTTTTACAGGTAAAAGAGATGATTTCTTTAGGGCATTGCCCTACAAAAGGCCCTTTTAAGGGCTATTGGTAGTTTATTGTAGGCAAGGGGGTGTTTTTATTTTGGGGGGGGGCTTTTTTATTTTTATAGGGCTATTAGATTAGGTGTAATTATTTTTATTTTTGATCATTTTGTTTATTTTTTTGTAATCTTAGGCCTAGATTTGGAGTTTGGCGGTAGCCGTGAAAACCAGCGTTAGAGGCTCCTAACGCTGGTTTTAGGCTACCGCCGGTATTTGGAGTCAGTCAAAAAAGGGTCTAACGCTCACTTTTCAGCCGCAAGTTTTCCATACCGCAGATCCCCTTACGTCAATTGCGTATCCTATCTTTTCAATGGGATCTTTCTAACTCCGGTATTTAGAGTCGTGGCTGAAGTGAGCGTTAGAATTCTAACGACAAAACTCCAGCCGCAGAAAAAAGTCAGTAGTTAAGAGCTTTCTGGGCTAACGCCGGTTCATAAAGCTCCTAACTACTGTGCTCTAAAGTACACTAACACCCATAAACTACCTATGTACCCCTAAACCGAGGTCCCCCCACATCGCCGCCACTCGATTAAATTTTTTTAACCCCTAATCTGCCGACCGCCACCTACATTATCCTTATGTACCCCTAATCTGCTGCCCCTAACACCATCGACCCCTATATTATATTTATTAACCCCTAACCTGCCCCCCTCAACGTCGCCGCCAGCTACCTACACTTATTAACCCCTAATCTGCCGTCCGCACGCCGCCGCCAGCTACATTATAGCTATGTACCCCTAATCTGCTGCCCCTAACACCGCCGACCCCTATATTATATTTATTAACCCCTAACCTGCCCCCCTCAACGTCGCCGCCAGCTACCTACACTTATTAACCCCTAATCTGCCGAGCGGATCTCACCGCTACTATAATAAAGTTATTAACCCCTAATCCGCCTCACTCCCGCCTTAATAACCCTATAATAAATAGTATTAACCCCTAATCTGCCCTCCCTAACATCGCTGACACCTAACTTCAATTATTAACCCCTAATCTGCCGACCGAATCTCGCCGCTATTCTAATAAATGGATTAACCCCTAAAGCTAAGTCTAACCCTAACACTAACACCCCCCTAAATTAAATATAATTTAAATCTAACGAAATAAATTAACTCTTATTAAATAAATTATCAGCCAATCAGATTGAGCTCGCATTCTATTGGCTGATCGGAACAGCCAATAGAATGCGAGCTCAATCTGATTGGCTGATTGAATCAGCCAATCGGATTGAACTTGATTCTGATTGGCTGATTCCTAGAATCCTATCAGCCAATCGGAATTCGAGGGACGCCATCTAGGATGACGTCCCTTAAAGGAACCGTCATTCGTCGGGAAGTCGTCGTCGGAAGAAGATGGGTCCGCGGTGGAGGTCTTCAAGATGGAGCCGGTCCTCATCGGATGAAGATAGAAGATGCCGCTTGGAAGAAGATGGTTGCCGGTCCGGATCTACTCTTCTTCCCGGATAGGATGAAGACTTTGGACCCTCTTCTGGACTTCTTCAGCCGTCGTATGATGGATGTCTAGCCCCCGCTTGGGCTTAGATGAAGATATCGGAGCCTGGAACGGACGGTCATACCTGGCATGGTGAAGACAAGGTAGGAAGATCTTCAGGGGCTTAGTGTTAGGTTTATTTAAGGGGGGTTTGGGTTAGATTAGGGGTATGTGGGTGGTGGGTTGTAATGTTGGGGGGGGGTATTGTATGTTTTTTTTTACAGGCAAAAGAGCTGAATTCTTTGGGGCATGCCCCGCAAAGGGCACTGTTCAGGGCTGGTAAGGTAAAAGAACTTTGAACTTTAGTAATTTAGAATAGGGTAGGGCATTTTTTATTTTGGGGGGCTTTGTTATTTTATTAGGGGGCTTAGAGTAGGTGTAATTAGTTTAAAATTGTTGTAATATTTTTCTTATGTTTTTAAATATTTTTTTATTTTTTGTAACTTAGTTCTTTTTTATTTTTTGTACTTTAGTTAGTTTATTTAATTGTAGTTATTTGTAGGTATTGTATTTAATTAATTTATTGATAGTGTAGTGTTAGGTTTAATTGTAGGTAATTGTAGGTATTGTATTTAATTAATTTATTGATAGTGTAGTGTTAGGTTTAATTGTAACTTAGGTTAGGATTTATTTTACAGGTAATTTTGTAATTATTTTAACTATTTTAGCTATTAAATAGTTCTTAACTATTTAATAGCTATTGTACCTGGTTAAAATAAATACAAAGTTACCTGTAAAATAAATATTAATCCTAAAATAGCTATAATATAATTATATTTTATATTGTAGCTATATTAGGATTTATTTTACAGGTAAGTATTTAGCTTTAAATAGGAATAATTTATTTAATAAGAGTTAATTAATTTCGTTAGATTTAAATTATATTTAAGATAGGGGGTGTTAGTGTTAGGGTTAGACTTAGCTTTAGGGGTTAATACATTTATTAGAATAGCGGTGAGCTCCAGTCGGCAGATTAGGGGTTAATGTTTGAAGTTAGGTGTCGGCGATGTTAGGGAGGGCAGATTAGGGGTTAATACTATTTATTATAGGGTTAGTGAGGCGGATTAGGGGTTAATAACTTTATTATAATAGCGGTGCGGTCCGGTCGGCAGATTAGGGGTTAAAAAAAATATGCAGGGGTCAGCGATAGCGGGGGCGGCAGAATAGAGGTTAATAAGTGTAAGGTTAGTGGTCTTTAGACTCGGGGTACATGTTAGAGTGTTAGGTGCAGACGTAGGAAGTGTTTCCCCATAGCAAACAATGGGGCTGCGTTAGGAGCTGAACGCGGCTTTTTTGCAGGTGTTTGGTTTTTTTTCAGCTCAAACAGCCCCATTGTTTCCTATGGGGGAATCGTGCACGAGCACGTTTTTGAAGCTGGCCGCTTCCGTAAGCAACTCTGGTATCGAGAGTTGCAGTTGCGTTAAATATGCTGTACGCTCCTTTTTTGGAGCCTAACGCAGCCATTCTGTGGACTCTCAATACCAGAGTTATTTTAAAGGTGCGGCCAGAAAAAAGCCAGCGTTAGCTACGCGGGTCGTTACCGACAAAACTCTAAATCTAGCCGTTAGTGTTTTTTATTTTTCGTGATTTTAGTGTTAATTATTTTGGGTAAACTTAGATTTTTTTAATTTTTCATAGGCTTTGGGGTTTTTTAGTGGTAATTTATATTTTTTTTTTCGTAGTGTTTGGTTTTTTAAATTTGTAATTTAGATATTTTAATTGGAAGTATTTTTTATTTTATTAGAATAGTTATGTTAGGTTAATTTATAGTTTTTTATTTCACAGGTAGGTTTTTATTTATTTAAATAGAATAATATAATTTTAATTTAAAATTAAAGGGGTTTAAGGTCTAGGGGTTAATTGTTTTATTTAGTGTTTTGCAATGTGGGGGGCTGGCGGTTTAGGGGTTAATAGGTTTATTTAGTGGCGAAGATGTGGGAGTTCGGAGGTTTAGGGATTTATAACTTTATTTAGTGGCGGTGATGTCGGGGAGCGGCGGAATAGGGGTTGATATATTAACATAGTGTGGGAGATGTGGGTGGGTGGCAGATTAGGGGTTAATAACTGTATTGAATAGTCGCGATGTGGGTTGGCAGCAAATTAGGGGTTAATAGCTTTAATATAGTGTTTGTGATGCGGGAGGGTGGTGGTTTAGAGGTTAATAGGTAGTTTATGGGTGTTAGTGTACTTTGTAACACTTTAGTTATGAGTTTTGTGAAACATTTTTGTTACACAAAACGTATAACTACTGCTTTCAGATGGCGGTATGGATCGTGTCGGTATAAGCTGCAACGCAAGCTTTTTAGCCTCACAGCACAACCTGTGATACCGGTGCTATGGAAATCGCATGCAAAAACTTCATTTTTTTGAGTGCGGGATTGACGTTGCATTACAGGCTAAAATGCTTGCGGTATAGCTATACCGACACGACTCGCAATAGTGTGTTACTGCTTTTACGCTGAAATTTTAATTTTTTCAGCGTTAAAAGCCACAACGCAAAACTCGTAATCTAGGTGTTTGTTTGTTAGACTGGGTGGCTAAATTTAACTAGACAAAAATAGAACACAGTTGTAGCTGACCATAAAAACCCAGAAGACCGGAGTAAAACAAATGCAAGTGTGTGGGGTGCAGGACTGCACCTGTTCACCCACTGCAACTGCTAGGTTGAGGTATATACACTCAGTTCCTTGTGCATTAGTAAAAAAGTCTTTAGAGATGTAGCTAGTTTGTGGAGTATAGAACGTTACTTCAAAAGTGTGGAGAGTCAGTGAGTATCAAGGGTATATCTACACAATGAAAGACTTGCAGTCATATGTTACCATAGTAAAAGAGAGGGGGGGTAAACAAACACACTGTGGAGCTATACAGCTCAACTCACATCCCTCTAGTGGCGGTAGTTCTTCTTGCGATTCCTGCAATCTCCTCTCTGTGTGGTTTGATATCCGTTGCGCTCCCTATTCGGGGACTTGCACTCCTCTTCCTCCTGTCTCCTCCGTACTGGTGCTACAAACTAGCTGCCGGTCTGGATGCTCCTACATGCAATTGAAGCAAGTGCCTTCCCCCTTACTGCCCGTGCTCACACCGGGGCCAGAAGTTAATGTACAAAAATTGAAAAAATGGAGCACCGGGTCTCAATGGGGGGTATAAAAACACAATTTATTTATTCAAAATAGACAAACAAAAGGACCATCGTCCTAGGGGTAAAATCTTTAAGAGTGGTTGTAGGAGTAGATTAGGCTAACATGTTTCGGCTCCCACGCCGTAATCTTAGCCATATTTAAAACAAACTTCACTTCCCAAGTTAAAAAACCTCCCTTGTTTTCCTATTGGTTAAGATGCGCACACCTTCCTGTGAATGCACCAATAGGGATACTGGCAGCTTTCCATGCCGGAGTTCGCTAGGTACTGCACACCCTCTAGCGCGCCAGCCAATCAAAAAGCTGTCAGTATGTAACTCCATACCGTATGTCTTTACACTGCACACGTCTGCAGTTCTAAATAAATGATGTAAGCAGAAGTAAATATATTTATACAGCTATCACTTACAAAGTATATAAAGCAGCTCTCAAATAGTGCTTCACCTTAGCGCTTATTACAAACAAACTATGTAATTCTGTTCATACTTGTCATACCAAGGCCCTGGAATTTTATCTGTTCAATAGTGCGGAACTAATCCTGACTAACTGCTGTGTTGCCCACATTATTAAACTCATATCTGGAGAGAATATGTGTTGATTTCAGTACATTAGAAACACATTCTTTATTTCTAATGCACTGAAATCAACACATATTCTCTCCAGATATGAGTTTAATTCGGTGTATATCCCTGTAGTGGTTTCCAAAAAAGTAGGCACTCTGGGTATATACAAATCACCTTTAATGCATACAAAAATGCAGTTAAACCATAACATTTCGGCCCCTATCAGGAGCCTTGTTCACATGGTATGTGTTTTGTATGCCTCCATGTGAACAAGGCTCCTGATAGGGGCCGAAACGTTATGGTTTAACTGCATTTTTGTATGCATTAAAGGTGATTTGTATATACCCAGAGTGCCTACTTTTTTGGAAACCACTACAGGGATATACACCGATTCCAGGTTTTCAGAGGAGTTTTGGTAGTGCACCGGGGAGTTGTGTATTGTGAGTGAGTGCTGATCTATCCAGGACATTATACATATATATATATATATATATATATATATATATATACAGGTAGCCCTCAGTTTACGCCGGGGTTAGGTTCCAGAAGGAATGGTTGTAAATCGAAACCGTTGTAAATTGAAACCCAGTTTATAATGTAAGTCAGTGGGAAGTGAGGGAGGTTCCAGGCCTCTCTCAAAATTGTCATAAGTAACACCTAATTCATTATTTTTAAAGCTTTGAAATGAAGACTTTTGATGCTAAACAGCATTATAAACCTAATAAAATAATCACACAACACAGACTTCACTTGCATTTTTCTGCAAACAGTTCTTTCTATGCATTCCAATCTGGACTGATTTATAGACAGGAAGATCTTGTTCCTTTGAAATCTGCTCGATAGCTCAGGTCTGGTTAAACTGATTAATTTCAGCTTGCTTGGCTTTGCTGTAACACAAGCGGACAGCTCCACCTACTGGCTATTTTAATAAATGCACTGCTTCTCAATGCTTTTCAATAGCAGTCACATGACTGGAAAAAAAGGTTGTTATTCTGAAACGGTGTAAATTGAACCGTTGTAAAACGAGGGCCACCTGTATATATATATATATGCACCTTACTGACGAGGCCCACAGAAGGCCGAAACAATCGTCTGGGGTTGTTGTTTCTCTTGTTCAGAGAAGAATTGCCTGGTATTTTGGTGCTGGACTGTCATTGGGTAGGGTCAGACTGATATGCTACAGGATATTTTTTCTCTGTGAAGGGGCATAGTGTGCTAAAAGAACATGCACCCTGAGTTGCAATATAAATGAACATGCATGGAAGTTATTCTAGGTTTTGTTCTATCTCAGGAGTGCTGTTCTCTCTCTTCTGATGCACGCTAATTTACTTTGCACTTGAGCAAAAACATTAAGTGCTAAATAACAAGTGCAGCGCTAATTATTATAATACCTCATTCATATAACAGATAAATTGCCTATATGCACCACCGTAATTATTCATTTGTGTTATTAAAAAGTACATAAATGTTTGTTACTTAAGAAGCAACCAACAGAAAACAAGCAAATTGAATCTACTCATTTAGGGTAGATGATCTAAATCTCTCTGGTCTGGTGAGATTATCTAAGGAATCTCCTCAGTCCTGTGTGGTCAACCAAATAAATTTAGAAAGTGTAAAGCTGTTTATCTTGTTATATAGGCTCCTGAATATGAAGCAGAGACATTTAAATTACAATATAATACACAAAAACAAAAACCTAAAGATCATCAGACCGCAATAGTTTATTTTTAAATTGCCTCCTCTAGGTCCTATTTAACTTTTTGTATCTCCATCACTTGTATATGTATATATATATATATATATATATCAAAGTTCAGTATCTGCACTCTCACCAACTCTCCACAACTGCCAGGGTGCTCTCAGGAGTATGTCGTAGATAAATGATTCAAAGCACTCTCTGGACTTCTGACAACAAAGACAAAATTTATTGTGATAGTGACGTTTCGGGACCAAACCTGTCCCTTCTTCTGACAGTCAAACAATGCAAAACTCAAACTTAAATAGGCCATACAGACCCTCCCCTGTATTGCTACCAATCACAGGTAAGCGTGTGCAAAAGTGAAGACCACACCAAAAATAAGGTGTGGACAAGTGATAGTGTATCATGTGTAATTATGAATGTGTATATATATATATATATATTCTCTTAGTACCCTTTGTTAAAGTGCATACCTAGGTAGGCTCAGGAGCGTGCATGTATCTTAAAGGGACATGAAACTCAACATTTTTCTTTCATGATTCAGAGTGAGCATACCATTTTCTTCTATTTGCAATTTTGCTTTGTTCTCTTGGTATTCTTTGTTGAAGGAGCAGCAATGCACAACTGGGGAGCCAATCACAGGTAAGCGTGTGCAAAAGTGAAGACCACACCAAAAATAAGGTGTGGACAAGTGATAGTGTATCATGTGTAATTATGAATGTGTATATATATATATATATATATTCTCTTAGTACCCTTTGTTAAAGTGCATACCTAGGTAGGCTCAGGAGCGTGCATGTATCTTAAAGGGACATGAAACTCAACATTTTTCTTTCATGATTCAGAGTGAGCATACCATTTTCTTCTATTTGCAATTTTGCTTTGTTCTCTTGGTATTCTTTGTTGAAGGAGCAGCAATGCACAACTGGGGAGCTAGCTGATCACATCAAGTAAGCCAATGCCAAGAAGCATATATGTGCAGCCACCAATCAGCAGCTAGCTCCCAGTAGTGCTTTGCTGCTCCTAAGCCTACCAAGATATTGCTTTCAACAAAGGATACAAAGGGAACAAACAAATTCATAGTAGTAAATAATAGAAGTAAATTGGAAACTTGTTTAAAGTCCCATATTCTATGTGATTCATGAAAGAAAAGTTTGGGTTTCATATCCCTTTAGTTGTAACAATGTCATACATAGTTGCAATGATTGCTGTCATATGACGTTCAATACAAGTGGCATGCATGTTTATGAGCATATCTAGATGTGCTCTTCAACAAAGTATAACACAAAAACAAAGTAAACTGGAAAGTTTTTTTAACATTGTACGCTCAATCTGAATCATGAAAGTTTAATTTTGACTTTCATGACCCTTTACACAATCTGCTTTTTGTTTTAGATTAAATATATTTTAATATAGATTAAGTGAGATCAAACCATTCTCTTTATTCATCCTTTTAAAATAACATAATTATCACTGCTTTCTGTCCTGCCCTACTACGATGCTTCTATTTTTGTTTCCTTAGCAAATACATAGGAAACTTCTAATTGAGAGCAACATATTTGTTAATACCACAAGAACAAAAAAGCCATATACCATTTCTGACCAACGGAAATAACTGCCACATATAATGTAATAGACAAGTACACACTTACTATCAAACCAGCAGAAAAAATAGTATATCCCTAAAAGGAATACACCAAGCAACTCAGACATTTGTTCAGTACTTAAAGGGACTGTAAATCTTAACCCCTCTATTACAATATTAATGTTAATCATTAAAATCATAACGATTTGAAGTTAGTTTGCAGAGTATAAGCGCTACGGAAGCGTTTTAAAACCGGTTTAAATAATTACCTCTTTCAATATCCACTATCCGCCCATGTAGCCGCAGATACTTTTTTCACCGACATCGCTGCAGGGCCGTTCCATCAATCATTACTTTCAATACGCCCATTTTCGGATCCGGAGCGAGCATTTACACTTCTGTTGCGCATGCGCAGTTCAACCACTGACATATAAGCAGTGGATCTTGATGCTAACCGCATTGTGATTTACTGCTTATATGCTACTAAAAAGAACTAATCTATTGAGTGTTAAATTACCCCCTAGACTATAACGAGCAAATATAAATAAAATAGTTTAATTAGTAAGTTTATTTATTACATATAAATTTATTTAGATTTAAAAATGTCCTAAGGTTGTTGTAATGTCAATTTATTTTTCTAATAGCTTATGCAATTAAAATTTAAATTTTCAAAAAGTAGTTAATAAAACATTATCTTCTCTTTCGATAAAGTAATGGAGTTGCTCGTTTGTCAATAGGAGTGACTCACCGCTCATTCAGATACACAGAATCTCAATGCACGACGAAGCATTGAGATTCTGTGTATACGGCTGAAGACTGAGATGTAATGCGCATGCGCACGTGGAGAGGGAACGCGCTGTCAAAATTGCAGAAGACGGACGTTCGCTCCACTGTTGGCTGCAGGGGCTATGACGGTAAGTATTGAAAAAAATAATCAAATTCGTAGGCGGACAGAAGATGTGTTATTTGGGTAAGTATAAAATACTTTTTTAAACGCTTCCACTGCGCTTTAACTCTGCATAGTAGGAATAATCAATATATTAACTTGAATATTTTAATTTAATGGGAACTAGAGTTAAAGGTTTACTGTCCCTTTAAATATGAACCTTAAAAAAAAGACCTGGCTGCACAGTGAGAACTCTCATGAAATTGCAATGACTATGATGTACTGTTGCTCTGCAATTTTTTATTACAACTGGTAACGTGCGATGTACTAGCAATTGTTAGCTGCTTAAAATGCATTTACATTAAAAAAAATCAATGCTGTGACATTTATACTAAGATCCCTGGACTCTTTTTCAAGTGTTTGTAACTCTGAGTTGCATGAGCATTTTATTTCATGTAATTGGCAATGAGCTAGTGACGTATGGGATATACAATCCTACCAGGAGGCGCAAAGTTTCCCAAACCTCAAAATGCGTATAAATACACCCCTCACCACACCCACAATTCAGTTTTACAAACTTTGGCCATATAAGGAAATTGATCATTTTGCTTTATATGTTGATTTTTTCTCTTACATTTGCAAGATGTCTCAATCTGATCCTGTCTCAGAAATCACTGATGGAACCTTGCTGCCTGATAACAGTTCTACCAAAGCTAAGTGCATTTGTTGTAAACTTGCGGAGATTATTTCTCCAGCTGTGGTTTGTAATAGTTGTCATGATAAGCTTTTACATGCAGAGAATTTATCTATCAGTAATAGTGTTTTGCCTATTGTTGTTCCTTCAACATCTAATGCACAAGATATACCTGTGGATTAAAAAGATTTTATTGCTGATTCTTTTCAGAAGGCTCTGTCTGCCATCCCACCTTCTAATAAATGTAAAAGGTCTTTTAAAACTTCTCATAAAATTGATGAAATTTCAAATGACCAACAACATACTGAATTATCCTCCTCTGATAAGGATCTATCTGATTCAGAAGATCCTTCCTCAGATATTGACACTGACAAATCTACTTATTTATTTAAAATAGAGTACATTCGTTCTTTGTTAAAAGAAGTGTTGATTACATTGGATATTGAGGAAACTAGTCCTCTTGATATTAAAACTAGTAAACATTTAAATTCTGTTAATAAACCTCCTGTGGTTACTCCAGAAGTTTTTTCAGTTCCTGATGCTATTTCTGATATGATTTCTAAGGAATGGAATAGGCCTGGTACATCTTTTATTCCTTCTTCAAGGTTTAAAAAATTGTATCCTTTGCCAGCAGCTACATTGGAGTTTTGGAAAAAGATCCCCAAAGTTGATGGGGCTATCTCTACTCTTGCTAAACGTACTACTATTCCTAAGGAAGAAGTACTTCTTTTAAAGATCCTTTAGAAAGGAAAACTTGAATCTTATCTAAGAAAAGCCTATTTATATTCTGGTCATCTTCTCAGGCCTGCAATTTCTTTGGCTGATGTTGCAGTTGCATCAACTTTTTGGTTGGAACATTTAGCGCAACAAGAATTGGATTCTGATTTGTCTAGCATTGTTCGCTTGCTTCAACATGCTAATCATTTTATTTGTGATGCCATTTTTTATATCATCAAAATTGATGTTAAATCTATGTCTTTAGCTATTTTAGCTAGAAGAGATTTGTGGCTTAAATCTTGGAATGCTGACATGACTTCTAAGTCTAAATTGCTATATCTTTCTTTCCAAGGTAATAAGTTATTTGGTTCTCAGTTGGATTCAATTATTTCAACTGTCACTGGGGGGAAGGGAGTTTTTTTGCCTCAGGATAAAAGACCTAAGGGTAAATCAAAATCTTCTAAATGCTTTGGTTCCTTTCGACAAATTAAGGAACAGAAACCTAATCCTTCCCCCAAGGAATCTGTTTCCAATTGGAAACCTTCTTCAGTTTGGAATAAATCCAAGCCTTTTAAGAAACCAAAGCCAGCCCCCAAGTCTGAATGAAGGTGCGGCCCTCATTCCAGCTCAGCTGGTAGGAGGCAGATTAAAGTTTTTCAAGGATGTTTGGAAAAATTCTGTCCGAAATCAATGGATTCTGAGTATTGTCTCTCAGGGGTATTAAATAGGATTCAGAGTAAGATCGCCTGTGAGAAGATTTTTCTCTCACGCATACCAGCAAATCCGGTAAAGGCTCAGGCTTTCCTGAAGTGTGTTTCAGACCTGGAGCTTTCAGGGGTAATCATGCCGGTTCCTTTTCAGGAACAGGGTCTGGGGTTTTATTCAAATATATTCATTGTCCCCAAGATAGAAAATTCATTCAGACCAGTTATGGATCTAAAAATTTTGAATCATTGGTTGACTATACGGATTATTCAGCCTTTTGTTCAGCAAGGTCATTATATGTCCACAATAGACTTACAGGATGCATATCTTCATATTCCGATTCATCCAGATCATTATCAGTTTCTGAGATTCTCTTTTCTAGACAAGCATTACCAATTTGTCACTCTTCCTTTTGGCCTGGCGACAGCTCCAAGAATCTTTTCAAAGGTTCTCGGTGCCCTACTCTCTGTAATAAGAGAGCGGTGTATTGTGGTGTTTCCTTATTTGGACGATATCTTGGTACTAGCTCAGTCTATATATTCTGCAGAATCTCACACGAATCAACTAGTGTTGTTTCTTCGAAAACATGGTTGGAGGATCAATTTACCAAAAAGTTCTTTGATTCCTCAGACAAGGGTTAGGTTTCCAGATACATTCAGTGTCCATGACTCTGTCTCTAACAGACAAAAGACGTTTAAAATTGGTTTCAGCCTGTCAGAACCTTCAGTCTCAGTCATTCCCTTCATTAGCTATGTGCATGGACGTTTTAGGTCTCATGACTGCAGCATCGGACGCGATCCCCTTTGCTCGTTTTCATATGAGACCTCTCCAGCTTTGTATGCTGAACCAATGGTGCAGGGATTATACAAGGATATCACAATTAATATCCTTAAATCCCAATGTTCGACTATCTCTGACTTGGTGGTTAGATCACCATCATATAGTTCTAGGGGCCTCTTTTGTTCGTCCAACCTGGACTGTAATCACAACAGATGCGAGTCTTTCAGGTTGGGGAGCTGTTTGGGGATCTCTGACAGCACAAGGGGTTTGAAAATCTAAAGAGGCGAGATTATCAATCAATATTTTGGAACTCCGTGCAATTTTCAGGGCTCTTCAGATTTGGCTTCTGTTGAAGAGAGAGACGTTCATTTGTTTTCAGACAGACAATATCACAATGGTGGCATATGTCAATCATCAGAGTGGGACTCACAGTGCCCAAGCTATGAAAGAAGTGTCTTGGATACTTGCTTGGTTGGAATCCAGCTCCTGTCTAATTTCTGCGGTTCATATTGGGAGGCGGATTATCTCAGCCATCAGACTTTACATCTGGGGGAGTGGTCCCTCCATCCAGATGTGTTTTCTCAGGTTGTTCAGATGTGGGGTCTTCCAGAAATAGATCTGATGGCTTCTCATCTAAACCAGAAACGTCCCAGGTACCTGTCCAGGTCCAGGGATCCTCAGGCGGAAGCAGTGGATGCGTTGACACTTCCTTGGTGTTATCAACCTGCTTATATTTTCCCACCTCTAGTTCTTCTTCCAAGAGTGATCTCCAAAATCCTCATGGAGCAATTGTTTGTGTTGCTGGTGGCTCCAGCATGGCCTCACAGGTTTTGGTGTGCAGATCTTGTTCGGATGTCCAGTTGCCAACCTTGGCCACTTCCATTAAGGCCAGACCTTCTGTCTCAAGGTCCGTTTTTCCATCAGGATCTCAAATCATTAAATTTGAAGGTATGGAAATTGAACGCCTAGTGCTTAGTCATAGAGGTTTCTCTGACTCAGTGATTAATACTATGTTACAGGCTCATAAATCTGTTTCTAGAAAGATTTATTATTGAGTTTGGAAGACTTATATTTCATGGTGTTCTTCTCATAAATTCTCTTGGCATTCTTTCAGAATTCCTAGAATTTTACAGTTTCTTCAGGATGGTTTGGATAAGGGTTTGTCTGCAAGTTCCATGAAGGGAAAAATCTCTGCTCTTTCTGTTTTATTTCACAGAACGATTGCTAAGCTTCCTCATATCCACTGTTTTGTACAGGCTTTGGTTCGTATCAAGCCTGTCATTAAATTAATCTCTCCTCCTTGGAGTCTTAATTTGGTTTTGAAGGCTTTACAGGCTCCTCCTTTTGAACCTATACAGTCTTTGGACATTAAACTACTTTCTTGGAAAGTGTTGTTCCTTTTGGCCATCTCTTCTGCTAGAAGAGTTTCTGAATTATCTGCTCTTTCTTGTGAATCTCCTTTTCTGGTTTTTCATCAGGATAAGGCAGTTTTGCGGACTTCATTTAAATTCTTACCTAAGGTTGTGAATTCTAACAACATTAATAGAGAAATGGTTGTCCCTTCCTTGTGTACTAATTCTAAGAATTATTTGGAGAGATCTTTACATTCTTTGGATGTAGTAAGAGCTTTGAAATAGTATGTTGAATCTACTAAAGATTTCAGGAAGACTTCTATTCTATTTGTTTTCTTTTCTGGTTCTAGGAAAGGTCAGAAGGCTTCTGCCGTTTCCTTGGCTTCGTGGTTAAAGCTTTTGATTCATCAAGCTTATTTGGAGTCGGGTCAAGCCCCGCCTCAGAGAATTACAGCTCATTCTACCAGATCAGTCTCCACTTCATGGGCTTTTAAGAATGAAGCTTCAGTTGATCAGATTTGCAAAGCAGCAACTTGGTCTTCTTTGCATACATTTACTAAATTCTACCATTTTGATGTATTTGCTTCTTTGGAAGCAGTTTTTGGTAGAAAAGTTCTTCAGGCAGCTGTTTCAGTTTGATTCCTCTGCTTATCTTTTAAGTTTTTCTTTTCATTTATGAGGATAAACTTATATTTTGGGTTGTGGATTAATTTTTTTCAGCGAAATATGGCTGTTTTTATTTTTATCCCTCCCTCTCTAGTGACTCTTGAGTGGAGTACCACATCTTGGGTATTGCTATTCCATACGTCACTAGCTCATGAACTCTTGCCAATTACATGAAAGAAAACATAATTTATGTAAGAACTTACCTGATAAATTCATTTATTTCCTATTGGCAAGAGTCCATGAGGCCCACCCACCTTTTTATGGTGGTTACGATTTTTTTGTATAAAGCACAATTATTTCCAAATTCCTTTGTTGATGCTTTTTACTTTCATCAAGCTTATTTGGAGTAGGGTCAAGCCCCGCCTCAGAGAATTACAGCTCATTCTACCAGATCAGTTTCCACTTCGTGGGCTTTTAAGAATGAAGCTTCAGTTGATCAGATTTGCAAAGCAGCAACTTGGTCTTCTTTGCATACATTTACTAAATTCTACCGTTTTGATGTATTTGATTCTTCAAAAGCAGTTTTTGGTAGAAAAGTTTTTCAGGCAGCTGTTTCAGTTTGATTCCTCTGCTTATGTTTGAGTTTTTTCTTTTCATTATGAGAATAAACTTATATTTTGGGTTGTGGATTTATTTTTTTCAGCGGAAAATGGCTGTTATTATTTTATCCCTCCCTCTCTAGTGACTCTTCTGTGGAGTTCCACATCTTGGGTATTACTATCCCATACGTCACTAGCTCATGGACTCTTGCCAATTACATGAAAGAAAACATAATTTATGTAAGAACTTACCTGATAAATTCATTTCTTTCATATTCATCCATGAGACCCACCCTTTTTATGGTGGTTATGTTTTTTTGTATAAAGCACAATTATTTCAAAATTCCTTTGTTGATGCTTTTTACTCCTTTCTTTATCACCCCACTACTTGGCTATTTGCTAAACTGAATTGTGGGTGTTGTGAGGGGTGTATTTATAGGCATTTTGAGGTTTGGGAAACTTTGCCCCTCCTGGTAGGATTGTATATCCCATACGTCACTAGCTCATGGACTCTTGCCAATATGAAAGAAATTAATTTATCAGGTAAGTTCTTACATAAATTATGTTTTTTCGGTAAGTATGTTTTCATTACTTAAGACACTCTCAGCTATGGTTTGGCACTGTATGCATTAATATAAAGTTCTAAATATATGTATTGTACTTATATTTGCCATGAGCCAGGTTTATGTATATTTCCTTTTGCAGACTATCAGTTTCATATTTGGGAGAAAAACATATTTAGGAAAATATTTTTCTTACCTGGGGTATAGTCTTTTTTCAATTGACTGTTTTATCATTAAATTTCACGTGCAAAATTAGGCTCGCAAGGGGCGAAAAATGCCAAAGTTTATTGCATCATTTTTGGCGTAAGATTTTTTTTTTGCCGTGAAGGTACGTCTGATGATGCAAATTAGTCATCTCCGGCGTCTTAGTTGACGTTGAGTTTCTTGCACAAGGTTGCGTCTTCAATGACGCAAGTGTGTCATTTCAGGATGTTGTTAGCCGCAAAAAAAATTCAGTTTGCGTTGTGCATCATACTTGGCGCCAAATTATTTCATTATTTAAAACCCCATTCCTATATGCCTCTTGCCTTTTTCTTATCAGAGGGCTATGCTGTTTGCATTTTTTTCCCATTCCTGAAAACTGCCATATTAGGAAATTGATCAGTTTGCTTTATATGTTGTTTTTTCTCTTACATTACAGGGGTTGCAGGGTCTCCTCTGCTACTCTGCTTTAAATCTCTTTAGCTTACCCTCCACAAGGGGCTTACAAACATCCTGGTGTCAGCACATGTATGATCATAAATGTGTGACTGCCCCACCCTATGACTAAAGATAATTCCACTCTGACAAGATTATCTAAGAAGTCTCATCAGTACTGTGAGGTCCCGCAAATAATTTTAGAGAGGCAAATTAAAGATTGAGAGCTGTTTATCTTGATATGCATACGTCAGTATGTGATGGAGACATACACATTGCTCAGTAAAAGCCCCTAAAGATTTTGCACAATTTCTCTCCATGTCAAGTCCTAAGTGTATCTAAGTAACTCCAGAGCATGGGGAAAGGATACAATTATAACAGAAATTATGACTAGTAATAATAACTATCATCAGAATCTCACTCATTACAAGGCATTGCATTTGTTTAAAACATTTTTTTTCAATCCAGTTTCAATATCCTTTTAAAACCATTTAAATTGCAATTCAATTTATAAGCAGAGGTCATAAAGACTTTAAGGGATAGTCTAGTCAAAATTAAACTTTTATGATTCAGATAGAGCATGCAATTTTAAGCAACTTTCTCTTTTACTCCTATTATCCATTTTTCTTCATTCTCTTGGTATCTTTATTTGAAAAAGCAAGAATGTAAGCTTAGGAGCCAGTCCATTTGTGGATCAGCACCTGGGTAGCACTTTCTGATTGGTGTCTAAATGAAGGCACCAATCAGCAATCGCTACCCAGGTGCTGAACCAAAAATGGTCCGGCTCCTACGCTTACATTCAAATAAAGACACCAAGAGAACGAAGAAAAATTGATAATAGGAGTAAATTAGAAAGTTGCTTAAAATTGCTCTATCTGAATCATGAAAGTTTAATTTTGACTAGACTATTCCTTTTAAAAGCTTTCTTCGGTTTGCATTTTGTTGCTATAAGCATCACAGGGGACATATATTTGCATTTAAAATTTCAATATACCTATGATAAATACAATTTTTGCCAAAAATTATACTACTGAATAATAGAGAATTACAAATAAAAATATATAAAATAATAATGTAGTTCTTAAACTCAACTAAAGATATATAGGAAGAAAATTATGAAAAATATTAGCTCTTGTGTCTACAGCTGATGTCATGTTGGGAG
This sequence comes from Bombina bombina, assembly GCF_027579735.1. Classification (NCBI taxonomy): domain Eukaryota; kingdom Metazoa; phylum Chordata; class Amphibia; order Anura; family Bombinatoridae; genus Bombina; species Bombina bombina. The sequence goes on along the minus strand of NC_069500.1, from coordinate 727,948,727 downwards.
TATTTGGCAGGATAACAACATTAGTTTCTTAAGTCTTGGTTTGTAATGGAATAATGTTAACATTATTTTGGCACTTTCCAACGAAACACATATGAAAATTGTTATCAAATAGCATTACATCAGTGCTTCTGGCACCGAACTAAATGTGACTTCATCAGTTTTTATATGTATATGATACAAACCTTGCAGTATACTAAAGGTCATCATGGCTCAGGAATCTTAAATTATATTCAAGAGTTTAAGGTTTTACAAAAGTATCGGCTAGATTTGGAGTTTTGTCGATAACGACCCAAAAAACTAACGCCGGCTTTTTTCTGGCCGCACCATAAAAATAACTCTGGTATTGAGAGTCCACATAAAGGCTGCGTTAGGCTCCAAAAAAGGAGTGTAGAGCATTTTTAACGCAGCTTCAACTCTCAATACCAGAGTTGCTTACGCAAGCGGCCAGCCTCAAAAACGTGCTCGTGCACGATTCCCCCATAGGAAACAATGGGGCTGTTTGAGCTGAAAAAAAACCTAACACCTGCAAAAAAACCGCGTTCAGCTCTTAACGCAGCCCCATTGTTTGCTATGGGGAAACACTTCCTACGTCTGCACCTAACATGTACCCCGAGTCTAAACACCCCTAACCTTACACTTATTAACCCCTAATCTGCCGCCCCCGCTATCGCTGACACCTGCATTTTATTTTTAACCCCTAATCTGCCGCTCCGTAAACCGCCGCTACTTACATTATCCCTATGTACCCCTAATCTGCTGCCCCTAACACCGCCGACCCCTATATTATATTTATTAACCCCTAATCTGCCCCCCTCAACGTCGCCTCCATCTGCCTACACTTATTAACCCCTAATCTGCCGACCGCAAAGCGCCGCCACCTACGTTATCCTTATGTACCCCTAATCTGCTGCCCCTAACACCGCCGACCCCTATATTATATTTATTAACCCCTAATCTGCCCCCCTCAACGTCGCCTCCACCTGCCTACACTTATTAACCCCTAATCTGCCAAGCGGACCTGATCGCTACTATAATAAAGTTATTAACCCCTAATCCGCCTCACTAACCCTATAATAAATAGTATTAACCCCTAATCTGCCCTCCCTAACATCGCCGACACCTAACTTCAATTATTAACCCCTAATCTGCCGACTGGAGCTCACCGCTACTCTAATAAATGTATTAACCCCTAAAGCTAAGTCTAACCCTAACACTAACACCCCCCTAAGTTAAATATAATTTAAATCTAACGAAATTAATTAACTCTTATTAAATAAATTATTCCTATTTAAAGCTAAATACTTACCTGTAAAATAAATCCTAATATAGCTACAATATAAATTATAATTATATTATAGCTATTTTAGGATTAATATTTATTTTACAGGTAACTTTGTATTTTACAGGTAACTTTGATTGGCTGATTGAATCAGCCAATCAGATTGAGCTCGCATTCTATTGGCTGTTCCGATCAGCCAATAGAATGCAAGCTCAATCTGATTGGTTGATTGGATCAGCCAATCGGATTGAACTTGAATCTGATTGGCTGATTCCATCAGCCAATCAGATTTTTCCTACCTTAATTGCGATTGGCTGATAGAATCCTATCAGCCAATCGGAATTTGAGGGACGCCATCTTGGATGACGTCATTTAAAGGAACCGTCATTCGTCGTTCAGTCGTCAGCCAGGATGGATGTTCCGCGGTGGAGGTCTTCAGGATGCTGCCGCTTCGCTCCGGATGGATGCCGCTTGGATGAAGGCTTCAATCGGATGGAAGACCTCTTCTGCCCCGCTTGGATGAAGACTTCAGCCGGATCATGGACCTCTTCAGCCCCCCGCTTGGGCTTGGATCAGGACATCGGAGGAGCTCTTCTGGACGGATCGGTGTGATACCCGGTGAGGTGAAGACAAGGTAGGATGATCTTCAGGGGCTTAGTGTTAGGTTTATTTAAGGGGGGTTTGGGTTAGATTAGGGGTATGTGGGTGGTGGGTTGTAATGTTGGGGGGCTTGGGTATTGTATGTTTTTTTTTACAGGCAAAAGAGCTGTATTTCTTGGGGCATGTCCCGCAAAGGGCCCTGTTCAGGGCTGGTAAGGTAAAAGAGCTTTGAACTTTAGTAATTTAGAATAGGGTAGGGCATTTTTTTATTTTGGGGGGCTTTGTTATTTTATTAGGGGGCTTAGAGTAGGTGTAATTAGTTTAAAATTGTTGTAATATTTTTCTTATGTTTGTAAATATTTTTTTATTTTTTGTAACTTAGTTCTTTTTTATTTTTTGTACTTTAGCTAGTTTATTTAATTGTATTTATTTGTAGCAATTGTATTTAATTAATTTATTGATAGTGTAGTGTTAGGTTAATTGTAGGTAATTGTAGGTAGTTTATTTAATTAATTTATTGATAGTCTAGTGTTAGGTTTAATTGTAACTTAGGTTAGGATTTATTTTACAGGTAAATTTGTAATTATTTTAACTATTTTAGCTATTAAATAGTTCTTAACTATTTAATAGCTATTGTACCTGGTTAAAATAAATACAAAGTTACCTGTAAAATAAATATTAATCCTAAAATAGCTATAATATAATTATAATTTATATTGTAGCTATATTAGGATTTATTTTACAGGTAAGTATTTAGCTTTAAATAGGAATAATTTATTTAATAAGAGTTAATTAATTTCGTTAGATTTAAATTATATTTAACTTAGGGGGGTGTTAGTGTTAGGGTTAGACTTAGCTTTAGGGGTTAATACATTTATTAGAATAGCGGTGAGCTCCGGTTGGCAGATTAGGGGTTAATAATTTAAGTTAGGTGTCGGCGATGTTAGGGAGGGCAGATTAGGGGTTAATACTATTTATTATAGGGTTAGTGAGGCGGATTAGGGGTTAATAACTTTATTATAGTAGCGCTCAGGTCCGGTCGGCACATTAGGGGTTAATAAGTGTAGGCAGGTGGAGGCGACGTTGAGGGGGGCAGATTAGGGGTTAATAAATATAATATAGGGGTCGGCGGTGTTAGGGGCAGCAGATTAGGGGTACATAAGGATAACGTAGGTGGCGGCGCTTTGCGGTCGGCAGATTAGGGGTTAATAAGTGTAGGTAGGTGGAGGCGACGTTGTGGGGGGCAGGTTAGGGGTTAATAAATATAATACAGGGGTCGGCGGTGTTAGGGGCAGCAGATTAGGGGTACATAAGGATAACGTAGGTGGCAGTCGGCAGATTAGGGGTTAAAAATGTATTCGAGTGTCGGCGATGTGGGGGGACCTCGGTTTAGGGGTACATAGGTAGTTTATGGGTGTTAGTGTACTTTAGAGTACAGTAGTTAAGAGCTTTAGAAACCGGCGTTAGCCCAGAAAGCTCTTAACTACTGACTTTTTTCCTGCGGCTGGAGTTTTGTCGTTAGATGTCTAATGCTCACTTCAGAAACGACTCTAAATACCGGAGTTAGAAAGATCCCATTGAAAAGATAGGATACGCAATTTACGTAAGGGGATCTGCGGTATGGAAAAGTTGCGGCTGAAAAGTGAGCGTTAGACCCTATTTTGAGTGACTCCAAATACCAGCGGTAGCCTAAAACCAGCGTTAGGAGCCTCTAACGCTGGTTTTCACGGCTAACGCCAAACTCCAAATCTAGGTTATGAGATTATCATTTTTTGGTAGTTGATGTTTTACCCATAATGCAGATGCACGAGCCTTAAAGTAAAAAGTGCCATATATATTTAAATAAAATAACATTAACCTTTGAGACAAATAGTGAAGCTTTAAGTTAAGTATCTATGCATCTTCATTTTTAGGGCCAGATTCTCTAAAGCTCTATGGTTTGGCGAGAGTATCTAGGAATTCTTGTCAATACTGTTCAGTCCCTAAAAAATTTTTAGGATTACAAATTTTAGCGGGAGAGCTTTTTGTCTTGCTATGAAGGGTTCTGGATATATAGGAGAGACTCTTATATTACAATATAGTACTATATATATATATATATATATATATATATATATATATATACATATACACCAGTGATGTGCAGTCACTAGAGGCAGGTGAGGCAGTGCTTCACCTCTCATATGGGCAAAAATATATTTTCTTTTATTGACTTTTAAAAAACAAAAAAAAAAAATTGTATTTTTTTTCCCCAGCATTTTTTTTTTTCACAGCTATATGTTGTGCAATGAAGAGGCACAAGCAGGTCTGCCCACCATTACACAACATGCTGCGCCATCTACTAGATGAAAGTGGTTAAGATCATTGCATGGCCCATTAACTGCTTATTTGAGGCAGTCCTATTTGGGCTGAACCAATCCAGTGAGAGGCATTAGTAAATGGAACTTAAAGTTGGAGCTGGATGTTAAATGATATAAAATAAAACAAAAACGGAAAAAAACAACTTTCATTTATTTTGTTGCTGTCCTGTGAACCTGCTAGCTTTGCTAAAGTGAAAAAGAGAGTTCTGTTCTTCCCCTCTAAGTGCAGTGGAATGTGCCACTGTCACTTCCTGAATCCTTACAGAGCAGGAAGAGAGAGGCACAGAGAGCACTGTTTCAGCCCCATCTTATTAAAGTAAGATTTTACTGAAAAGGATTCTGTTAGTGAAAATGATAATTTAATGAATGTGGTTTAGTGTTTTTTTTACTCTTTTACAGCAAAGGATCGTTTTTGTATTTTGTTTACTCAAACTTTACACCCACTAACTTAGCAGCTTGCCTCTGTACTGCACACTAATGTATGGTCTCATTTAGTTATAGTCTCACTTAGTCTCTGTAGCTTTGCTGTTTTATTACTTAAAAATGCAGTGGTCCCTCTCCCCCCCCCCCTTGTTTGTATGTGTGTGTGTGTGTGTGTGTGTGTCTCTCTCTCTATCCATCTCTCTCCTTATGTGTTGTTCTCCCCCATGGTCTCTTTCTCTCTCTGTCTCTCTTCCTCCCCCTCAGACTCTCTCATCCCTTATGTGTCTCTCTAACCCTCTGTGTGTGATTGTGTCTCTCTCTAACCCTCTGTGTGTGATTGTGTGTGTCTCTCTCTCTCTAACCCTCTGTGTGTGATTGTGTCTCTCTCTAAGCCTCTGTGTGTGATTGTGTCTCTCTCTCTCTCTCACTCTCTCTCTCTATCTCTAACTCTCTGTGTGATTGTGTCTCTCTCTAACCCTCTGTGTGTGATTGTCTCTCTCTCTCTCTCTCTCTCTCTCTCTCTCTTTCTCTCTCTCTCTATCTCTAACCCTCTGTGTGTGATTGTGTCTCTCTCTAACCCTCTGCGTGTGATTGTGTCTCTCTCTCTTTCTCTCTAACCCTCTTTGTGTGATTGTGTCTTTCTCTAACCCTCTGTGTGTGATTGTGTCTCTCTCTCTCACTCTCTCTCTATCTCTAACCCTCTGTGTGTGATTGTGTCTCTCTCTAACCCTCTGTGTGTGATTGTCTCTCTTTCTCTCTCTCTCTCTCTCTCTCTCTCTCTCTCTATCTCTAACCCTCTGTGTGTGATTGTGTCTCTCTCTAACCCTCTGTGTGTGATTGTGTCTCTCTCTCTCTCTTTCTCTCTAACCCTCTGTATGTGATTGTGTCTCTCTCTCTCTTTCTCTCTCTCTAACCCTCTGTGTGTGATTGTGTCTCTCTCTCTCTTTCTCTCTCTCTAACCCTCTGTGTGTGATTGTGTCTCTCTCTCTTTCTCTCTAACCCTCTGTGTGTGATTGTGTCTCTCTCTCTCTCTCTCTCTCTAACCCTCTGTGTGTGATTGTGTCTCTCTCTCTCTCTCTCTCTCTCTCTCTTTCTTTCTCTCTCTAACCCTCTGTGTGTGATTGTGTCTCTCTCTCTCTCTTTCTCTCTCTCTAACCCTCTGTGTGTGATTGTGTCTCTCTCTCTCTTTCTCTCTCTAACCCTCTGTGTGTGATTGTGTCTCTCTCTAACCCTCTGTGTGTGATTGTGTCTCTCTCTTTCTCTCTCTCTCTCTAACCCTCTGTGTGTGATTGTGTCTCTCGCTCTCTCTCTAACCCTCTGTGTGTGATTGTGTCTCGCGCGCGCTCTCTAACCCTCTATGTGTGATTGTGTCTCTCTCTCTCTCTTTCTCTCTAACCCTCTGTGTGTGATTGTGTCTCTCTCTCTCTCTTTCTTTCTCTCTCTCTCTAACCCTCTGTGTGTGATTGTGTCTCTCTCTTTCTCTCTCTCTAACCCTCTGTGTGTGATTGTGTCTCTCTCTTTCTCTCTCTCTCTCTCTCTAACCCTCTGTGTGTGATTGTGTCTCTCGCTCTCTCTCTAACCCTCTGTGTGTGATTGTGTCTCTCGCTCTCTCTCTAACCCTCTGTGTGTGATTGTGTCTCTCTCTTTCTCTCTCTAACCCTCTGTGTGTGATTGTGTCTCTCTCTTTCTCTCTCTCTCTAACCCTCTGAGTGTGATTGTGTCTCTTTCTTTCTCTCTCTCTCTCTCTCTCTAACCCTCTGTGTGTGATTGTGTCTCTCTTTCTCTAACCCTCTGTATGTGATTGAATCATTGTGTCTCTCTCTTTCTCTCTAACCCTCTGTGTGTGATTGTCTCTCTCTCTCTTTATTTCTCTCTCTCTAACCCTCTGTGTGTGATTGTGTGTCTCTCTCTCTTTCTCTCTCTAACCCTCTGTGTGTGATTGTGTCTCTCTCTCTTTCTCTCTCTCTAACCCTCTGTGTGTGATTGTGTCTCTCTCTCTTTCTCTCTCTCTCTAACCCCTCTGTGTGTGATTGTCTCTCTCTCTTTCTCTCTCTCTCTAACCCCTGTGTGTGATTGTGTCTCTCTCTCTTTCTCTCTAACCCTCTGTGTCTCTCTCCCCCGTCTGTCTCTCCCTCTCCCCCCGAATGCTTTTCTGTGTTTCTGTCTACCTTTTATTTATTTAATTAATGAATTGATAGTGCCATCTGATGGTGTGGCTTTATTTAAAGGGGTGAGGCCAAGCGCCCCACCATCTTTAAATTTCACCAGCCGCCACTGGATCAAGACATTTTTATATTTACTGCATAATGAAAGAATCTATAAGCATAATTTGCAGCATTAAAGTAAAAAGTATGTTTTAAACATATTTTAATGGGCATGGATTTCTAGATCTCATAATCAGAGCAAGCCTTGTGTTATCTGGCAAGAGTTTCTGTTACAATCCTTTTAGACTAAAATCAGATGTTTACTAAGTTGACCAGTTTTCCAAGACACCATTTAAAGGGACATGAAACCCATATCAATCCCATATGCAAATTTAAATAACTTTCCAATTTACATCTAATATCTATTTTTTTCATTCTTTTGATATCCTTTGTTGAAAATCATATCTAAATATGCTCAGTAGCTGCTGATTGGTGGCTGCACATAGATACCACATGTGATTGGCTCACCCATGTGCATTGCTATTTCTTCAACAAAGGATATCTAAAGAATGAAGGCGTATCCTAGCCACTGCCTCACCAGCCTCTAACGTCACTGCACGTCACTGATATACACATATATATATAACCAAATATAGTGGTAAGTCCAGCACTTTCTTGGGTACCTCTTCACTGGGTATAGCTTCTAGTAGGTTTACCTTTGCAGTGCACGTTTGCCTGGGAGGCCTGCCATGCTCCCATATATAATTTCCAAAGTAGACAATGGCAACAGCACTTTTCTTTAAAACACTTCTTCTTTATTAAAGTAACATTTTAGGATAAAATACAGTGACGTTTCGAGCCTCTTGGGCCCTTCCTCATGCTATAGATTAAGAACAAACATCTCCCTTATGTGCACCTGTGTATAGGGTGTGGCTTAGTTAATTACAGAATTTTACCTGCACTTAGCTCATGTTGGTATCCCAAACTGGTAAGGTTCTGACTAAACTTTTCAACTTTATTATTCAACTTTGTTGTTATTTTTTAATAAACATTTATTTCTCAACACTTAAATGTATGCTTATGTGGTATGTCATATATGTTTCTTTATAATATATTACAAATAGACACATATCCACACTTTTTATACACAGGAATTTAAAAACAATTATAAAAACAAGTGTAGATCATAATCCTTGTTTAATCCATTTGGATATAGTGTTTTCAGATTTTTTATCCACCATACTTCTTTCTTTTTAAGTAGCAACTCTCTATTGCCTCCTCTCCTTGGTTTAGGAATATGGTCTATGACCTGAAACCTTAACTGACTAACAGTGTGCCCTGCTGTTTTAAAATGTGATCAGACAGGTAATGTCATATCCTTGCATCTTATAGAGGACTTGTGTGCACTTATTCTGTCCCTGATGGGGTTAATTGTCTCCCCTACATAGCCCCGCCCACATGGGCATTTCAAGATATATACAACATAATTAGTATCACAGGTGAAGAGGCCATTGATTTCTCTCTTTTTAGTGTCATTAATTTGTGCAACATTCTTACCCTTTATCATTGAGTTACATTGGGCACAATGTAGACAGGGGTATTATCCCTTATTTGCAGTTGTCAGATAGTTAACTGGATCTTTTTTATTACTGCCAATATCTGCTTTTACTACAAAATCTCTTATATTTTTAACCCTTTTATACGAACTGATGGGGGGTTGTTGAAATTCCCTAATGTTAGGGTTAGTCCTCTCCAATAGATACCAATGCTTTCTTATTATCTTAGAGATATCCTCACTGTACTGATTATATTCTGAAGTGAAAATCAGCTGATTTTTTATTTTATCTTTTTTAATCCCCATTCTCTCTTCCTTAACTGTCTGTTCACATTTCTCAATGATAGATATAGGATAGCCTCTATTGCAAAATTTCTTGGCCATTTGTTTCATTCTTTTTTCCTGCAATCTTGGTTCTTTTACATTTCTAGCTGTCCTTAAAAACTGGCTTTTAGGGATTGATTTAAACACTCGCTCAGGATGAAAACTTTCATAATGTAATATTGTGTTACGATCTGTTGATTTACAATAAAGATCAGTAACCAAATTACCAGATTGTTTGTATACCCATGTATCCAAATAACTCACTCTATTTCTAGAATAATTAAGGGTAAATTTAAGGTAGCCTGTGCAGTGATTGAGTTCTTCAACAAACGACTCTAGGGACTCCTCTGTGCCCCTCCATACGCCAAAAATATCATCTATGAAACGTAGCCATACTTTACAGTTTATTAAATAACAGTTATTGATATACACAAATTTCTTTTCATATTGGCTAACAAAAATATTGGCGTATGAAGGGGCCACATTGGAGCCCATAGCAGTTCCCTTCTTTTGTATATAGTATGTATCTTGAAATAAGAAATAATTTAGGTATAGAATGATGTTAAGCATTTCTTCTATGAAAGAACATTGTAAATTCGTATATATTTCAGAGGTTTTTAATGCTTCTAATACTGCCTGCACCCCTGCCTCATGGGGGATGGCTGTATATAGGCTGACAATATCTAGTGAAAATAAGATATCAGTGTCTTCTATTTTGATCTCTTTAATTTTTCCCAAAAAATCCCCTGTGTCTTTAAGAAAAGACTGTTGGATCTTAGCAATAGGATTCAAAATCTTATCAAGAAAGATAGCAACATTTGAAAATACAGATTCTGTACTCGCCACAATAGGCCTCCCAGGAGGCTCTTTTAAATTTTTATAAATTTTAGGTGTTGTGTAAAACACCGGTGTAATTGGGTCTTTTTTTTATTAAAAATGTTGCTAAATCTTTGGTGATAACATCTCTAGCCAATGCATTATTCACAGTTGCAAAAATCTCTTTTTGTATTTCAGGTAGTGGGTCATGATCTAATATTAAATAGATACCACCATCAGATAATTGTGTAAGGATCTCTTGTATATAATATTGCCTATCAAGGACAACTACTGCTCCACCCTTATAGGCATTTTTAATAGTAATGGCAGTATTGTTTGCTAGATCTTTAAGGGCTTTTCGTTCTGATGGTGTAATATTACTCTCTATTTTTAATTTGTTCTTTGAATACATTTTTTTGATGTCTGTTCGTACTAACTTGATGTATGTCTCCACACCTGAGTTAATTGTATTTTTAAGACCTAAACTGTGTGTGTCAAATTTCATAGAATTAGCTCCTAAACCTTCTGGACTTGTTTTAATTGCATGCTCTTGTGGGATACTGAAATGAGCTTTTAACCTTAAGTTTCTAAAAAACCTATACAGGTCTTTATCTATTGTAAACTCATTATTAAACATTGTGGGGCAAAAAGACAACCCTTTATTTAATACATTTGTCTCATCTTTAGTAAGTAGGTATTTTGATATATTTATTACCAATGTCTCTTGGTTACTGTCCATATTATTTACAGTCTCTATATTGGGACTTAGGGTATGTAATTCAAGATCTTGTACATTACCACCCAGGTTGACATTCTCTGATGGCTCGATTTCTTCTATTTCTTCCGGCCTCTCTGATATGGTCTGTTGCGTAGGCGATTGGACTGCCGGAGGTAGGAGCTGTCGTTGTTTGTGCTTCCTTCCTCCCCGCCTGTATCTGCCTCTGTACTGGACCCTAAAAAATCCTCCGATGAGGATGATTCCTTTTCGGCTAACGACGTTCTGTGAGGTGCGCTCCTTGCTCCTCTCCATGTTCCACGTCCTCTTCCGGTTCCGGGTCGCCTCCAAGTGACGTCATGCGTCTCACTGTCACCGGACCATCGGTAGACACGGTTTTGTTTATAATCGTCTTCATCACAACCAAACTTCTGTCTTTTTACTTCTTTGAGATCCCTTTGGAATTCATCTAGTGCCTTGTCTGCCTCCATCTTCAGCTTCACCAGCTCTTCAGCAGTAAAGTAGTACTTAGTGCAGCTTCACTTTCAGCTACCGTTGTTCTCTGGTTCTCAATTTCTTCTTGGAGGCATTCGACAGTCCACACTATGATATCGAATGAACATTTATTTAAGATGCACTCTAATCTCTTTTTATACTTGGTGTTATTAGTCATAATAGTGGGTCTCAGTTTTATTCGTAACCCCCGGGGTATCCGTCTCACCCTGAAGTATTACGCCAAGGTGGTACTGTAAAGTATGGCTACGTTTCATAGATGATATTTTTGGCGTATGGAGGGGCACAGAGGAGTCCCTAGAGTCGTTTGTTGAAGAACTCAATCACTGCACAGGCTGCCTTAAATTTACCCTTAATTATTCTAGAAATAGAGTGAGTTATTTGGATACATGGGTATACAAACAATCTGGTAATTTGGTTACTGATCTTTATTGTAAATCAACAGATCGTAACACAATATTACATTATGAAAGTTTTCATCCTGAGCGAGTGTTTAAATCAATCCCTAAAAGCCAGTTTTTAAGGACAGCTAGAAATGTAAAAGAACCAAGATTGCAGGAAAAAAGAATGAAACAAATGGCCAAGAAATTTTGCAATAGAGGCTATCCTATATCTATCATTGAGAAATGTGAACAGACAGTTAAAGAAGAGAGAATAGAGATTAAAAAAGATAAAATAAAAAATCAGCTGATTTTCACTTCAGAATATAATCAGTACAGTGAAGATATCTCTAAGATAATAAGAAAGCATTGGTATCTATTGGAGAGGACTAACCCTAACATTAGGGAATTTCAACAACCCCCCATCAGTTCATATAAAAGGGTTAAAAATATAAGAGATTTTGTAGTAAAAGCAGATATTGGCAGTAATAAAAAAGATCCAGTTAACTATCTGACAACTGCAAATAAGGGATCATACCCCTGTCTACATTGTGCCCAATGTAACTCAATGATAAAGGGTAAGAATGTTGCACAAATTAATGACACTAAAAAGAGAGAAATCAATGGCCTCTTCACCTGTGATACTAATTATGTTGTATATATCTTGAAATGCCCATGTGGGCGGGGCTATGTAGGGGAGACAATTAACCCCATCAGGGACAGAATAAGTGCACACAAGTCCTCTATAAGATGCAAGGATATGACATTACCTGTCTCATCAAATTTTATAACAGCAGGGCACACTGTTAGTCAGTTAAGGTTTCAGGTCATAGACCATATTCCTAAACCAAGGAGAGGAGGCAATAGAGAGTTTCTACTTAAAAAGAAAGAAGTATGGTGGATAAAAAATCTGAAAACACTATATCCAAATGGATTAAACAAGGATTATGATCTACATTTGTTTTTATAATTGTTTTTAAATTCCTGTGTATAAAAAGTGTGGATATGTGTCTATTTGTAATATATTATAAAGAAACATATATGACATACCACATAAGCATACATTTAAGTGTTGAGAAATAAATGTTTATTAAAAAATAACAACAAAGTTGAATAATAAAGTTGAAAAGTTTAGTCAGAACCTTACCAGTTGGGGATACCAACATGAGCTAAGTGCAGGTAAAATTCTGTATATATATATATATATATATATATATATATATATATATATATATATATATATATATATATATATATATATATTAGCATGATTCCTTAACATCCTGGTGAGTTTTTGATCATTATGGTAGTTTATTGGCAGAATACAGATCCAACAGGAATACAGCAGCAACGTTTCGGGCTCTTAACGCTTAGTCATGACTAAGGGTTAAGAGCCTGAAACGTTGCTGCTGGATTCCTATTGGATCTGTATTCTGCCAATAAATTACCATAATTTGTTTTGCAACAGTGTTGCTTTTTGTGTGCTGGGAAGTTACTCCTTATATTTGGATGCTTTGGAGGCATTGCAAATCAGATTTTTTATTTAAATAGGATTTTTCTTTAAATAAAATGTTTTTTTGGCAAATTAATTCAATCACAATATGTCACATATTCTTGGTTTTATAAATCTCAATACTGAATCTGTGTTTGCAAAAATAACATGCCTCTTCTTCAATGCAGAAATTTTAAGTTACAACATGGCAGCTCCCGTTGTTTTATAGACACTATAACTTTACACTCATTAAGTCAATATTTAAACAACTAATGAAACTGTAAAAATACATCAACATGTTATTCTCAGACTAATATTTTCTTTGAATACATCATTCTATCTAGCATTTATTAAGTGTTTAATGTCCCTTTAAAGCGACATCAAACCCAATTTTTTTTTCTTTCATGATTTAGAAAGAGCATGCAATTTAAACAACTTTCCAATTTACTTCTATTATCTAATTTTCTTCATTGTCTTGATATCCCTTGCTGAAAAGCATATCTAGATAGGCTCAGTAGCTGCTGATTGGTGGCTGCACATATATGCCTTATTTGATTGGCTCACCCATGTGCATTGCTATTGCTTCAACAGGATATCTAAACAATTAAGCAAATTAGATAATTGAAGTAAATTGGAATCATGTTAAAAATGGTATTCTCTATCTTAATCATGAAATAACATTTTTGGGTTTATTGTCCCTTTAAAGGGGCATAACCCCACTATTCTTTCATGATTCAGATGGAACATAACATTTTCAGGTTTCAGATCTGCTTATTTTATTAAATGATCTTAATTATTTTGGTATTCTTTGTTGAAGGAGAGCAATGCTATACTGGGAGCTAGCTGAACAAATTGGGTGAGCTAGTGACAACCAGCTAGCTCATGGTAGTGCTTTGCTGGTGAGCCTACCTAGGTATGATTTTTGACAATAGATACCAAGAGAACAAAGAATTAGATAATAGAAGTACATTGGATAGTTGTTCAAAATTGAATCTTCTATCTGAAACATAAAAGTTTAATGTTGATTTTACTGCAATTCTATGTACAGAGAATCAATCCCTTATTAAGTTTAAAAAAACTCAATGAATAGAAGATTGTTTTAGTTGAAGAAATCTGCACAAGGACCTAAGTGTGAGGAAGGAGGGACAAGCAGTAAAAATAAAAGTGAAACCTATAATGTTATTGTTTTAGTTAAATTAAACTATTACAATTGTTATTATTAAGGCAATAATTGTCTGCTATAAGTGGAAACATAATCTGAAAAGTATTGTTCTAAAAAGAGAAACCTTAATGTAGAAAACCATGGCCTCGATCCGATATACAGCATCGCCCGCAGAAGCCGGCGACGCCAAAATTTGTGCGGGTTTGGTATCCTATATACGGCGTAACCTAGAAGTTACACTCGTATATTTCTGCCTTCACCCGTAGTTAAAAGACAGGTATACCAAACCCGCGCAGTTTGGTATCCAATATACAGCGTAAGGACTTACGTGGCGAAAATGGAGAAATCTTACTCCATTTTCACCTTGCCACAAAATGCAGCCGTAGTAAGCCTTACGTTGTCTATTGGAGCCCCGTAACTCCCTAAACTACCTGCCAAATAAAACCTAACACCTAACGCATGCGCAATGTCTATCTACCTGTCAACCGCGAACTGCTAAATAAAACCCTAACACCAAACGCATGCGCAATGTCTATCTAACTGTCAACCGCGATCCCCCGCCGCAATCCCTAATAAAGTGTTTAACCCCTAAACCGCCGCTCCCGGACCCCGCCGCCACCTACATTAAAAGTATAACCCCCTAATGTGATCCCCCTACACCGTCGCCAGCTACATTACATACCCCCTAATGTGAGCTCCTACCCCGCCACCAGCTATATTAAATGTATTAACCCCTAATCTAATCCCCCAACACCACCACCAGCTATATTAAATAAATTAACCCCTAATCTAATCCCCCTACCCCGCCGCCAGCTATATTAAATTAATTAACCCCTAATCTAATCCCCCTACACCGCCGCCAGCTATATTAAATATATTAACCCCCAATCTAATCCCCCTAAAGTAATCACCTCTATTACCAGCCCTTAAAAGGGCCTTTTGAGTGACATTGCCCCAAAGTAACAGCTCTATTGCCAGCCCTTAAAAGGGCTTTTTGCGGGGCATTGTCACAAAGTAATCAGCTCTTTTGCATCTAATCTAAATCCCCCTACACTGCCGCCACCTATAATAAATGTATTATCCCCTAATCTAATCCCCCTACACCGCCGCCACCTATATTAAATAGATTAACCCCTAATCTAATCCCCCTAAACCGCCGCCAGCTATATTAACTATATTAACCCTAATTATATTAGGGTTAATATAGTTAATATAGTTATTATATTATATATATTAACTATATTAACCCTAATTATATTAGGGTTAATATAGTTAATATTGTTATTATATTATATATATATATATATATATATATATATATATATATATATATATATATATATATATATATATATATATATATTAAGTATAATAACCCTATCTAACTCTAACATCCCTAACTAAATTCTTATTAAAATAAATCTAATTAATATTATTAATTAAAATATTCCTATTTAAATCTAAATACTTACCTAGAAAATAAACCCTAAGATAGCTACAATGTAATTAATAAATACATTGTAGCTATTTTAGGGTTTATATTTATTTTACAGGTAACTTGGTATTTATTTTAACTAGGTACAATAGCTATTAAATAGTTAATAACTAATTAATAGCTACCTAGTTAAAATAATTACCAATTTACCGGTAAAATAAATCCTAACCTAAGTTACAAATACACCTACACTATCAATAAATTAAATAAACTACAAATATCTAAACTAAAATACAATTAAATAAACTAAACTACAAAAAAAACAAAACACTAAATTACAAAAAATAAAAAAAGATTACAAGAATTTTAAGCTAATTACACCTATTCTAAGCCCCCTAATAAAATAACAAAGCCCGCCAAAATAAAACAAATTTCCCTACCCTAATCTGAATTAAAAAAGTTAATAGCTCTATTACCTTACCAGCCCTTAAAAGGGCTTTTTGCGGGGCATGCCCCAAAGAAATCAGCTCTTTTGCCTGTAAAAAAAAAACACACCACCCCCCAACATTACAACCCACCACCCACATACCCCTACTCTAACCTAAACCCCCCTTAAATAAACCTAACACTAACCCCCTGAAGATCTCCCTACCTTGTCTTCACCCAGCCGGGCCGAACTCTTCATCCGATCCGGGCGATGTCTTCAATCAAGCGGCAGAGAAGAAGTCTTCCATCCGGGCGATGTCTTCAATCAAGCGGCAAAGAAGAAGATTGGTTCAGCCAATCGGATTGAACTTGAATCAGATTTTTCCTACCTTAATTCCGATTGGCTGATAGAATCCTATCAGAGAATCGGAATTCGACGGACGCCATCTTGGATGACGTCATTTAAAGGAACCTCATTCGTCGGGAAGTCGTCGTGCCGGATGGATGTTCCGCATCGGAGGAGCGAAGAAAGAAGATTGAAGATGCTGCTTGATTGAAGACATCGCCCGGATGGAAGACTTCTTCTTTGCCGCTTGATTGAAGAAATCACCCAGATGGAAGACTTCTTCTCTGCCGCTTGATTGAAGACATCGCCCGGATCGGATGAAGAGTTCGGCCCAGCTGGGTGAAGACAAGGTAGGGAGATCTTCAGGGGGGTAGTGTTAGGTTTATTTAAGGGGGGTTTGGGTTAGAGTAGGGGTATGTGGGTGGTGGGTTGTAATGTTGGGGGGTGGTATTGTGGGGGTTTTTACAGGCAAAAGAGCTGATTTCTTTGGGCATGCCCCGCAAAAAGCCCTTTTAAGGGCTGGTAAGGTAATAGAGCTGTTAACTTTTTAAATTTAGATTAGGGTAGGGAATTTTTTTTATTTTGGGGGGCTTTGTTATTTTATTAGGGGGCTTAGAATAGGTGTAATTAGCTTAAAATTCTTGTAATCTTTTTTTATTTTTTGTAATTTAGTTTAGTTTATTTAATTGTATTTTAGTTTAGTTATTTGTAGTTTATTTAATTTATTGATAGTGTAGGTGTATTTGTAACTTAGGTTAGGATTTATTTTACAGGTAAATTGGTAATTATTTTAACTAGGTAGCTATTAAATAGTTATTAACTATTTAATAGCTATTGTACCTAGTTAAAATAAATACCAAGTTACCTGTAAAATAAATATAAACCCTAAAATAGCTACAATGTAATTATTAATTACATTGTAGCTATCTTAGGGTTTATTTTATAGGTAAGTATTTAGATTTAAATAGGAATATTTTAATTAATAATATTAATTAGATTTATTTTAATAAGAATTTAGTTAGGGATGTTAGAGTTAGATAGGGTTATTATACTTAATATATATAATAACGATATTAACCCTAATATAATTAGGGTTTGTTACGGTTACCCTTAGTCTCGCTGAGAGATGGACCGCTTAGTAGCCTGGATCCCTATTGCTAAAGAGGGGAGAAGCTGCTTTCCATAGTATTCTATATGAGTCTCGCAAATATAGAATAATCTCCCTTAGCTGCAGTACCGCTAGGATACCCTTCTGCCCACAAAAACGAGTCAACGCTGCGATTGAGGGTCAAACAAGAACTCAGGACTGGGATGCCCAGCCTGCTTTTTATTAAGGTTACATGCACACAGGGCACTCCCAGGGGGAGAGGGGGGGAAGCACAAAATCCCCCATCACACATTTAGATAGAGAGCACTGTCCTTTGACAGGCCACAATAGGATTACAGTACTTAAGATAACAAGTTTACAAGTTCATCTTATCAATTAGCAGTCTGGCTCCAGAGGTGATTAGACAATAGTTTCTAAAAGCTGAAAAAAAAGAGTTAACTCTTTATGAAATGATACTTGTTACGGTTTTCTTGGAGCCCTTCTTAGGCGCTGGCTTGCTGGTTCAGGCATTGCTGCTGGGAAATAAGCTCTTCACAACAAAATAACTAATGCTTCTGTAACAGTGCTCCCTTTCTGTGGAACACTCTGGCAGACACGGTCTGACCCCTTTTCGGGGCAGACTAAGGCTGTCCAGACCGCTGATTATGCGGGGCTGAGGTCGGTTTGTCTGGACAACCCGTCGGCGTTGCCATTCTGTTTCCCAGGTCTGTAAGTAATGGTGAAATTGAAGGGTTGCAACGATAAGCTCCAACGTAATAGCCTGCCGTTATCTCCAGAGACCCGGTTCAGCCACACCAACGGGTTATGGTCGGTGACCAGAGTGAACTCCTGACCATATAAATAGGGAGTCAATTTCTTTAATGCCCACACCAAAGCCAAACACTCCTTTTCGACCGCTGCATAGCTGACTTCGCGGGGCAGGAGCTTCCGGCTGATGTAGGCAACTGGATGCTCCCCTCCATCTTCGCCTACTTGGCTGAGGACGGCTCCCAGCCCGAACATGGAAGCATCTGTATGGACGATAAAACGTTTGTTAAGGGCTGGGGCCGCCAAGACAGGAGCGTTAATTAGAGCATTTTTGAGAGCCTGGAAAGCCGTTTCACAGTGGGGAGACCACAGGACCTGTCGAGGTAAGTTCTTCTTGGTCAAGTCAGTCAGGGGTTTGGCAAGTGTGCTGTAGTCTGGTACGAACCGTCTATAGTACCCTGCCGTGCCCAGGAAGGCTAGGACCTGAGTCTTAGTGATGGGGGTGGGCCAATTGGCGACAGCTTCTATTTTGGCCGGCTCTGGTCGCTGCTTTCCACACCCCACCCGGTGACCCAGGTACTGTACCTCGGCCATCCCAAAGTGGCATTTTTCTGGCTTCAGAGTCAGGCCAGCAGCCCGGATCTGATCCAGAACCATTCCCACATGAGCTAAGTGGTCCTCCCAGGACTCACTGTGGATCGCTATGTCGTCCAGGTAGGCGCAAGCAAAACTCTGGAAGCCATCCAGGAGCCTATCCACCAAGCGCTGGAATGTAGCTGGGGCATTCTTCATCCCAAACGGCATTACCCTAAACTGATATAAGCCGAATGGGGTGACGAATGCCGACTTGGGGATAGCCTCCGGGGCCAGGGGAATCTGCCAGTAACCTTTGCAGAGGTCAATAGTGGTCAGGTAATTTCCCCTGGCTATACGATCGAGTAGCTCGTCTACCCTGGGCATAGGGTAAGCGTCCGTCACGGTATTTTCATTGAGCCTCCGATAGTCTACGCAGAACCGGGTGGTCCCATCTTTCTTGGGCACCAAGACAACTGGGGAGGCCCAGGGACTATCGGAGGGCTCAATTACCCTGAGCTGGAGCATCTCATCGATCTCCTTCTTCATTCCTGTCCTAACTGCTTCGGGGATTCGGTACGGAGCCTGGCGCAAGGGAGCTTGTCCCGGAGTATCTACCTGGTGGGTGGTTAAAGTAGTGTACCCTGGCTTCGGGGAGAAGGTGAGGTGTTTAGACTGGAGGAGTTGGTTGAGCTGCTCCCTTTCAGTGGGGCTAAGTCGGTCCCCTATCTGAACCTGCGCCACTATACCTGTGGGGATGCTCTTTTCTAATAGGTCTGGAATGGGTAAACTGTCGGGGTCTTCCTGAGGGGAACAACATACGGCCGTCACGTTCTCTGGCCGCTCAAAATATTCCTTGAGCATGTTTACATGGAATGTCTTTCTAAGATTGTTGTCGTGGCAGCTAGCTATCACATAAGTGGTGTCTCCCCTTTTCTCTACGATCTGGTAGGGACCCTGCCAGGACGCCTGCAATTTGTCTGTCTTCACCGGCTTAAGTACTAACACCTTTTGTCCTATGGTGAAGATTCTCTTTCGGGCCCCCCGATCGTACCATACTTTCTGTCTTCTCTGGGCCAACTGGAGATTAGCCCGCACGGATTTGGCTAATTGCTCCATTCGGTCCCTGAGTTCCAGCACGTATGGCACAATGGGGACACCGTCAGCCTCCATCTCTCCCTCCCAGTGCTCCCGGATCAGGTTTAGGGGTCCCCGTACCTTTCTTCCGTAGAGCAACTCGAAGGGAGAGAACCCTGTCGTTTCCTGGGGCACCTCCCGATAAGCAAATAGGAGGTGCGGCAGGAAGCGTTCCCAGTCTTGGTATTCCTGAGTGAACGTCTTGAGCATTTGCTTGAGGGTCCCATTGAACCTCTCACACAGCCCGTTCGTCTGGGGGTGGTATGGGGAGCTCAGGAGGGACTTAATTTTGCAAACCTGCCAGAGTTGTTGGGTCAATTCAGCCGTAAATTGGGTGCCTCGGTCGGATAGGATTTCTTTTGGAAATCCTACCCGGGAGAACACCTGTACTAGTGCATTCGCTACCGTATCCGCTTGTATGTTGGATAGGGCGACAGCCTCTGGGTACCTGGTAGCGTAGTCCACTACGGTAAGAATGTATCGCTTACCGGAGGGACTAGGGGTAGCCAGTGGTCCCACTAGGTCAATAGCAACCCGGCTGAAGGGTTCCTCTACAATGGGCATATTTACTAGCTGGGCTTTAGGGTGATCGCCTCGCCTTCCTACTCGTTGACACACATCGCAGGTGTTACAGTAAGTTCTAACGTCAGCGTGCACCCCTGGCCAAAAGAACGTGTGAGTAATGCGGTGTAGGGTACGTGTAACGGCTAGGTGGCCTGCTAAGGGGATGTCGTGGCCTATTTTGAGGATTTCTTGACGGTATTTGTGGGGCACTACCAGCTGTCGCCTACGCTGTCCCCTTTTCTCTGTCCAGCGGTATAGTTTCCCTTTTTCCCATAAGAATGTTTCGTTATCTGCCCCGCCCCCTCCGGTCTCTGCTCGTTCCCGGTACTTTTGTAAGGTCGGGTCAGTCTTAGACTCTGCCTCGAAAGCATCTGGGGTGTCCCAGGGTATGGGGCCTAACCTGTCAGGCAAGGTCGGGGTAGGTCTTACCTGTGTCTCCCGCACTGGTGAGAGCTCTCGCTCCGTCCGGGCTTGGGCCCGTGTAGTCACTGGGTCCGCCTCGTTGTTGCATACTGGAGCATAGGCAGAAGTCATGGGGCCCAAATCGTTGCCCAGTAGTACTTCGGCAGGTAAATTATCCATTAGGCCCACGTTCACAGCCCCCTTTCCCGCTCCCCAATCAAGATGCACTTTAGCTGTTGGAATTTTGTACACATCCCCCCCCCCCCGCCACTCTAACGGCCACAGTCTGTCCGGATCGCTTGTGCTCTGGCACCAAATGACTCTGTACCAGCGTGATAGTAGCCCCTGTGTCTCGCAATCCCTCGGTAGATCGCCCCTCGAGCCATACCCTCTGCCGATGGTGCTGGCGGTTATCTGAGGCAGCATATACAGGGTCTGCCTCGTGAAGCGGCCCCACATATCCCTCCATAGGGGCCTCTTGGTTAACACAGAGGGCCCGGGCCGGACGATAGGACCCAGAGGGGTAATTGTAATTCCTGGGTGTCTGGTGCGTATTAAGGGGGCAGCTAGCCATGAAATGCCCTGGTTGCTTGCATCGGTGGCAAGTCGGTCTGGGACGCTCAGAGCTGTTATTGGGTGGTCCTGAGTGTCGGACGGGCCTTGTGGGCACCGGGGCTCGGAATTCAGTACGAGGGGGTGCACGGTAAACCTCTCTGGGTTCGACCCGTGCTGGAGCTCGGTAGTTCATGGGTTCGTGAAGACGGGAGTCATAATGTTCATCGGCCAATTTGGCTGCTTCTTCTAAGGTAGAAGGCCGCCTGTCTCGCAGCCATTCCTTCCCTTGCTGTTCCATGCCATTATAAAAATGTTCTAAGAGAAACAATTGTAAAATTTCCTCCCCAGTCACCGCTTTACTTCCGCTCAGCCAGTGATTTGCCGCTCTCCGCATTCGGTGCGCCCATTCCATATGGGTATCGTTAGGCTTCTTTTCCGTGCCCCGAAACTGTCGGCGATACGTGTCCGGAGTTACAGCGTACCGTCGCAACAGTGTCTCCTTAACTAGCTCATACTGTGTCACTTCCTCAGCACCCAGAGTACGAAAGGCTTCCAGGGCTCGCCCGGATAGTTTCCCAGACAATATCGTGGGCCACTCTCTGTTGGGAATCTGGTGCAGGGCACATTGCCTTTCGAAGTCCGCCAAATATTCATCAATCCCTGTCTCGCTCTCTAGGAAGGGTCGAAATGCCGCATAGGGTATCTTGGGCCTCCCAGCATTTTCGACAGGGATGATTACCTGCGGGGCTTCAGCATTGCGGTGTGCATTCGCTAGGTTGAGTTCGTGGGCTCGAGTCTCTCGTATATCCTCGTCCGCCTCTGCCATCAACTGCTGTACCAATTCCATGGAGGGGTTCGGCCCGTATAATGAGAGCCTTTCCCGAACAATCCTGGTTTTTTCGTCACTAATCGTGGTCGGTGTTTCCGCCATTGTGAAGCTCTGATCCAGTTCGGTCAATTCTGCGATCAGCTCTCTCCTCGGCCGGTTGCTGGCGTACCCCCCTCTGCTTTCAAGTAAATCCTTTTGGGTTGTACGCTTCAATTTTTTGTAAGCGCTCTCCATCCGTTCTGTACCTCTCCTAGGAAATCCAGGAAAATCCCGCCGCTGCCGCCAAATGTTACGGTTACCCTTAGTCTCGCTGAGAGATGGACCGCTTAGTAGCCTGGATCCCTATTGCTAAAGAGGGGAGAAGCTGCTTTCCATAGTATTCTATATGAGTCTCGCAAATATAGAATAATCTCCCTTAGCTGCAGTACCGCTAGGATACCCTTCTGCCCACAAAAACGAGTCAACGCTGCGATTGAGGGTCAAACAAGAACTCAGGACTGGGATGCCCAGCCTGCTTTTTATTAAGGTTACATGCACACAGGGCACTCCCAGGGGGAGAGGGGGGGAAGCACAAAATCCCCCATCACACATTTAGATAGAGAGCACTGTCCTTTGACAGGCCACAATAGGATTACAGTACTTAAGATAACAAGTTTACAAGTTCATCTTATCAATTAGCAGTCTGGCTCCAGAGGTGATTAGACAATAGTTTCTAAAAGCTGAAAAAAAAGAGTTAACTCTTTATGAAATGATACTTGTTACGGTTTTCTTGGAGCCCTTCTTAGGCGCTGGCTTGCTGGTTCAGGCATTGCTGCTGGGAAATAAGCTCTTCACAACAAAATAACTAATGCTTCTGTAACAGTGTTAATATAGTTAATATAGCTGGCGGCGGTGTAGGGGGGTCAGATTAGGGGTTAATATATTTAATATAGGTGGCGGCGGTGTAGGGGGATTAGATTAAGGGTTAATGTATTTAATATAGGTGGCGGCGGTGTAGGGGGATTAGATTAGGGGTTAAAACATTTATTTTAGGTGGCGGCGGTGTAGGGGGATTTAGATTAGATGCAAAAGAGCTGATTACTTTGTGACAATGACCCGTAAAAAGCCCTTTTAAGGGCTGGTAAAAGAGCTGATTACTTTGGGGAAATGCCCCCCAAAAAGCCCTTTTAAGGGCTGGCAATAGAGCTGTTACTTTGGGGCAATATCACGCAAAAGGCCCTTTTAAGGGCTGGTAATAGAGGTGATTACTTTAGGGGGATTAGATTACGGGTTAATGTATTTAATATAGCTGGCGGCGGTATAGGGGGATTAGATTAGGGGTTAATAATTTTAATATAGCTGGCGGCGGGGTAGGGGGATTAGATTAGGGGTTAATAATTTTAATATAGCTGGCGGCGGGGTAGGAGCTCACATTAGGGGGTAGTTTAATGTAGGTGGCGGCGGGGTCCGGGAGCGGCGGTTTAGGGGTTAATAACTTTATTAGGTGGCTTAGGGGTTAATACATTTTTTATTGTTAGGAGTGAGAGGGGGGATAGTGGGTAGAGGGTTAGACGTGTCGGCTATGTTTGGGAGGCGTGTTAGACAGTACGGGAGATTTAATACTTTAGTCAGGTTTTGTAGGCGCCGGCAGTTTCTAAAGTGCCGTAAGTCACTGGCGACTCCAGAAATTTGTACTTACGCAGATTTCTGGACATCGCTGGTTTATCCGACTTACCTGACGACGGGGTATATTGGATAGCTCGAGTTGAAAGCTGAAACTACGGGCAGCGGGGGTTCCCTCGCTTGCGCCACAAACTACGATCTATATCGGATCGCGCCCCATGATTTAAATTGATGTAAATTGAGTCTACTGACTAGTGATTTAAATTGTGATTTAAATCAATTTGTCCCCCACATATAAAACAACTGTGGGATGGTGCAACACAGAATAGAAACTACACCCTGGGTTGATAAAGACCCATAAAAGAACAACAGAAACAACATTGATCACAATCCTAAAATGCTTTTGCTGTTAATACTCCTCAAGCTTGAAATTGTTACCTCCTGAAATCAACACAAAATCCTCTCAAATGCCTCTCAATATCAAAATCCAGAGAAGAAATGGCCAAACAAAATGCAGATTTCAGAGGTTTAGAGAGTACATCACAAGATCTGTATGTTGCTTGGTCCCTTTAACAGTGTGTAGTGATGCAATTAATCTGTTCTGCTCCAAAACCATAGAGATGTGTCTGTTTGTCTTTTTAAAAGTCATTATATCAAAAAATGACAAGCTCTAATCCGTCAAAGCATGTTATTTTAAGACTATTAACCCTTAACTACTGTATGTTTAAAGGCACAACTTTCCATTTTACTTATATTATTTCATTTGCTTTGTTCACTTGGTATCCTTTGTTGAAAAGCATAGCTAGGTGGGCTCAAGAGCTGGAAGCTATCATTGGCTTACCAATGTGTTCAGCTAGCTCCCAGTAGTGCATTGCTGCTCCTTCAATAAAGGAAACTAGGATAACAAAGCAAAACTGATAATAGCAGTAAATTGGAAAGTTTTTTTTTAAATTGTATGTTCTGTCTGAATCATGAAAGAAAAAATGTGTGCTTTATGACCGCTTAACCTTCTGCAAAGGGGTTAAACACACAGTAGAAATACAGCTTGGGACTCTCAGAGCACTGCTGGTCCCAAGAGAAAAATGTGGCTTATCCAATCATTGGATTGGATCAGCAGGGTTTTCCTCTCAGGAACAGGAGTGCTCTGCGAGTCCCGAGTGGTATTTCCACTGTGTGTTTAACCCCTTTGTGAGGGGTCTAGGATCTATAGTTTTACAATTACATGCTCTAATTAGAGCATGTACATTTTTTAACTATAATAGTCCTTTAAAGGGACAGTCTACAATAAAATTGTTATTGTTTAAAAGCATAGATAATGCCTTTACTACCCATTCCCCAGCTTTGCACAACCAACACTGTTATATTAATATACTTTATAACATTTAAACCTCTAAATTTCTGCCTGTTTCTAAAACACTACAGACAGCCTCTTATCACATGCTTTTTTATTTGCTTTTCACAACAAGAGACTGCTAGTTCATGTGGGTCATATAGATAACATTGTGTTCACACCCAAGTAGGTTTTTACGATTTAACACAGCACTAAATGAAAGTTAATAGATAATAAATAGTCATGTGATCAGGGGGCTGTCAGAAGATGCTTAGATACAAGGTAATCACAGAGGTAGAAAGTATATTAACCCCTTAACGACAAAAAATGGTCGATAACGTTCTCAGGAGTTTTAAGCGCTGAAAGCAATCGTGATCACTTCCAGCTGCTTTCAAGGTATTGCAGCAATGCCTTGATATTGAGGCATCATGCAATACCCTCTGGTAAGCAACCGATGCAGAGAGGGCCACTCTGTGGCCTTCTCTGCATCGGCCAGCGATGGTGCCGATCGTTGGCGGAGTGGGAGGGATAGGAGGGAGGCGGGTGGGGAGCCCACCACTGGAGGGGGCGGGAGGAGGGCAGGAGGAGGTGTGAGGTCCGGGAGTGGGCAAGAGAGATCCGGGAGCGGGCGTGAGGGGGCGGGAGTGGGTGGGACCGCTACACTATGACAAAAGTTTAGTGAGTGGGGAGGAGTATTTTATTTCAGTACTGGCAGATTTTCTACCAATACTTATGATGGGGTGAAAATTGTGGGGTAGGGAAGGGAAGAGACATTGGGTATTTCTAAACACAGGACAAAATTTATTAACTATTTAGCATGGGAGTTTTTTGGTGGTTGTAGATGTGTAAGAGATTTTGGGGGTCAAAGTTAGAATGAGTGTGTTTTTTTTATTTTTTTCATCATATTTCATAATTTGTATAGTAAAATATAAGATATGATGAAAATAATGATATCTTTAAAAAGTCCATTTAATGGCGAGAAAAACGGTATATAATATGTGTGGGTACAGTAAATGAGTAAGAGGAAAATTAAAGCTAAACACAAACACTGCAGAAATGTAAAAATAGCCCTGGTCCTTGAGATTTGAAAAATGGTCTGGTCACTAAGGGGTTAATATAAGTGTTGGTTATGCAAAACTGGGGAATGGGTAATAAAGGGATTATCTATTGTGATGGATTATCGGCTACTCCGACTGAGTAGCTCCGCCAACTGATCTCCCAAAACCTGTAACCCGCCGCTATGTAGCGGAGAAGAAACAATAGTAGTGAGTCCCACCCAAATAACTTGACATACTAGCATTCTGGTGAAACAAATAGGAGAGTTTTTGGGGGACACACACAACATTTATACAGAAACTCATATTGATAAGACACTTGTCAGGATATCTGTGAGTGTTATTAAATAATATATAGATATGTATGTATATTTATCTACACATAGATACAGTATATGATAAGACCAATAATTCATTTTATTTGTGAAACTGTTTGTAAAACAACCCCCCTCTTGTTCTGAAGCACAGATTTCAAGAACAAAGGAATTGTCTTCAAAGGTTTCCTGCCTAAGGTGTGAAGTTAAAGTTCCTATCAGATCACCACCACTGACCCCTCACTGCTCAAGACATCTAAGAGAGAGCAAAAGGGAAAACATTTGGTTTAATTAGTGAAGATATATAATTAACCAAGCCAGGATACATCATGGGATGTTGTAGACAAGATTCTCTACATAAGTCAGATAAGCAAACAGAAATTCTGAGAATATAGTAATTAGCACAGGCCTGTTAATTGCCCCTGAACCTCAGATACACAAAGAATCTGAACTCAAGTTACCTACAGACAGATGGTAAGTTGAAAGCCTAAGAGTCAAGATTTCAAAATATCTTAAACCTATGTACTTTTGATAACAAATTATCTACATATTTCTTAGATAAATTAATGTATACCTAGAGAGTTATATACAGTAAATGATTTGTCTAAAATTTTTAAGTCTATTTAAATACTCAAATTGCATATGTGTATGAACCTTTCGGTACCTTTAAATCTAAAGTAATATGTAACTGTCTATTTTAAGTGTTCAACCCACTTACTTCAGAATAGCAACATTGTTTCTTTCATTTCAGACCGGGGAGAAAACAGTAAATTGTGCCATAAATTATATATAAATTGTGTTTTTCATGCACTCAAAATAACACTATCAAGAGATGTACAAAGATGTGTGCTATATTTATATTGAAAAGGAATGAGACTCCAATAAGCATATTTTAGCATAGAATTGATAATATACTCGTGTTTGATCTCATATTGTACATTTTAAATTATATTAAATGGACCATATATGGAACATATAATTATTAAAACTAGGAGATTAAAAGTATATAAAAATGATGTCTGGGCGGCAGCCATGATAAGTCGCATTTTTTGTAGCTCCTAAGTGACCTCCACTAATCCGCCGATTATATATAATTCTGCAACATCAGAAGAGAAACAACTCAACACTAGACAGATGAAGCAGTGAGGAATCGACTGATATCTATATTTCCAGTTTTTATGAGCATTCGACCCAGATCTAGACAGCTGAATTATTAGGCGGCGGCCTAGTGACGAGACCTTCAGCCCCCCCACCCCACCCGTGAAACGGGGGATACAGACACTAAAAGACTGCCTTCTTCTCAAAACAAACCAAGCCCATACATATCATGGAAGACCCACACAACCTTATACAAATCGTGTTGCTACAGCTTGAAGCTAAATTTGACAGCTGCATGACCGATCTCAGTCATTATAACAGACCGGAGTACAGACCGAAAAGCAGAGGCCAAACCGAGGGCTGACCTAGACATGGAAGCTATCTCATCGCAAAAGCTGATGTGGTCTAGCTGCAAGTTAACCCCTATGCCTGAAATACATGACCACATTACCTCTGACTTACTCAAGACACCATACAACATTGCCACAGCTTCTGGCAACTGTGCGGTAGGGGATCTGAATCAAGCATGGCAAGAGTCGGAAGCCAGTACAGAGCCATCACCAAGTCCACAGAATGCATCGTCTATTTACCTACCAAATCCCGGTCCATGCTATGAGGGTGACATGAGAATTCAACACTCATCTCTGATGCCAGACAGGGGGAGAGCAGCTGGCTCCCGTGGTTGGGCCCAGGGACTATCCTATTCAAGTAAGCCCCACAAGGACCGGGTGGTTATTCAGCTACCGAACCCGATGTCCACCCCAGCTACCTACATTTATGCACACCAGCGGTGGAGAAGCTTTCAGGGATCTCATACTCATGAGACTTACAACAGCGCCACTTCACAGTGTTTCCCCGTCATTTGGTATATCCAGGAAACACCGGAGGGTCGGTGTGGGGTAATAGAAATCCCTTCAACTCCTGAGAGACTGCCCGAACGATCCCTTGGGAAGACTTCCTTACCACACGGAACTTTACATGACGGCCATGAGGTCTGAATCTCCAAGTACACTACCAACCTAGGGATCAAATTTCTGATAAATATCTTGTTTGTTGAGACTCATTGACTTTGTATATGCTGTGTTGTGATATTTATGCTTAACCTATTTTCTTACATATGAGCTGCTTAGCGAGGACGTTCCGGTTAGGGGTGTTGTGTCTAAAGTATTTCCTAAAATGCAGCCGTATTCATGATATTACTCAGAAAGTTCCTAATTAAGATTGGGCTTCTTAAGTTCTTTAATTGGGTATTGTTCAGCTTGAAAGTGCCCATTTACTTCCTAACATGATCCCAAACCTTCCAGCTAGTTATCATATAGATTGATATTTATCTCTTAACCTTTATATGGTTAGGAAAATGTTCTTATAACATATTTTATTGTAAATGTATGTCAAATTTTACATTAACCCTATTGGAAGGTTAGCATGGGTTCTTTAACACTGAACCCACTCTCATTTATATATTTCTACTCGTTGAACTGCACTATATGTTATTTTTATAAGCAATGCCCCTATAGCCCTGAGAAAACTAAGTTCTAGCTCAGTTTTGTTAACTCCTTAATAGTTATTGATAGCTATGTTCTATCTCTATGTCTGGGTTCAATTATTGTTCCTAACCTATTATTCTGTATATCTGATCCACTTTTCACCAGTTTGTAAGCTAATTACGCTCTCTGTAATTTTTTTATTGTGCACAATGCAAGTACTGCATATAAATTGGTGTGACAGGTTTTTCCCTGATTGCATATGCTTATACTTAGGTTTAAATGACTGAGACGGGCTTCCTTAGATAATTTATAGTTCACACATATTAAGCCCTGTAGAGTTCATTATCTCACTACCTTTTCCATATATTACTTGAGAGCTTTTTACTTATGGGAAAACTTGTGAGTATATTTTATGTATAAGAACAAACAATTGATACCTCTGACTTACAACATAGAACCCTATGTACATCCTATTAAGAAGCCTCCTACTAAATAGTGAGCTATTTTTTATGCAAAGTCTATTGTTTTATTTTGCTAGGCTTTATGATATTGCATATGTGCTCAGAACAGACAATCATTGTCCCTAACCTGCTATATAGAGGTTCCAGTGTCCTCACTAATACTATTCAGCTACTTATATTCATATAATGTATTTCATCTAGGAAATAGGTCGAGGACACTGAGTGAGAGCTACCATTGTACTGTATTTAGTTTATATAACACTTAGATTGTTTAATTGGGACAAGCTTTACTGGGGGAAAATATCATCTAAACATATAGATTTGGGTAGGAGCAATCCCAACTTATTCAGCACTGCAATACTCACCCACTAAAACTATAGTATCATCTCCATGTCGCACATAGCCTGACTATTACACTCAAGACAGGGAGGCTCAAAATATGACCCCAATTGCAAATACAAAGCTCTGGATAGTGTGACTAGAGGGAGCACAATTTATCTCCTTTGTATATATTATCTTCATATGTGATTCGCAAAGAGATCTCACTATCCCGTTTAGCTAAATATATATCACTCAAACTGATGGGCTATATTAAACAAGCCCATAGGGAATTATATATTTACAACAGGCTATTAGGACGTCTTCATGGCTATAATTTACTCATGGAATAATATCATTTAATATAGGAGCTGTTATTTTTATCTATACTAGCTAGGTCTAAGATGCCTATACACCCTGACCCAGCATTGGTCATCTTACTTTTCGGAAATTATCTTTCTTGGATCTAGATGCCCCCCCACCTCTCCTTCCCTATTACACAAGCACTCTTGTCCGCTGTACCCCTTAATCCTCAGTAACTACCATTTGACATAACATTCATGATAAAATTGGCCCAAGAGTGACCAATGCAGTAGTTACTTCACATTCATGTTCTAAAAGAAAAATGAGGTTTCATCTATATTTGTCCAGTTTTTTGTGGGTTTTGGCTTTTTTTTTTACGCATGTTTCAGACGTCTATTGTTATAAAGAATGTCTATTCTAATACTTTTCGTATAAAGGTAGCCATTTTACTATGTCACTTCTTGTGTAATAGAGAATTATGGAGCTTGTGTACTATACATATTCAATTATATACTTGTCTATTATTGCTAAGCCCGGATTTTTAGGCTGCCTATTCTCTTGACCATTATACTGTTATGAACAAAATACGCATTCATTTGTGAGCTTTAATATTCTCACCTGAAAAGTTAATTTATATGTATCTATTGTATCTGAGACAAACTTTATATTCTCCTTTTTGTTGTATCATACAAAAACCTCAATACAAAATTAATTTTAAAAAAAAGTATATAAAAATAGGCATTTTATAAAAATATATATAAGAACTGTATTTACTGTATAGCAGTGTTGAAAATGAAACTGTTTGTCTTGTCTGTTGCCCCCGATGGCCTAAATCCAGAATTACAGCCAAAAGGCATTTGGCTGGTAAAATGACATTTCCCAGTAGCCAATCAGAGAAGAGAGCGTATCCAAATCTATCGAATGATTAAGAAATGGGGAGAAGTTTTATCTCAGACAAAAACTCCCTGCACTCAGAGAAAGAAAAATCTTGGCTGAAATTTTTTTCTTGGTAACTGTTGCAATCCTGCTGGCTGCCAGTTTTGCTTATAGAGAGACCAGTGTGTGAACACAGTTTTCTGTAAGACAAATACGTTGGGACACTCTTTGTGGATAAGAGACTATCAAGATTAATTCTCTTAAAAATTTGCATAATTCTCCTATAACATATGACGATAGACATATTTGGATATTAACTGAATTCTCAAACTGTTGATCTGGTAAAGTATAAGCAACTGTATATTTAATAACCCACCTATCAGACAAAATCTGAAATCTTTGGTCAAATCACCACAACAGACTAGCACCCCCAAGAAGGTGGAACAACCATTTTGATACCCCAGCAGGATAAGAAAAAACACAAAGAAATAGCAATAGTTAATCTCTCTGACTTCACTCTATCTCACTTTCACAATACTTTGTTAAATAAAGGTTTGTCATTTGCACCAGTCAAGAATTTTGATTTATTTGAAACACTCATTGACACTAACAGATTTGTTAGAAAAATAGATTTAAAACAAATGTTTTTGATACAAATGATTCTCCACCCACACCTCCCACTCCAGACACATATTCAGACACAATAGGTCTTTTATATACTGATCTACTAGACCTTACTACTTTGACCTCTTTGTAACAATGCACTATCAGATCTTCTAATACACTTAAAGACACTAGCACAATATTTTTATTTAAAGATAAATCACATTTTTACCCTGTCAATGCTCGTGATCACCTTATAGATTTGTTCCAGAGAACTGTTGAAAAAGACTTAACTGAACTTAATAAAACCTTGGAAACTCCAACTAGAAAAATAGTCAGAGACAATTTAACTTTTAAGGAAAGAAAGGTGCTTAAAGAATTACAAAGCAACCCTGATATAATGATTACCAATGCAGAGCCATAGTTCTGTTAAGTTGAAATAAAAACTCAACTCACTGATACTGACCAATATACTAAATTAACTTTTAACCCTACAATATCCTTTAAAACTAGACTGAGTAGCCTCCTAGATACAGCAAAAGAAAAAGGATATATGTCCATTGAACTTACAAATTTTCTCTTGATAGAAGCACCTACAATACCCAGCGTCAGAGTAGTACCAAAAATACACAAAAGTCTAACTAGACCTCTGGGAAGACCCATAGTGGCCAGTCAAGGCTCTCTATGTGAAAGACTAGGTGACTGGTTAGATCATATCTTACAGCCCATAGTACAAACTCTACCTGGATACATCAAAGATAGTGCACATTTGATCCAACAACTAAAAAATGTAAAATGGGAGATAGGATATATATGGCTTACTATCGATGTAGCTGCCCTATATTCAAATATACCTCATACCCTAGGACTCAAGGCACTATTTGAAATTTTACTGAGACATACAGATTTTGATAAGGACTTTGTTACTTTTATTGTTGAGACTGCTGAGTTTTTGATCAACCATAATTATTTATGGGGGGGAGTTCTACCTGCAGAGAAGCGGCACAGCCCCGGCCTATGCTAACATCTACATGGGCTGGATGGAGCTGTGTCATGTCTTTCCTGATGGTTTCCCCTTCAGGAACAATATAATATTATATGGTCGCTTTATTGACGATCTGATCATCATCTGGGATGAGTCAGACACTAACACAATTGAAGAATTCATGACATATATGAATGATAATGAGCTAAATTTAACTTTCATGAGCAATAGCAATAAGCACACCAATGATTATTTAGATTTAAAGTTAACTTTGGACCAATCTAATAATAATATTATTACATCAACATTCAGAAAACAAACTTCTAAAAATATCATTTTAAGAGCAGATTCATGTCATGTGTCACATCTTAAAAAAGGTATACCCAAGGGCCAATATTTGAGGCTCCGCAAAAATTGTACCAACTTAGAGACATATAAATTGGAAGCGAATGATCTAACAGAGAGACTCATTCAAAGGGGATACAATACATTCCAAATTACAAAAATCAGCAAAGAAGTAGAAATTATTCATTGAAATACACTGTTTCTAACTAAACATAAATCACTGATGGATAAGAATATTGTTTTCACATCAAAATTCAGCAGACATAAAGAATAAACTTGCAATACTGAAAAGTGATAATATGTTGAAGAATATCATCTCTGAAGGGGTTAAATATGTAGCCAAAAAAGCCCCGTCATTAGGTGATTTAACTAATAAAAACTTCTCTGATAAACAACATACATCGACTAATTGGCTTAGCCTCAACTCAGGCTCCTATAGATGTGGCCATAGACCTTGCAAACGTTGTGAATTCACTGAAAAAGCTTTAACTTTTACTTCAACAATTACCAAGGAGAGTTTCAATATTAAACAAAGAATTGATTGTACTTCTCAATATGTGATTTATCACGTGATTTATCACGTGCAAATGTTGTCATCAACAATATACAGGAATAACGACACGCTCACTTAAATATAGAATAAGAGAGCATCTTTTATCACTAGTGGAAAAAGAACCTAAGACACCTGTTGTAAAACACTTCCGCCAACATGGGATAGGTACACAATATTTTTCCTTTGTAGGTATTGAGAAAATACTAAAGAATGCTAGAGGGGGTGATAGAGTAGCACGACTCCTCAAAAGGGATATTTGGATATTGAAATTTAGCACTAGGTACCCTAATGGTATTAACAGAAGTTTGGATGTAGACTTTTACTTTTAATATTCTCTACATCATCCATTCATACATACATCCCTCTTCCGCACCTACATATTATGGTCTCTTTGTACCTCATTACTCCTGAGTTTTCAAATCTTTTCTAAACTATCTCTTCCCTTGTACACCTACTGACTACAGAATTAAGAATTAGATATTTATACCCTTAATAAAATTATAAAATTATTTAGTTAGTATGGTGTTTTGAATAATTTTCTTTACTTACATATATCATATCTCCTTTCTTCACCACTATAGTAACTTATCTATTCAAGGTAATTTACTTATTGATCTTCTGATTTAGTGGTCTAGAAAGTCAAATATGATTTATATTTCCAGTATATCGAACCAATTTATACATGTATCCATTAATTGATATTATTTATATATATATATGTACTTATTTTATCTCTTTATTTATTATTGTATGAAGTTATTGATTTATTTACTAAGTCTATTCATATGGGCATTCATGTACCTATTGTGTATTCTTGTTTTTTAATATTTTTTTTACAATTTTGGTAATAATTTATTATGCATTCTGTTTACTAATCCCTTTTCTACTTCTGTTATTTTGTTTAATGCCTATAATATTTATCTTAAGTTATAATTAACTTATAGCTGTTTTATCATTTACTTACTATTAATAAGTTCATCATTGTTTATATGTTTTTTAGTCAATATACTATGTATTAATTAATGTAAGATGGCCCTCTTATGTGTAGCACATTACAGTCTGTGAATATCGTAGATAGATATATTTCAAGGAAATAGTTTTTCTCTTTCAACTTGTGCTACATAGTTGAAATGGTCACCTTGATTGGATAATTGTAACATTGTTATTGATTGGTTTGACATAAGTATATTAGTCAGCTATGTCAGATTCCCATCAACCCCCAGAAGAAGCGCATGTATGCATTCGTGAAACGTGTCAGGCCTACACTGACTGTGACCTATACATGTATACTGTTGGATTAACCAAATAAATCCAGTGTGTTTTTTCACTTTAAGTTCCAGCGTGACCTCTTTTTCTTTTCACTTCCATACTCCATTGTATACAGGATTTAAGATGATGTTTATCTTTGTTTAGATGTTGTTATTCTGAGCCTGCTTACTTTGTAAGTAATATGGGGGGAGGGGGGCCCTTTGTGGATTCTTGCACCGAGGCCCTGAGGTTTCTAGTTATGCCTCTGCGCCTGGATGAAGATGGAGCCGCCGGGATGAAGATCATTCAAGCGGGACTTCAACAACTGTGAGTACCTAAAAAGGGGTTAGTGTTAGGTTTTTTTAAAGGTTTTTTGGTAATTTGTTTGTTATTTTGTGTATTTATTTATTTCGTTTTGGGGTGTTTTTTTTTTAGATTAGTGTGGGCACTCTTAAAAGAGTTGAATGCCCTTTTAAGTGCAATGCCTATACAAATGCTCTTTTCAGGGTAGATTAGGTTTAACTTTATTTTTATTTTGTGGGTTTGGGGGGGTGGGAGTTTGTAATGTTAGTGGGTCTTTGTGTTTTTCTTTTGTAGGAAAAGAGCTGATTTCTTTAGGGCAATGCCCTACAAAAGGCCCTTTTAAGCGCCTTGGTAGTTTATTATAGATTAGGGATTTTTGTTATTTTCGGGCGGGTTTTTTTTTTTTTTTTTTTAAAGGGGTTTTAAAAATAGGAATCATTTTTATTGTTTTGGATAATTTTGTTTGTTATTTTTTGTAATGGTAGATTTTTTTATTTTTTGTAATTTTAGTGTTTTTTATTTTTTGTAATGGTAGGTTTTAGTGTAAGACATCTTAGGGTTTATTTTTATTTCACAGATAAGTTTGTATTTATTTTAACTAGGTAGTTAGTAAATAGTTAATAACTATTTTTTACTAACTAGTCTACCTAGTTAGAATAAATATCTTACCTGTGAAATAAAAATAAAACCTAAGCTAGCTAGAATATAACTATTAATTGTAGCTAGATTAGGTTTTATTTCACAGGTAAGTTACTTTGTATTTAGATTTAAATATGTATTATTTATTTAGTTAATAATTTAAACTTTAATTTATTTAAATTATGTTAAAGTTAGGGGGTGTTAGGTTTAGGGTTAGGTTTAGGGGTTAATATAGTTTAATTTAGGTTGTTGCGATGTGGGGGCCGGCGGTTTAGGGGTTAATAGGTTTAGTTAGTGTTGGAGATGTGGGGGGCAGTTTAGGGGTTAATAGCTTTAGTTTTGGTGATGTCGGGGAACTGCGGTTTAGGGGTTAATAGGTTTAGTTAGTGTTGGCGATGTTTGGGAACTGAGCTTTAGGGGTTAATAGGTTTAGGTAGAGTTGGCAATGTGGGGGGGGTGCGGTTTAGGGGTTAATAGTTTTAGTTAGTGTCGGCGATGTCGGGGAACGATGGTTTAGGGGTTAATACTTTAGTGATTTAGTGTTGGCAATGTTTGGGAGCAGCGGTTTAGGGGTTAAAAGGTTTAGGTAGTGTTGGCGATCTGTGGGGGGTGCGGTTTAGGGGTTAATATGTTTAGTTCATGTCGGCAATGTCGGAGAACTTTATTTCGTTATTAAGTTAGTTTCTGCTATGTGAGGGGCAGCGGTTTAGGGAGCGTTAGTGATGTGGGGGATGGCAATTTAGGGGTTAATAGCTTTATTTAGTGGCGGCGTGGGTGGCGGTTTAACATAATTTTGTTTCGGCCGGAACATTAGTTAGAAATAATGATTTGGTCCGTAATAAAGATTCGGTCTGACATTAATAATAATTTGGTAACGGTTTCGAATGCATCCGAATTTCAAAATTCGGAGCGACACAAATAAATTCCGAAACCGAATTACCGACACATACCGAATTATTACGAATGTCTCTAACCAAATTTTTTCACGACCTGAATCGAAACAAAACAAATTTTTCGATTGTGCACAAGTCTAGTGAATAGTGAAAGATAGTGAGTAAATGTTAAAGGGATAGGAAAGTCAAAATTAAACTTGCATGATTCAGATAGAGAATGTAATTTTAAGATACTTAATATATCATTGTTGGTGAGGAGGAGGCTGCCATCGTTGGGAAGAAAGATACAATTCTTAATCTGAAATTGAACTTTCCTTTAACATGCCAAATTGCTGGCAATTCTAATTGTATTTACATGCTTATATATCATTGAGGTTATCACTAGCTATTTATTAGCGCTCACCCTTTTGTTGTGTAGACGATTATACAATTAGAAGCAATGTGAAGTCTGTATACATCAGTATACATCTAAAACGTTGGGCTTAAAAAAAAAAATCTATTGTACAATGTCCATTTAACAGAGTTGTTTCATGTCCCTGCTGCCTTAGATTGAACCTGCCCTGGTTTACACAACTTTGCATCATATGACAGGCAGATTCTGCCAAATAATAATAATAATAA
Source organism: Bombina bombina (assembly GCF_027579735.1). Classification (NCBI taxonomy): domain Eukaryota; kingdom Metazoa; phylum Chordata; class Amphibia; order Anura; family Bombinatoridae; genus Bombina; species Bombina bombina. The sequence goes on along the minus strand of NC_069500.1, from coordinate 727,911,808 downwards.
TAAAATTATATATTTTAAGTTGTATTAAAAGGACTTAAAGGGATAGAAAGGTCAAAATTGAAATGTGCATGGATGCATTTAAATTCTAAATACAAGTATTTTTTAGCAATATACTTTCCTTAGCAAAAATGCTTTTAGTTAAAGTTATTACTGTTTTTTTGTGGCATACTCGCATATCCTGTGAGGGCCGTGTACCAATATTCAAATACCACACCTTCAGAGATAGTCAGTGGTGGTTTGGATGACAAAAGTTATGTCTTCACAGACGAACAACACACCACTGCCAGCTCTTTGAGCACGCATGGTGTATGAATACTGGTGCACGGCCCTCACAAGATATGTACGTATGCCGCAGAAAACTTTCACTAGAAGCATTTTTGCTAATGGAACTATATTGCAAAAATTCTTCTTTCTCAAATGGAAATGTTATAAGTAGTCTCATCAGTATGGCAAGGTCCCTCAAAAAATGTAAGAAATGCAAATTTTAGATTGAGATGTTTATCTAGCTATGCTGGGTCCTGGATGTGAATGAAAGACACCTATATCAAAAATTAAAGTCTAAAAAAAATTTGAAAGATTTTGCGTTATTTCTCCTGAAGAGTTTTCATTGGGCTCTCATGTTACTAATTATCTCTCCTAACCCCCAGTGAGAGTGTAATTTCTTCTGCTGGCTCGGTTTATACAGTTTTTCTATAGCAATACTTAAAGGGACATGAAACCCAAAAATGTTATTTCATGATTTAGGTAGAACATACAATTTTAAACAACTTTCCAATTTACGCCAAATTTGCTTCATTCTCTTGGTATCATTTGTTGAAGGAGCAGCAATGCACTACTGGTTTCTAACTAAACACATACGAAAGACAATGACAATCAGTATTTATATGCCAGCCACCAATCAGCAGCTATAACCTAGGTTATTTGCTCCTTTTGAGCTTGCCTAGATAAACCTTTCAGCACAGACAAGAAAGGAAGCAAATTAAATAATATAAGTAAATTGGAAAGTTGTTTAAAATCACATGCTCTTTCTGAAGCATGCAAAAACAAAATTGGGTTTCATGTCCCTTTAAGCATAGAAGCTTTCAGTACAGGTGGGGATACCACAGGCAAAAATCAGCTTTTTAAAATGCTGAATTTAAGGTAAATAAGGCTGTTTATAAACAATGTAATACACTCCAGCAAGTAAAAATGATCATTGGTAATAAATTAAAGTGGAGAAAAATATATGGTACACTATCCCTTTAAAATCAGCTGGATAATGTGCACGTTGAAGGGACACTGAACCCAATTATGTTCTGGACAGGACTTATATAAAGGGACACTGAACCCAATTTTTTTTCTTTTGTGATTCGGATAGAGCATGCAATTTTAAGCAACTTTCTAATTTATTCCTATTATCAATTTTTCTTCGTTCTCTTGCTATCTTTATTTGAAAAAGAAGGCATCTAAGCTAGAATTGTGAATGTATCCACCAATCAGCAAGAACAACCCATGTTGTTCACCAAAAATGGGCCGGCATCTAAACTTACATTTTTGCTTTTCAAATAAAAATACCAAGAGAAAGAAGAAAATTTGATAATAGGAGTAAATTAGACAGTTGCTTAAAATTGCATGCTCTATCTGAATCACAAAAGAAAAAAAATTTGGGTTCAGTGTCCCTTTAAATAAGTCCTGGGCAGAACATAATTGTGTGTGTGTGTATATATATATATATATATATATATATATATATATATATATATATATATATACACACACACACAATATCTAATACAATTATTGTAGTTTGCCTTTTTTTCCAAATGGTGAAATCATTATTGATTTATTTTGATGTATGGAAAATAATTATTAACATGCTATTGTTCACTTTGTACCCTGTAAACATGACACTGAACAATCATCTGTTATGTAGTTTTAGGAGTAGCTTTTTACCACGTTGGCTATTTCTGCATACTAAGAGGTATTTTGCTAAATTGAACAACCTGCTAAAAAAGATAATATAGGATTTCTGTATGAGAAAAAAAAAGTCATGTATGCATAAAGGGATAATATAATAATGTAATGCAATAATAAAATACTTTTTTTGTTTTTAATGTTAATAATGCACAAATGCTTGCCTTAAAGGGAAACTTTGTGATTCAGAGAGAGCATGCAGTTTTAAGCAACTTTATAATTTACTCCTATTATCAAACTTTCTTCATTCTCTTGGTATCTTTATTTGAAAAGCAAGAATGTAAGTTTAGATGCCGGCCCATTTTTGGTGAACAACCTGGGATGGTCTTGCTGATTGGTGAATAAATTCACCCACCAGTAAACAAGTGCTGTCCAGTGTACTGAACCAAAAATTGGCCTGCTCCTTAGCTTAGATGCCTTCTTTTTCACATAAAGATAGCAAGAGAAAGAAGAAAAATTGATAATAGGAGTAACATAGAAAGTTGCTTAAAATTGCATGCTCTATCTAAATCACAAAATTATTTTTTTGGGTTCAGTGTCCCTTTAATTTAGTATGTTTAGAAAAGAAGTTAAACATATAGTTCAAGAACAGGGAAAGACACAGCCAGTTAGCCATTCAGTAGCAATATAGCTTTCAATCACCAGCTCAGCGCTGCAGGACCATGTGCTTAACATTTTTTTTCCTTTCTAACTCAAACAGAGCATATCATTTTAAAGTAACTTTCAAATGTACTTATTTTATTAAATTTACATCATTCCCTTAGAATCCTTTCTTGAAGCAGCAGCATTGCTTACTGAGAGCTAGCTGAACACATTGGGTAAGCCAATGACGAGACATATGTGCAGACACCAATCACCAGATAACTCCCAGTGCTCTGCAGGTCAGGAGCAGTACTTATGTTTGTTTAACCCATTTTGTGGGGGTTATACACGTAGTAGCGCAGGGTCGACAGTCTTAAAATTACATGCTCTAATTATAATGTTATTTGAGCATTATGGAAAAAACTGTTCTATCTTTAAAGCATGTAAATATCGCCTAATTGAAAGGATTAATTCATGTATATACAGCTAAGAGTTAACATTTTGGGACATAGCCTCTGCGAAAAAAACTGCATGCACTTAACCTATTAAAAACTGTACTATTTAAAGGGATTGTTTTGTTGCACTGTTTTATTTAGGGCATCAATTTGTAACAAAGAAAAGTTTTGACAAGTATTTAAGTTATATACTGAAACGTTGTAACATAAATGTAGTATTTTAGGAAATGATTTACGTTTGGCGCTAAAACGATATGAACTTTTTTTTTAAAATACTTCATTAGAGTCCGCCCCATGCATGTGACACGATTACACGTTCACTACTTGGCACCATAAGAAACGATTGAAACGCAGTGCACGAGAATTGGGTAGGGCAATGATTGTTAGGCATTGTGTCACGTGACACGGGGTACCCTATAGGAAGCAGACGTTAACATGCAAAAACCGTGACGTCAATTTGAAGCGGTGTCAGCCATCTTGGAGACGGGAGGAGCGCAATTCACTTCTTTGCTCTCTTCCAAATAATTATTTATCTACTCACAGATTTTTTGCTATATAGGAACAATCGAGGTAAAAGGAAGAAAACTAAACGGATTCCGTCTAGATATTTGCAACTGGCGGGTCTAAAGAAGCTAACAAGCGAAGCAACTTGAAAAAAAAAACTATAACCGATCTTTCGGCAGTCATGGTGCAGTCTTGCTCAGCTTACGGTTGTAAAAACCGCTATGATAAAGACAGACCGATCTCTTTTCACAAGTAAGTTCTACTTTTAGCCTGTTGATTTGAATTTTTAAGCTCTCCGTCGTTAGGTCTCTCGTCGCCATCGGAAACTAGCCGCGCATGCGCGAGTTTTACCAAGCGCCGCTCGCGGCTTTTTGAAGGGATCTCGGGCGCCCCCGCTAGTTCTATTTCTCTTGTGTATGCATTGTGTAATTTAGTATGAATGTAATTGTTGCCTGCGTGTTTATGCTGGACTTAGTAATAATTCAATAACATTATATACAACATTTGTTATTAAATATGGTTTTAATTACTTTATATCTCCTGTTGAAGAGATTAAAACCTTCTTCATAGCTATATGTTTAAACATCAGATTTTAGTACAAGCCTCTAGATTAGGCACTAATTGAAGAATGTTACAGCGTCGGATTTCTGAATCGTACGAGATGCACTTAAAGGGACACTAAACCCATTTTTTCCTTTCAGGATTCAGATATAGTATGACATTTTAAGCAACTTCCTAATTTACTCCTATTAATATTTCTTCATTCTCTGGCTATCTTTATTTGGTTATTTTTTGTTCACAATCTGGGTTGTGCTTTCTGATTGGTGGCTAAATGTACCCACCAATAAGCAAGTGCTGTCCAGGATACTTAACCAAAAGTAGATGCCTTTTTCAAATAAAGATGGCAAGAGAACGAAGAACAATTGATAATAGGAGTAAATTAGAAAGTTGTTTAAAATTGCATGCTCTATCTGAATCATGAAAGAAAAAAATGTGGGGTTAGTATCCCTATAAAGTGATGGTAAACTTTCCTTTTAGATAAACATCTGGAATGTCAGTGATATTTTAAATGTAGTTTAATTAATCAGTTGTAATGAAGATGTATGTAATTTTTTTATGTAAATATGAAATTCAAAATACCCGCACTCCGGCAGCCCACTTCAAAACTAATCCCTTTTTTTTTTTTTTTTTTTTTTTTTTTGTGAGCTAACAGTTTAAACTGTTTTTTAATCAGAGCTCTAGCAGCAACAAAAGTGCTGTATGGCTAGATCGCTGATTGGTGAATATTTCAAACAGCTAAAAAAAAATAGTTTTGAAATGGACTGCTTGAGTGCGGGTATTTGAATTTCATATCTACATTAAAAAATAAGTTACAGCGCATTTCTTCATAACAACTGATAAATTAGACTCCCTTTAAAATCGCACTAACATTCCGTATCTGTTTATCCAAAGAGGAAAGTTTACTAACATTCCAGACAAAATTAGAATCCACATTTCAGTTTTAAATATAAGCTTTTTTGTAATATCCACATTTCAGTTTTAAATATAAGCTTTTTTGTAATATCCACATTTCAGTTTTAAATATAAGCTTTTTTGTAATATACACGTATTAGCAAAAATGCTTCTAATATATGCTATATCTGTTTCAAAAGTGTATTTAAAGGACCAGTCAACACATTTGATTTGCATGATCAACAAATGCAAGATAACAAGACAATGCAATAGCACTTAGTCTGAACTTCAAATGAGTAGTAGATTTTTTTTATAACAAATTTCTAAGTTATGTATATTTCCACTCCCCCTGTACCATGTGATAGCAATCAGCCAATCACAAATACATATAGTATAGTCTGTGAATTCTTGCACATGCTCAGTAGGATCTGGTGACTCAAAAATTGTAAATATAAAAGACTGTGCACATTTTTTTTAATGGAGGTAAATTGGAAAGTTGTTTAAAATTATATGCTGTATCTGAATCATGAAAATTTAATTTAACCTTAGTGTCCCCTTTAAGTATACACCGTGCACCAGCATTTTAAACACAGTACTTGCTCAGAGAACCACTTAGAATATTTAGCTATGCTTCTCATACACATGCAGAGAAAATAGTTTTATAATAAGTAAAATGGCAGTTGAAGTTTTTTTTTGTTTTGTTTTTTCTTTATCCTGAAAGTTTTTTTATTTTGCACTCTCTTTTTCTCCTTTTTTATACATTATTACATTTACAAAGCTTTGTATTGCTTCTCATCATGCTACAATATTTGACAACTATTCCCAACCTTAAAGGGACACTGTACCCAAAATATTTCTTTTGTGATTCAGATTGAGCGTGAAATTTTAAGCAACTTTCTAATTTACTCCTATTATCAATTTTTCTTCGCTCTCTTGCTATCATTATTTGAAAAAGAAGGCATCTAAGCTTTTTTTTTTGTTTCAGTACTCTGGACAGCACTTTTTTATTGGTGGATGAATTTATCCACCAATCAGCAAGGACAACCCAGGTTGTTCACCAAAAATGGGCCGGCATTCAAACTTACATTCTTGCATTTCAAATAAAGATTACCAAGAGAATGAAGACAATTTGATAATAGGAGTAAATTAGAAAGTTGCTTAAAATGTCATGCTCAATCTGAATCACAAAAGAAAATTTTGGGGTACAGTGTCCCTTTAACCTTTTAACGCCGTTGGGACATTGTATTCCGTCCGAATTTTGCTTGGCATTAGCGCCGAAGGGCAGAATACAACGTCCTAACCGCTTGGCTTTACTCAAGCCACTGGCGCTTCCCTGATGGGATCACAGTCTGGAGGGCGTTCCTAGCATCATAGGGACGCAATCCCATCATTGAAAGCATTAAATGCTAATTTCCACCATCAGGGCAATAATCAGAAGTTCCAGTAAACTGGGAATGCTAGGAATCAACCTGGAAGAGGATGTGTGTCTATATTGTCTCAACGCACTGTCAAGAGAATGTTCGAGTGGCCAAAATATCTCCAAGGATCACAGCTGGAGAATTGCAGAAGTTGGTTGCATCTTGGGGTCAGAAAATCGTCAAAAATACAATCCGACGTCCCCTACATCAGCACAAGTTGTTTGGAAGGATTTAAAGACAAAAGCCTCTACTCTCATCCAAAACCAAACTTAATTTTGTTCAGTTTGCCAGACATTACTGGAATTTCAAATGGGATCAGGTTCTACGGTCAGATTAAACCAAAATTGAGCATTTTGGCATTAAACACCAGAGGTGGGTTTGGCGCTCAGAGAGGTAGCCATATGGAAAAGTAGCTCATGCCCACGGTTAAATATAGTGGTGGCTCTTTAATGTTTTGGGGCTGTTTTTCTGCCAGAGAACCTGGACAGTTTAGTTAGGATACATGGCATCATGATATTAAATAAACACTTGACTACCTGCTGCTCTCTCATTCATTCGAAACAGTCCCCCAAAAAACTGGAGAAGAAACTCACCCCTAATCCTCAGACATGAAAAGCACAGGGAAGACAATGTTCTTACTGATGAATTATAGGATGCACAGTGGGACACAGTGTGGACATAGACACCTCTTACTGCTTTTGCTGGGTCAGAAAGTCGGGAAACCGGTCCTCAGGGAGTGCAGGTAAAACACAGCAAGGTTCTATACCTTATTCGCTGCTCCGCTGGCTGTGGTCCTACAGCACATTCATCCGCGGTATACACTGATCTACTGGGATTTTCACACACATCCATCTCTGGTTTACAGAGACTGGTCTGAAAAACAGAAAATATACAGTGAGCGGCAATTGTGTGGACGAAAATGCCTTGTTGATGTCAGAGGAGACTGGGCAGACTGATTCAATATGATAGAAAGGCAACAGTAACTCAACCACTCGTTACAACCAAGAAATGCAGAATACCATCTTTGAACGCACAACACGTCAAACCTTGAAGAAAATGAGCTGCAGCAGAAGACCACACCGGGTGCCACTCCTGGCAGCTAAGAACAGGAAACTGAGGCTACAATTCACACAGGCTCACCAAAATTGTACAATAGAAGATTGTAAAAACTTTGCCTGTTCTGATGTCTCGATTTCTGCTGCAACATTCAGATGTACATACACACACTGTGCCAAAGTCTTAGGCCACCACAAGATGTGGTATTTTAGGATATGTGTATGCAGTATTTTAAAAAACAAAAACAAATTGCTTCTATAGGCTAAAGTGGCAAGTATTTAGTGTTAACTCCCCCTTACACTTGAGCAATAGCAGGAACCTGGCTCTGGTAAACCTAAATGGGATGGAACCCTAATTGGTCTCATTGCTAACACCTGTATTTGTCCTATTATTTCATTTCAAAATGACTGCTGCGAAAAAGTTCTATTACACTAGGTTTGTGCGAGACATGCTTAGAATGACATAAATGGGGTATGAGTTTAATTAATTGGAAGCTTGCTAATAAGACCAACTTTCAATCACCTCATTTCATTCCAAATGCTAAAGATCACAGAATTTGTCAGACATAAAATCATACTTTTTCATTATCAAGGCAACTCTCAAAGGGATATTGGCAAACAAACTGGATACTCGAGGTGTGGTTTTCAAGCTGTTATAAAGAAATTTGAAGAATTAGGAGAGGTCAAGGACAAAAAAAGGACTGGAAGACCAAGAAAACTTTCAAAATCTGATGAGAAGTTTCTCAGAGTTTCTTCTTTGAGAGAAATCCATCAAGGACCTGGTTCAGCATCTGGCAGCTTCATCGGGATGCCAAGTTGACCCTTCTATTGTCTGAAGAAGCTCGATCAGGAATGATCTTTGTGGAACGGTAGCAGCCAATAAACCACTTTTTCGGAAGAGGAAAAGGCTAAGATATTATGGAGTGACGAATCCAAGTTTGAAATTTTTGGGTCCAATCATTGACAATATGTTAAAAGAATAGTTGGAGAGAGATGAGTGCTTGCTGCTTTCAGTGAAACATGATGAAGGGTCTGTCCTGGTTTGGAGCTGCATTTCTGCCAGTAGTGTTGGCATTATTGTCCGAATTGATAGTATCAATGCTGAAAAGTACAGAGAGGTTTTAATTAATCATGCAATTCCTTCTGGAAATTGCCTGATTGGGAATGGTTTTATTTTTCTGCATGATAATGATCCCAAGTACACAGCTAATGCAGTGAAATCGTATTTGGAGAGACCAGCTGCTTTAAAACAGAGCCTCCAGAGCACAGACCTTAAAGGGACATTATACACTCATTTTTTTCTTTGCATAAATTGTTTGTAGATGGTCTATTTATATAGCCCATAAAGTTGTTTTTTTTTTTTTTTGTTTTTTTTAAATGTATAGTTTTGCTTATTTTTAAAGGGACAGTACACTGTAAAATTGTTTTTCCATAAATGTATTTTAAATAACTTGTTATACCAACTGCAGAGTATAAAATATTTGAGAAATTGCATTTTCGGGTATATTTGTGTATCTGAAGTAGCTGGTTTTGTGCTTTGAAACCACAGCCTATTACAATGGGTTGAGCTTCAGGTAATATCAGATCTCATTATGTTATCACTTTTATGTACACAGACTTGCTTCCTTATCTTATATTTGTCTGGAACACCAAAGCTCAATACATAGAGAGAACAATGGAAAATTATCATTTCATTACTTAACTATCATGCCCCCCACTGAGGGTGTAATCTCTTCTGCTGGCTGTGTTCACTTAGTCTTGTCAATAGCATATACGCCAGTATCAAAACTTTCAGTATAGGTTGGGAAACCACAAGCTAAATCAGCTATTTCAAATGCTGAAATATGAGTAAAGGAGCTACTTGCAACCAATTTAATACACTCTAGCAGGTAAAAAGGATCATTGGGAATAATTTAAAGGGGAGAAAGTTTTTGGGTGAACTGTCCCTTTAAGTAACATTGCTCTGTTTTTCAGACTCCTAACCAAGCCCCAAAGTTTTATGTGAATACCGTCAGCTACCTTCTCCAGCTTGCTCCTGTTTGTGTAAAGGGTCTTTTCATATGCAAAAGAAGGGGGAGGGGGGTGTCTTATTTTCCATTTGCAGTGGGCTTTCCAACTGCCTTTTCAACAGAGCTAAACTGAGAGCTTCTAAGTAAGTTTTTAAACCATTGTATACTGGATTTTTATATCAGTATCTGCATCTTATTCTTTATATTAGTGTCTATTACATGCAGTTATATGAAAATGAGTGTATACTGTCCCTTTAATATTATAAAGGCAGTATGGGATCACCTGGACAGAGAAATAAATAAGACAACCAAAATCTAAAGAAGAACTCTGGGAAGTGCTAAAAGAAGCCTGATATAATATACCAGAAGATTACTTCAGGTCACACTAAATACTGACTTTTGCCTGAAGAAGTCATTTTGTTTTTAAAATTTGTTTTGTTTTTTGTTTGTAAAATTGTGTTTGTTTTTTCTTTTTAGATTTTGTGTACATATTTCCTGTATTTTTCTGTTTGTATCTTAAAGGATTACTTTCTGTTATAATTTTTAAGCTAAACAACTAACATATTAAAGTTAATAAACATTAATTAAAACCTACTGACCTATATTTTCTCCAAAACAAAGTTTCATAACGTTCTAAAAATTATATCTTTTATTCGCCGATGATGTCACGTTATCCTGCCCACTATTTTCAGCACTGCATGTTCAAAATACTTAAACCAATAACTTTGTGTTTAAAGCACCATTTTGAAACCTAGGTATTGTAAACGGATTGGTACAGAGCAAAGGATACCCACGGAGTGGGTTTGGAAAACAATTAAATTTGCAGACAAGATTTCTGATATACGGTAGAGATATGTTAATGAAATGCTATTGATAAAAAGCGTATTTGGGGTAGTTAGTTAGTAACAGGCATAGAAAATATTTACTTACAGTGGCCATTTAATAAAGAGATCAAAAAAAAAAAATATGGATGGCCATTAAAACTTTGCTAAAACAACAAATCTAATGGTGGCCTAAGACCATTATGTTCCAATAAAATGTTTTTTTATTCACTATCCTGGTGCTGTGGAATACTTTGGACTTTGATATACTTTGGAGTGCCTGCAGTAACCCCTTCCTATGGGCACAGGAAAAGTGGTGAGGTGCTGTATCTATTGTGATTTCATGGCCTAAGACTTTTGCACAGTACTGTGTGTATGTGTATGTATATGTATGTATGTGTGTGTATGTATATATATAATCACGTTTTCCATTTCACAAATCGTATATGTTTGTTTATGCAAGTCCATCTACAGGAACACCTGGGCTTGGACTCTGTTATCTGTGCTATTTATTATTAGATGCTAGCTATGTCCAGCTTATATGTGCTTATCAAGCTGCAAAACAAATATGTAGTGCATCACTACATCTGATAACAGAATCCAAGCCCAGGTGTTCCTGGGAGCTCAGTTACCAACTACCATACCCCCCCCCCCCATGACAGGGCTGTAGATGGATTTGCATTAACCAACATAGATGGTTTGTGTCACTTAAAACATTGTTTCCCTAAAATACACAGAGCTAAATTACTTTTGATTTGCTCCATATCGGCAAGTTTCTATAAAAACAGGAATATCTGAATATCGGCCGCTCTGATAATTGGCAGCCCCCTACTTTTTAATATTTAAAATTTTTGTAATTTCAAAGTTTTGTAATTCTTCACGTTAGACCTAAAGCGCAAAACACACACACATATATATATATATATTTATGTGTGTGTGTGTGTATGTATGTATATATATATATATATATATATATATATATATATATATATAGTGATTCTATAGTAAATAAAAACAGGAATAAAAAGATGCTTGTGAAAATAGCTTACATTGCAGACCATTATAATCTTAGCATTGGGCTGTTAATAAAACAGGAAATGTATGTTGTTTTTATATATATATATATATATATACACACACACACATATATAGACCGATTATCGTTTTTTCTTGGCTGATACCGATTATTGGCCACTTTTCAGGCCGGTAACAGGCCAATATTCTGTACCCTTTTTAAAGTTTTGAAAAATCAACACAATTTGTACACAAATCTGGTATAAACTTCATGTTTACTTTTAATGTTTAAAATTTTAATAAACAACTGGGGAAAATATCTGCTTGGAAATTAACTTATTAAATAGGTTCCTAAAACATAGAAAAATGGCATAAATACCTTTTTTTTTAAACTGCACACTTATACAATTAAATTTAAGTCACTACTGCAAAGATAAACACTACACAATTTATTCAATACTCCCAGTTAAAGGGACAGTAAACCTTAAAAATAATGTTATATAATTCTGCACATAGTGCAGAATTATATAACATTATTTAAGTGCTATAGTTCTAAATGGCTTTTTTCTCTTTAAATATGTTAAAATTACGGCGCTTTTACAGACCCGCTCTCTGCTGAGCGGGTCTGTAATATTCAGTCAGCGCATCGGGCCAGCTGTATAGTCACAGCCCGGCCCGACCGCGCCATAGCACTAAGTGCAGCTCGCTCCAGCCCGGCCCGACCGCGCCATAGCACTAAGTGCAGCTCGCTCCTGTGACAGGAGCGAGCTGCACTTAGTGCTATGGCGCGGTCGGGCCGGGCTGTGACTATACAGCTTGCCCGATGTGCTGACTGAATATTACAGACCCGCTCAGCAGAGAGCGGGTCTGTAAAAGCGCCGTAATTTTAACATATTTAAAGAGAAAAAAGCCGTTTAGAACTATAGCACTTAAATAATGTTATATAATTCGGCACTATGTGCAGAATTATATAACATTATTTTTAAGGTTTACTGTCCCTTTAAGTAGAACAACATTATAGTACAGAAAGCATAACATTTCAGCATGTTCTCCTGTTAAACTGCTTCTGTTTTTTCCATATATTGCTGCCACTTCACTAAAAACATGCTCACTTACATGTACACTTTTTACAGATAAGTGTTTTTATTTATATATATATATATATATATATATATATATATATATATATATATATATATATATATATATATATATATATATACAGGTGGCCCTCGTTTTACAACGGTTCAATTTACACTGTTTCAGAATAACAACCTTTTTTTCCAGTCATGTGACTGCTATTGAGAAGCAGTGCATTTATTAAAATAGCCAGTAGGTGGAGCTGTCTGCTTGTGTTGCAGCAAAGCCAAGCAAGCTGAAATTAATCAGTTTAACCAGACCTGAGCTATTGAGCAGATTTCAAAGGAACAAGATCTTCCGGTCTATAACTCAGTCCAGATTGGAATGCATAGAAAGAACTGTTTGCAGAAAAATGCAAGTGGAGTCTGTATTGTGTGATTATTTTATTAGGTTTATAATGCTGTTTAGCAAATGTTTTTGTTAATTTAACTTAGTTTAATTATATATTTTGTGTTGTGTGATTATTTTATTAGGTTTATAATGCTGTCTAGCATTTAAAGTCTTCATTTCAAAGCTTTAAAAATAATGTATTATAGGTTACTTATGACAATTTTGAGAGTTGCCTGGAACCTATCTCCCTCACTGCCCATTGACTTACATTATAAACTGGGTTTCAGTTTACAACGGTTTCGATTTACAACCATTCCTTCTGGAACCTAACCCCGGCGTAAACTGAGGGCTACCTGTGTGTGTGTGTATATGTATATATATATATATATTCCCACTTGAAAGGGAAAGAAAGGACATGCTGGAATATCAGTGCTAGATTTATTTATTTGCTTTATCTTTTAATATTCTCATATTTACTGTATTGCAAATACCTTCCCTGGTACTGAGGAGTGGACTATAAGTTTATTATGGCAGTTTTATACATGTTATACATTGTTATCCACTGCTAGAGTATATTAATACTAGTCCCCTATACTGCATAGCTTTCTACTCAAGGTTTGTTGTGCCTGAACTATAAAAAAAAAAAAATTCTATGTCTATCAAAGGGCAAAATAAAATATTTAAATTAAAAATCGTCAAATACTGCAGCTTTAGTGAAATGCTTTGCAAATGTGTAAAATGTATCAGAATGCAATAAATAATGTTCTATTTCTGACAGCAATTAGCAAGCAGATTGATTTTATGTATTGCTGACCCCTACGAGCAAATCAAGTTATTTAGCTCTGTGTATGTAGTTTTAAGTGACACTTAAAGATCACGTTTTCCATTTCACAAATCGTATATGTTTGTTTATGCAAGTCCAGCTACAGGAACACCTGGGCTTGGACTCTGTTATCGGTGCTATTTATTATTAGACGCTAGCTATGTCCAGCTTATATGTGCTTATCAAGCTGCAAAACAAATATGTAGTGCATCACTACATCTGATAACAGAATCCAAGCCCAGGTGTTCCAATGACAGGGCTGTAGATGGATTTGCATTAACCAACATAGATGGTTTGTGTCACTTAAAACATTGTTTCCCTAAAATACACAGAGCTAAATTACTTTTGATTTGCTCCATATCGGCAAGTTTCTATAAAAACAGGAATATCTGAATATCGGCCGCTCTGATAATCGGTAGCCCCTACTTTTTAATATTTCAAATTTTTGTAATTTCAAAGTTTTGTAATTCTTCACGTTAGACCTAAAGCGCAAAACACACATACATACATATATATATATATATATATATATATATATATATATATATATATATATATATATATATATATATATATATATATATATATATATATATACCCCGCTCATACAGCGGGTTAGGAACCAGAGCCCTGCTGTAAAGTGAAAACCGCCTTAAAGTGAAACGAGGCAGTTTTAGCTTTCTTTTCACTTGCCAGTGTGTTTAAAAACTTAAAAACATGTTTGAACTAACATATATTGGGGGTGCAATAGTGCTACTCTTAGTCTAGCACGGCACAGTATTCAATTAGTATTCAATAAATACTGTACCTGTAAAATAGTGGCAATTACTGTAGTAAAATTTGCCAGACTATAGCACTGAGACACAGATTGCACTGTAAAGCTGTAAACAGAGTGAAATAAGCATAACAAAATGGTGCCAGTCACTTTTCTCGCAATCTCACGATGATCACAGCACTGTTTCAAAATCCTTAGAGGTTGAACTTCAGCTCCACAAAGCGCTGTATTAGCGAAGCACTGTAAAGTGAGGCGTGTGTATATATATATATATATATATATATATATATATATATATATATATATATATATATATATATATATATATATATACGCACGCCCACACAATAAAAAAATTTGGTATGTGCAGGACCTGTCGGGTTAATGCACGGGTAATACTATATTTTTATTTTTTTTTAGGTTTTTCGTCTGTGCTCTCCATTGAAGTTTATGGTAATGGAAAGTAAAAAATGTATTTTTTTCATGCACATTGAATGCAATTTATTCTGAGGGCAGTACTATAGAAACTTTCAGTATTTGTGGTCAAAACTCATATAACCTGCAATTACTCTGCTGTAAAGTATTCTTAGAATTTATTTTAACAGATGTTTTCAACATTTCATTTTATACCCATATAGCCCTGCCATTTTACATCCTTTGGCAGATTCCCAGACTGTTTTTAAACTTAATTTATTACTTTTTAGGTTTCCGCTTACTCGACCTCTTCTCTGCAAGAAATGGGAAGCAGCTGTAAGAAGAGTAGACTTTAAACCAACCAAGTACAGTAGCATCTGCTCAGAACACTTTACATCTGACTGCTTTAAAAGAGAGTGCAACAATAAGCTTCTTAAAGATAATGCTGTCCCAACAATGTTTTCTTACACAGACGGAAACGCTCAGGTATGGCATTTAAAGTCCTCAGCATAGCATGCCACTTTATATTACTTACAGATGAAATTGGCAATAATATAATAATACAAACGCACAATACTAATAGCAACATAGGCATATATAAAGTGATAGCATTCTTATTGCTAATGAATATTGTTTTTGATACTTTGTTAAATACCCTTCTACTATGTTTGAAGGACCAGAAAAAGCCCTTAAATGTGTAGGAACTTCCTTCAGGGGGGCCTGGTTGTGCCTGGGTTCCCCCTGCACTACGTCAAGCCTTTATATGTGCACCTCTGCAAAACAGGGCTCACCGTGTACTGAAAGTGTATAGATTTGCCTTTACAAATATGGTGGCAAGGTTTCCAAGATGGCCCTCCGTGTTTTTGTACAGGAAGTGCTGCACAAGTGCATATCCTCTGGTGTGAACTAAGGGGGAAGGATTACTTTGTCGCAGAGAAGCAGCTCTTATTGCTAACCCGCCAGAAAGGCCATTATTTAATTAGGAAGACCTGCCTCAGCCTTTACTCTAGTTATACCCCTTCTTAATACTGAACATGCAAAAAGAAAATGCTTTAAAGGGGCATTAAACACTTTGAGATGGTAATATAAAATGATAAATCCTATATATAAAAAAAAACCTCTGCAATATACTTTCCTGTAATTCCATTTATCATGCATTTGTTGTTTATGCAAATATACCGTATTTACTGGTCCTTTAAAGGGACATTAAACACTTTGAGATGATAATATAAAATGTTAAATCATATATATACTTTCATTATTTATTTTGTCCCCTTTTCATGAAATTTCATTCTCAAATTGTGAGCTTTTCAGTTCCTGTTACAAATGCAGAACACTGTTGTATTCCACACAGCCATTGGCACACTCAAGTGACCTATTTACAATTGTCCCTAATTGGCCACCGCAGAGAAAGTAACCTAAGTTACAACATGGCAGCTCCCATTGTTTTATAGATACTAAAACTTTACTTTATTTTGTCCAATATTTTAACAGCTAATGAAACTTTAAAAAATACATGGTGTGTGTGTGTATATAGTAGAGCGCTGGATATGTGGGATACCAAACTCCTTACAAAAGGAAAAGATCCTTTGTTCTTTTCAGAAAAAGTATGTGATAAGGGGTGGGAGTAAGGGTGCTAGGAAAAGCTAAATGTATCCAATATAAGTATTATATAAATAATTAGTGTATATGCTTTCGCTGGTAAATAGTGTGCAAAAAATAATAATAATTTTTCTTAAAAGTGCTCTGGTGCCAAATACATTAAATTGACAGACAAACCTAAGACATTGATGTATTTGATAAAATTAATAAGTTGTTAACGTTAATAATATGTTAAGAAAAAGGTGAGTACAAGATGGTGTGATAAAAACAAGGATATTTGTATATCCAGAGGTAAGTGAAATGAATAATATAAAAATGCGAGGATAAACAATATAAATTAAGACAAATTTATTATATCCTAATATCCAGCTAAACACATGGAATGTAATAAAATGAAATTGATAAATAATCTGCAACCTACGGGGATGTCTCCCCTAAAATTAATAAAATCTATATAGAGTTAGCTAATCTGTCCTCAGAATCAAATAAGCTAACAACCTGACTTAAAATATATATATAGCAGATATTACAATTGAAACACAGTATAGGAGGAGTGGAAAAATAAACACAAATTGGGCAGTCTGAGGATGGGGGAGCACTAAGCTGCTGGGAAAGAAAAAAAAAAAAAAGTCAATGATATTTATCGCCACATTTGCCAAGTGAGAATTTTACTACCATAAACTCAGTTCATCGTGGTTATTAGAATGGTTTTCTGCCTATTTCGGCACGTATTATTCTGAAGTTTACCTTGGGAGACACGAATGATTCAAGTTACTTTAACTTCTTAGATGGAGCTGTTACATAGGACTCTCTTTGTTTCACTCAGTGATTCAGATGCGCCGCATGTGTCTTGGCGTCTGACGTCACCTGCGGAGTTCCGAGTGATCGTTCCTATTGTAGACTCAGAGAGCGAGGTTTATCAAGATCGCTTAGTAGTTATTTTCTCCAAAGGGGTACATTTAAAACATCCTGCACTTAATGCTCTGCACGCAGGGGATATGTAACCTTAGTAGATGAAAAATTGAAGTGATAAGGTGATGAGTGATAATGCAATAGTAACCTGGGTTAACAAATCCAAGAACAGTTGTTCCAAAGTAAACAGGTGCAAATGCCACAAGTTTCAATCTCAAAAACAGTCACAATGATAAACACGTTTCGCTCTCTATAAAGCTTTATCAAGATAGACTCTCAGTAAATCGCCCGCACTTGGTTCTTTTTGGTGTTTAATTTCCCTTTAATGTGTTAGAACATTTTAGTATTGCATTATTGCTTGTTTATCCCTTACTAAGGAGTTAGTCAGTTCCAGAGTAGCAATGCACTTCTTGGATCTAGTTGAACACATCTGGTGAGACAGCGACAAGAGGCACATGGGTGTCGCCACTAATCAGCAGCTAGCACCCAGTAGGGAATTGCTGCTCCTAAGCCTACTTAGGTATTCTTTTTAATACAGGATATTTCAATCATGGAAGAAAATGTGGGGTTTTGTGTCTCTAAGGGAAACAGAAGTCAATATTAAACTAATGAATGTGCACAATGTGCACAATTTAAAAAAACGTACCAATTTCTTTTTCTGATATTGAATTTACCTCTTAATCTTGGTATCTTTATTTTGTGGTACCCAACATATACTAGATTAATACTTTTGTGTACATATCAACACCCCTTCTACATCATCAGAGCAACCGTACTATCTTCTACTTGCTTGTCTATTGCATACTATAGTATGTGTGAATGTAATCTATTCCAGTGTGTGTGTGTATAGTATTAGAATAGATATATATATATATATATATATATATATATATCTATATCATACATTTTCCTGTTTTATTAACAGCCTGATGCTGAGATTATAATGGTATGTAATGTAAAATATTTTCACAAACAATTTTGTATTCCTGTTTTTATTTACTATAGAATCGCTCATCTCTTAAAAATGAGCCCATGAGTGCTCTGCCTCAAGTTCCTACAGTTCCTGAAGTGGACCCTGCTATTGAATTACTAATGCCTCCATCGTATCCACCCAACCACATTGCGGTGATTTGTGATCACAATTACACCGTGGAAGATACTGTTCATCAGAGGAGGAGAATACAGCAGCTTGAAGAACAGGTCGATACACTCCGAAAAAAGCTTAAAACTGCAAATCAAAGGTGCAGGAGACAGGAACGTACCTTGGAGAAACTGGAAAAGGAGGTTAATGATTTTAGAATGGGCGGTGGCTACGTGATCTTACCTAGCAATTATTTTGAAGTTTTCAATGAAGCAGAATATAAAGTCTGAGCTGAAAAGAATTAATACTAAAAAATAATTTGGATTCATTCATAAATATATGTGTGTATA
The DNA here is from genome assembly GCF_027579735.1 of Bombina bombina. NCBI lineage: Eukaryota > Metazoa > Chordata > Amphibia > Anura > Bombinatoridae > Bombina > Bombina bombina. Next base: position 727,893,118 of record NC_069500.1, on the reverse strand, counting down.
TATATATATATATATATATATAGTGATGCAGTTAAAAAAATACCCCTATATTCTTACTACACTTTTTTGTGTCTTATTTCACCTGAGGGAAGAGGATTGACGTAATATGATTGTACATTTCTTGACTGTTGCTCCCAATACATTTGATCATCTGAGGGCGCAGGCCAGGTTGGTAAAAAGTTGTCCCTTCTCGCTTTTGACAACCATATTTCCTTTACAATAACTATCTAAGATTACACTAAATAGATTTGTATCTTGTAACATTGTCAATTTTAGTATTGTTGCAATAATAACAATCTAGTGTATCTGATCTTTATGAAAATCGCTTAACTACAAATATTCTTGCTTTCTTTAAAATGTTTTGATATAGCTTATGCATTCTGTTAAGTACTAATGCTAGCACGATATTTTGAAAGTAAATAAAGTCTATTTTGTCAAAAATTAAATCTTAATGTTTAAGAAAACAAAACAGTGGCTAATAATGCATGATGCCTCTAATTATAATTTATTTGTAGATCAAATGCAAATTGGATATCCTTTTTTGTTTTGACCGGCAGTTTTTATTTTTTATTACTTTGTAATTCATAAAACACCTTTCTGTTTTTGTACATTTGCCATTAAAGTGACATGTTTAAAAGTGCATCTCGTCTTCGTATTTTCAAAAGATTGTCATCCTGCTAAGGTAGACTCTATTCAAAGGATTGCTGACTCTTTGGCTTAAATTTAATGATTCAGATAGAGCATGTATGTGACGTTCAGGGTGTTACGGTTGCCTCCAGGCTGGCTGGAAGTTGGACCGTAGAAAAGGATGCTCCTAGCGCTCACCAAAGGAGCAGCAGCACCGTGGACACTATAACTACTGCGTAGCCACCATCAGTAATGCAGACTATATGAACCACCGCTGCTGGGCTGGTATCTCGCCGTCTGCTCTGCGCCCTGGACCTACGACCAGGCTCCAGTAGGCGAACCTCTTCCTTCTGTAGCAATCCCTGTAGCTAAGGGAGTATGAAGAGCATAGCAATCCCTGTAGTTATTATAAGCTGTATCCTACAAACATGAGTCAAAGCTTCAAGTTAGAGGGTCAACATAGGTCTGATGTGCTGGAGCACACAGCCTGCTTTTATTCAGGTTACATGCAAACAGGACACTCTCAGGGGGAGGCATAAAATCCCCCATCACACATTTGATATTAGATAGAGAGACACTCCCTTTGACAGGCCACAACATTTACTTCAGCAGATAACATTACACACAATAAAACAATGCAGTCCACCTTATCAATACTAGTCTGATTAGACAATGGGAAAGTTGATCACTAAACCTAATTAGAGCTAATCCCAGCAGACTTGTATTTAGAATAGGTTTCTTGAAGCTGAACAAAATTTAACTCTTAATGGCACACAATGAAACTGAACCAAGTGGGAGAAAGCCAGGGACAAGTCATTTCACAGGTCTGGGGACATAGTCTTAAAGGGGCATTGTTCATCAAAGTCACAATATGTCCCCAGATGGTTCTTAAAGGGCCACACACCCAACAAAAGTCAATATGTCCTCAGGGGCACAATCTTCCAGGGGCCATAGTCATGTGGAAGGAGGCTGGCAAATAGGCTTCTCCAAAATCCAGGGAAGCAGGGCAATTTTTCATTTAAAGGGCCAGTTACAAACAGCAGTTTGTAACATATCTCCCCTTTTGGAGGGAGACTAACCAGGCACCTGAGCTTCTGCCGTTCAGTGCCCAAGTTAGTCTCGCAACCCACCCACAAATAATCGCTAGCAGCAAAGTAGCCCCCCCACAATACGTAGTACTGGCCTGTAAGTTCCAGGTTGCAGGATGAAAGTGCAGCATCCTCGGCCTTCCTGGCGCAGCTGGGCAAATAGCTGATGGTACTTGGGGGGCAGAGGCCAGCGGCACTCTGCCCTGGTGCCAGCGCTTCTGCTGGGGTGAGGGGTTTGCAGGCCAGTCCTGTAACAAGGGGGTTTGTAGGGCAGAGGCCAGCAGCGCTCTGTCCTGATGCCAGCTCTTCTGCTGGGGGAATTGGGGCATAGTCCTGCCCGGTGGCAAAGGGAACGTGGGGGTCAGAGGGGGTTAACATCTCCACTGTTAACCCTGGGCCCAAGTTAGGAGTTAGCTGGGGAGGGGGAGATTGGCTTACCTCCTCCTCCTGATACTCCGGTGGCCGTTGGGAAGGGAGGTCGATGCTCTCCGCTTCCTGTGGAACATGCTGCGGCTGGGGAGAGAGACCGGTTGTCTCCTCTCCCTGGAAGGCACACTCCGGCTGGGGAGGGAGGTCGATGCTCTCCCCTCCCTGTAGCTGGGTCTGTCGCTGGGGATCTGGGCCGCCTGCCCAGCATCCCTGTAGGGCCGGTAGAGAGACTGCGGTCCCATCTCCACCTGCCTGCTGGGGGTCCTCCCAGGACCAGTCTATGAGGCCTGCTGCCTCTGGTATCTCTGGTTGGGGAAGGAGACTGGTTGTCTCTTCCCTCTGCACAGTATACTGCCGCTGGGGAGGGAGGTCGCTGCTCTCCTCTCCCTGTGGAACATGCTGCGGCTGGGGAGAGAGACCAGGTGTCCATACCCTCAAACTCCACAGTTGGCGCTCAAAGGCTCGTGCTGCTTCGTTCTCAGTAGCCAATTCCCGGATGAGGCGACTGACTACCTCCTGCGCAGGGTCTGGACCATATCGGACTAGCCGCCTCTTTACCTCTGGAACGAAATCCGCGCCCTCATAGCGACGGATCAGGTTGAGGTGCTCTTCACAGGGTTCTGACCAGTATCTTGTCAGCTCCATGCTGCTGTAGGTAGGGACGCTGTGCAGTGGCTAGCGTTGCCCTCAATAACTTTCCTACGATACCAGTGCTGTTGTGGTGCTGCTCCTTGCACTAGGACGCCAATCCCACCGCTGCCGCCAAATGTTACGGTTGCCTCCAGGCTGGCTGGAAGTTGGACCGTAGAAAAGGATGCTCCTAGCGCTCACCAAAGGAGCAGCAGCACCGTGGACACTATAACTACTGCGTAGCCACCATCAGTAATGCAGACTATATGAACCACCGCTGCTGGGCTGGTATCTCGCCGTCTGCTCTGCGCCCTGGACCTACGACCAGGCTCCAGTAGGCGAACCTCTTCCTTCTGTAGCAATCCCTGTAGCTAAGGGAGTATGAAGAGCATAGCAATCCCTGTAGTTATTATAAGCTGTATCCTACAAACATGAGTCAAAGCTTCAAGTTAGAGGGTCAACATAGGTCTGATGTGCTGGAGCACACAGCCTGCTTTTATTCAGGTTACATGCAAACAGGACACTCTCAGGGGGAGGCATAAAATCCCCCATCACACATTTGATATTAGATAGAGAGACACTCCCTTTGACAGGCCACAACATTTACTTCAGCAGATAACATTACACACAATAAAACAATGCAGTCCACCTTATCAATACTAGTCTGATTAGACAATGGGAAAGTTGATCACTAAACCTAATTAGAGCTAATCCCAGCAGACTTGTATTTAGAATAGGTTTCTTGAAGCTGAATAAAATTTAACTCTTAATGGCACACAATGAAACTGAACCAAGTGGGAGAAAGCCAGGGACAAGTCATTTCACAGGTCTGGGGACATAGTCTTAAAGGGGCATTGTTCATCAAAGTCACAATATGTCCCCAGATGGTTCTTAAAGGGCCACACACACCCAACAAAAGTCAATATGTCCTCAGGGGCACAATCTTCCAGGGGCCATAGTCATGTGGAAGGAGGCTGGCAAATAGGCTTCTCCAAAATCCAGGGAAGCAGGGCAATTTTTCATTTAAAGGGCCAGTTACAAACAGCAGTTTGTAACACAGGGTTTAACCAACCCTGCAACAGTCACCAGTTTTTCACAGAAAGGGTTAACCGACCCTTTCCACCTTAAAGGGACAGTCTACAATATAATTTGTATTGTTTTAAAATATAGATACATTGCTTTATTACCTATTCCCCCGTTTTGCATAACCAACACTGTTATATTAATATACTTTTTACCTCTGATTACCTTGTATCTAAGCATCCTCTGACAGCCCCTGATCACATGACTGTGACTGTTTATTATCTATTGACTTGCATTTAGTACTGTGTTGTGCTAAATCTTAAATAACTTCTTGGGCATGAACACATTATCTATATGGCCCACAAGAACTAGCAGTCTCCTGTTGTGAAAAACAAATACAAAAGCATGTTATTAAGAGGCTGTCTGTAGTGGCTTTAGAAACAGGCAGTAATTTAGTTTTAAATGTTATACAGTATATTCATCTAACAATGTTGGTTGTGCAAAGCTGGGGAATGGGTAGTAAAGGCCTTATCTATCTTTTTAAACAATAACAATTTTAGTGTACACTATCCCTTTAAGTTTAAAGGGACACTAAACCCAAATTTTTTCTTTGATTCAGATAGAGCATGCAATTTTAAGCAACGTTCTAATTTACTCCTATTATCAATTTATTCTTCGTTTTCTTGCTATCTTTATTTAAAAAGCAGGAACGTAAAGCATAGACGCCAGCCCATTTTTGAGAACCTGGGTTATGCTTGCTTATTAGTGGCTAAATGTGAGCCGCCAATAAGCAAGCGCTATCCATGGTGCTGAACCAAAAATGGGCCGGCTTCTAAGCTTTACATTCTTTTTAAATACTTATAGCAAGAGAACGAAGAAAAATTGATAATAGGAGTACATTTGAAAAGTTGCTTAAAGGGACACTCAAGTCAAAATTAAACTTCATGATTCAGATAGAGCATGCAATTTTAAACAACTTTCCAATTTACTTCCATTAACAAAATGTGCACAGTCTTTTTATATTTACACTTTTTGAGTCACCAGCTCCTACTGAGCATGTGCAAGAATTCACAGCATATACGTATATGCATTTGTGATTGGCTGATGGCTGTCACATGGTACAGGGGGAGTGGAAATAGACATAAGTTTGCAATTTATTTAACAAAAATCTACCACTCATCTGAAGTTCAGACTAAGTGCTATTGCATTGTCTTCTTATCATGCATTTGTTAATTATGCAAATCTACAATGTTGACTGGTCCTTTAAAATTGTATGCTCTATCTGAATCATGAAAGAAAAAATGTGGGTTTAGTATCCCTTTAAGAGCCGACCCATTTTTGGTTTAGCACCTGGGTAGCGCTTGCTGATTGGAGTCTAAATGTAGCCACCAATCCGCAAGTACTACCCAGGGTTAGATGAATATACTGTATAACATTTAAAACTAAATTACTGCCTGTTTCAAAGGCTCTACAGACAGCCTCTTAATAACATGCTTTTGTATTTGTTTTTCACAACAGGAGACTGCTAGTTCTTGTGGGCCATATAGATAATGTGTTCATGCCCAAGAAGTTATTTAAGATTTAGCACAACACAGTACTAAATGCAAGTCAATAGATAATAAACAGTCAGTCATGTGATCAGGGGCTGTCTGTAGAGCCTTTGAAACAGGCAGTAATTTAGTTTTAAATGTTTTTGGTTTAGCACCTGGGTAGCGCTTGCTGATTGGAGTCTAAATGTAGCCACCAATCCGCAAGTACTACCCAGGGTGCGGAACCAAAAATGGGCCGGCTCCTATACTTAGGTAACTGCTTTTTCAAATAAAGATAGCAAGAGATCGAAGAAAAATTGATAATAGTAGTAAAAAAGGAAGTTGCTTAAAATTGCATGCTCTGATTCATAAAAGGAAAAAAAAATGTTTACTATCCCTTTAAGCCTGTGACTTTGTAAACCCTTGCACCCACTGAACTAATACTCTCGTCTGTACTAGACCTAGAAAAATGCCCAAACTCCGCTTTTAATGCCACTCATACTTAACTATCTTTGCTGCAACAATTTTAAGATTATTATATGGCAAATTATTAGGAAAAACCCAAATTAACAGGTTAAACATCCCAAAACACAATTTGGCAAAAATCAGTCTAGAAAAACACAATACTGTTATTACTAAGCTCTTCGGTAACAAAGTTGAGTCACAGTGCATTTAAAAAGAAAAAAACACACACAAAAAAGCAAAACTGTTTTTAAAAAAAATAGAACCTATGGCCTAGATTTGGAGTTTGGCGGTAGAAGGGCTGTTAACGCTCCGTGGGCTTTTTTCTGGCCGCACCATAAATTTAACTCTGGTATCGAGAGTTCAAACAAATGCTGCGTTAGGCTCCAAAAAAGGAGCGTAGAGCATTTTTACCGCAAATGCAACTCTCGATACCAGAGTTGCTTACGGACGCGGCCAGCCTCAAAAACGTGCTCGTGCACGATTCCCCCATAGGAAACAATGGGGCTGTTTGATCTGAAAAAAAACCTAACACCTGCAAAAAAGCAGCGTTCAGCTCCTAACGCAGCCCCATTGTTTCCTATGGGGAAACACTTCCTATGTCTGCACCTAACACCCTAACATGTACCCCGAGTCTAAACACCCCTAACCTTACACTTATTAACCCCTAATCTGCCGCCCCCGCTATCGCTGACACCTGCATATTTTTTTTAACCCCTAATCTGCCGCTCCGTAAACCGCCGCAACCTACGTTATCCCTATGTACCCCTAATCTGCTGCCCCTAACACCGCCGACCCCTAGATTATATTTATTAACCCCTAATCTGCCCCCCACAACGTCGCCGACACCTGCCTACACTAAATAACCCCTAATCTGCCGAGCGGACCTGAGCGCTACTATAATAAAGTTATTAACCCCTAATCCGCCTCACTAACCCTATCATAAATAGTATTAACCCCTAATCTGCCCTCCCTAACATCGCCGACACCTAACTTCAATTATTAACCCCTAATCTGCCGACCGGAGCTCACCGCTATTCTAATAAATGTATTAACCCCTAAAGCTAAGTCTAACCCTAACACTAACACCCCCCTAAATTAAATATAATTTAAATCTAACGAAATAAATTAACTCTTATTAAATAAATGATTCCTATTTAAAGCTAAATACTTACCTGTAAAATAAATCCTAATATAGCTACAATATAAATTATAATTATATTATAGCTATTTTAGGATTAATATTTATTTTACAGGCAACTTTGTAATTATTTTAACCAGGTACAATAGCTATTAAATAGTTAAGAACTATTTAATAGTTACCTAGTTAAAATAATAACAAATTTACCTGTAAAATAAATCCTAACCTAAGATATAATTAAACCTAACACTACCCTATCAATAAATTAATTAAATAAACTACCTACAATTACCTACAATTAACCTAACACTACACTATCAATAAATTAATTAAACACAATTCCTACAAATAAATACAATTAAATAAACTAGCTAAAGTACAAAAAATAAAAAAGAACTAAGTTACAAAAAAATATTTACAAACATAAGAAAAATATTACAACAATTTTAAAATAATTACACCTACTCTAAGCCCCCTAATAAAATAACAAAGCCCCCCAAAATAAAAAATTCCCTACCCTATTCTAAATTAAAAAAGTTAAAAGCTCTTTTACCTTACCAGCCCTGAACAGGGCCCTTTGCGGGGCATGCCCCAAGAATTTCAGCTCTTTTGCCTGTAAAAGAATAAATACAATACCCCCCCCCCCAACATTACAACCCACCACCCACATACCCCTAATCTAACCCAAACCCCCCTTAAACCTAACACTAAGCCCCTGAAGATCTTCCTACCTTGTCTTCACCATCCAGGTTCACCGATCCGTCCTGAAGAGCTCCTCCGATGTCCTGATCCAAGCCCAAGCGGGGGGCTGAAGAGGTCCATGATCCGGTCAAAGTCTTCATCCAAGCGGGGCAGAAGAGGATCTTCCATCCGATTGAAGTCATCATCCAGGCGGCATCTTCTATGGTCTTCCATCCGGAGCGAAGCGGCAGGATCCTGAAGACCTCCAGCGCGGAATATCCATCCGGAACGACGACTGAACGACGAATGACTGTTCCTTTAAGGGACGTCATCCAAGATGGCGTCCCTCGAATTCCGGACAGCCAATAGAATGCGAGCTCAATCTGATTGGCTGATTGGATCAGCCAATCGGATTGAACTTGATTCTGATTGGCTGATTCCATCAGCCAATCAGAAAATTCCTACCTTAATTCCGATTGGCTGATAGAATCCTATCAGCCAATCGGAATTCGAGGGACGCCATCTTGGATGACGTCCCTTAAAGGAACAGTCATTCGTCGTTCAGTCGTCGGTCCGGATGGATGTTCCGCGCTGGAGGTCTTCAGGATCCTGCCGCTTCGCTCCGGATGGAAGACCATAGAAGATGCCGCCTGGATGATGACTTCAATCGGATGGAAGATCCTCTTCTGCCCCGCTTGGATGAAGACTTTGACCGGATCATGGACCTCTTCAGCCCCCCGCTTGGGCTTGGATCAGGACATCGGAGGAGCTCTTCAGGACGGATCGGTGAACCTGGATGGTGAAGACAAGGTAGGAAGATCTTCAGGGGCTTAGTGTTAGGTTTATTTAAGGGGGGTTTGGGTTAGATTAGGAGTATGTGGGTGGTGGGTTGTAATGTTGGGGGGGGGTATTGTATTTATTCTTTTACAGGCAAAAGAGCTGAAATTCTTGGGGCATGCCCGCAAAGGGCCCTGTTCAGGGCTGGTAAGGTAAAAGAGCTTTTAACTTTTTAATTTAGAATAGGGTAGGGAATTTTTTATTTTGGGGGGCTTTGTTATTTTATTAGGGGGCTTAGAGTAGGTGTAATTAGTTTAAAATTGTTGTAATATTTTTCTTATGTTTGTAAATATTTTTTTATTTTTTGTAACTTAGTTCTTTTTTATTTTTTGTACTTTAGCTAGTTTATTTAATTGTATTTATTTGTAGGAATTGTGTTTAATTAATTTATTGATAGTGTAGTGTTAGGTTAATTGTTGGTAATTGTAGGTAGTTTATTTAATTAATTTATTGATAGGGTAGTGTTAGGTTTAATTATATCTTAGGTTAGGATTTATTTTACAGGTAAATTTGTTATTATTTTAACTAGGTAACTATTAAATAGTTCTTAACTATTTAATAGCTATTGTACCTGGTTAAAATAATTACAAAGTTGCCTGTAAAATAAATATTAATCCTAAAATAGCTATAATATAATTATAATTTATATTGTAGCTATATTAGGATTTATTTTACAGGTAAGTATTTAGCTTTAAATAGGAATCATTTATTTAATAAGAGTTAATTTATTTCGTTAGATGTAAATTATATTTAAGTTAGGGGGGTGTTAGTGTTAGGGTTAGACTTAGCTTTAGGGGTTAATACATTTATTAGAATAGCGGTGAGCTCCGGTCGGCAGATTAGGGGTTAATAATTGAAGTTAGGTGTCGGCGATGTTAGGGAGGGCAGATTAGGGGTTAATACTATTTATGATAGGGTTAGTGAGGCGGGTTAGGGGTTAATAACTTTATTATAGTAGCGCTCAGGTCCGCTCGGCAGATTAGGGGTTAATAAGTGTAGGCAGGTGGAGGCGACGTTGAGGGGGGCAGATTAGGGGTTAATAAATATAATATAGGGGTCGGCGGTGTTAGGGGCAGCAGATTAGGGGTACATAGGGATAACGTAGGTGGCGGCGCTTTGCGGTCGGAAGATTAGGGGTTAATTATTTTAAGTAGCTGGCGGCGACGTTGTGGGGGGCAGGTTAGGGGTTAATAAATGTAATACAGGGGTCGGTGGGGTTAGGGGCAGCAGATTAGGGGTACATAAGTATAACGTAGGTGGCGGTCGGCAGATTAGGGGTTAAAATTTTTTAATTGAGTGGCGGCGATGTGGGGGGAGCTCGGTTTAGGGGTACATAGGTAGTTTATGGGTGTTAGTGTACTTTAGGGTACAGTAGTTAAGAGCTTTATGAACCGGTGTTAGCCCAGAAAGCTCTTAACTCCTGCTATTTTCAGGCGGCTGGAGTTTTGTCGTTAGAGCTCTAACGCTCACTTCAGAAACGACTCTAAATACCGGCGTTAGGAAGATCCCATTGAAAAGATAGGATACGCAAATGGCGTAGGGGGATCTGCGGTATGGAAAAGTCGCGGCTGAAAAGTGAGCGTTAGACCCTTTAATCACTGACTCCAAATACCAGCGGGCGGCCAAAACCAGCGTTAGGAGCCTCTAACGCTGGTTTTGACAGCTACCGCCGAACTCTAAATCTAGGCCTCTGACTTTATCAAAATAGCCAGGGAGATGGCAGAACTATGGTTAGACATGATGTTGCCCGAAGCGTCCCATGCAGAATAACAATATTATTTTGCTAAATTCGCCAATAAATTTAAAAAAATAAATAAATTCTGAGGTCGGGGTTCTGACCCAGGCCCCTTCCAGAGTGGGCAAGGAAGGTATCCACCCCTTTTTATGTTAGGCCATAAATGCAAATTGGAAGTCCTAGCTGAAGTTATATTTTTGTTATGTATAGACAGTATGGGCCTAGTTATCAAGCCGTCAACCTCAAATACGCTGGAATTACGCAGCGTATTTGTGGCGAGGCTGATTCGCCTTAGTTATCAAAGGCTAGAGACCGGCAAAAGTAGAATTTTGTGACGTAAACTTCGATCCGCCAGACTCAGTCCGACACAGATCGATTCTTACGTCACTCCAGATGTTCCGCACACAAGTGCGGCACAATCTGAATACTTTTGCTAGTTATCAAAAAACTAGCAGGTACGCTCGGCACTTTTACGGCCCAGCGTACCTGGTTTTCAAACCGCCACCCTGGAGGCGGCGGATCCCATAGGAATCAATGGGAGTCTGACCATAGCGAAAGTACAAGTTTGCTGCTGCCAGACATCCCATTGAGTCCTATGGGAGCTGTCTACACCTAACACCCTAACATGTACCCCGAGTCTAAACACCACTAATCTGTCCCCCCCCCCTACACCGCCACAACTAAATAAAGTTATTACCCCCTAAACCGCCGCTCCCGGAGCCCACCGCAAGCTACTCTATACATATTAACCCCTAAACCGCCGCTCCCGGAGCCCACCGCAACTATAATATATGCATTAACCCCTAAACCGCCGCTCCCGGAGCCCACCGCAACTATAATATATGTATTAACCCCTAAACCGCCGCTCCCGGAGCCCACCGCCGCTCCCGGAGCTCACCGCAACTATAATATATGTATTAACCCCTAAACCGCCGCTCCCGGACCCTGCTGCAACCTATATTAAATTTATTAACACCTAATCTGCCCCCCCTACACCGTCGCCACCTATAATACATTTATTAACCCCTATCCTGCCCCCCACTACACCGCCGCCACTGTAATAAATTTATTAACCCCTAAACCTAAGTCTAACACTAACCCTAATACCCCCTAACTTAAATATTATTTAAATAAATCTAAATAATATTTCTATTATGAACTAAATTAATCCTATTTAAAACTAAATACTTACCTTTAAAATAAACCCTAATATAACTACAATATTAATAATAATTATATTGTAGCTATCTTAGGATTTATTTTTATTTTACAGGCATCTTTCAATTTATTTTAAATAGGTACAATAGCTATTAACTATTTAATAGCTACCTAGCTAAAATAAAGAGAAATTTACCTGTAAAATAAAAACTAACCTAAGTTACAATTACACCTAACACTACACTATACTTTAATAAATTATTCTTATTTAAAACTAAATACTTACCTGTAAAATAAACCCTAAGATAGCTACAATGTAATTAATAATTGCATTGTAGCTATTTTAGGAATTATATTTATTTTACAGGTAACTTTGTATTTATTTTAGCTAGTTAGAATAGTTATTAAATAGTTATTAACTATTTAATAACTACCTAGCTAAAAGAAATACAAAATTACCTGTAAAATAAATCCTAACCTAAGTTACAATTAAACCTAACACTACACTATCATTACATAAATTAACTACAAATAACTACAATTAAATACAATTACATAAACTGACTAAAGTACAAAAAAAAGCTAAGTTTCAAAAAATAAAAAAAATAGGTTACAAACATTTAAAAAATATTACAACAATTTTAAGCTACTTACACCTAATCTAAGCCCCCTAATAAAATAACAAACCCCCCCAAAATAAAAAAATGCCCTACCCTATTCTAAATTAAAAAAGTTCAAAGCTCTTTTACCTTACCAGCCCTTAAAAGGGCCATTTGTGGGGCATGCCCCAAAGAATTCAGCTCTTTTGCCTGTAAAAGAAAAATACAACCCCCCCAACATTAAAACCCACCACCCACATACCCCTAATCTAACCCAAACCCCCCTTAAAATAACCTAACACTAATCCCCTGAAGATCATCCTACCTTGAGTCGTCTTCACTCAGCCGAGCAGCAATGGAACCGAAGAGGAGACCTGGAGCGGCAGAAGTTATCCTCCAAGCGGCGCTGAAGAAATCTTCCATCCAATGAAGTGATCCTCCAAGCGGCGCTGAAGAAGTCTTCCATCCGGGCGATGTCATCTTCCAAGCGGGGTCTTCAATCTTCATCCCGCCGACGCGGAACATCCTTCTTTCCCGACGGACTACCGACGAATGAAGGCTCCTTTAAGGGACGTCATCCAAGATGGCGTCCCGTCAATTCCGATTGGCTGATAGGATTCTATCAGCCAATCGGAATTAAGGTAGGAAAAATCTGATTGGCTGATTGAATCAGCCAATCAGATTCAAGTTCAATCCGATTGGCTGATCCAATCAGCCAATCGGAATTGAAGGGACGCCATCTTGGATGACGTCCCTTAAAGGAGCCTTCATTCGTCGGTAGTCCGTCGCGAAAGAAGGATGTTCCGCGTCGGCGGGATGAAGATTGAAGACCCCGCTTGGAAGATGACATCGCCCGGATAGAAGACTTCTTCAGCGCCTCTTGGAAGATGACATCGCTCGGATGGAAGACTTCTTCAGCGCCGCTTGGAGGATCACTTCATCGGATGGAAGATTTCTTCAGCGCCGCTTGGAGGATAACTTCTGCCGCTCCAGGTCTCCTCTTCGGTTCCATCGCTGCTCGGCTGAGTGAAGACGACTCAAGGTAGGATGATCTTCAGGGGATTAGTGTTAGGTTATTTTAAGGGGGGTTTGGGTTAGATTAGGGGTATGTGGGTGGTGGGTTTTAATGTTGGGGGGGTTGTATTTTTCTTTTACAGGCAAAAGAGCTGAATTCTTTGGGGCATGCCCCACAAATGGCCCTTTTAAGGGCTGGTAAGGTAAAAGAGCTTTGAACTTTTTTAATTTAGAATAGGGTAGGGCATTTTTTTATTTTGTGGGGGTTTGTTATTTTATTAGGGGGCTTAGATTAGGTGTAAGTAGCTTTAAATTGTTGTAATATTTTTTAAATGTTTGTAACCTATTTTTTTTATTTTTTGTAACTTAGCTTTTTTTTTTGTACTTTAGTTAGTTTATGTAATTGTATTTAATTGTAGTTATTTGTAGTTAATTTAATTTATTTAATGATAGTGTAGTGTTAGGTTTAATTGTAACTTAGGTTAGGATTTATTTTACAGGTAATTTTGTATTTCTTTTAGCTAGGTAGTTATTAAATAGTTACTAACTATTTAATAACTATTCTAACTAGCTAAAATAAATGCAAAGTTACCTGTAAAATAAATATAAATCCTAAGATAGCTACAATGTAATTATTAATTATATTGTATTTATCTTAGGGTTTATTTTACAGGTAAGTATTTAGTTTTAAATAGGAATAATTTATTAAAGTATAGTGTAGTGTTAGGTGTAATTGTAACTTAGGTTAGTTTTTATTTTACAGGTTAATTTCTTTTTATTTTAGCTAGGTAAGCTATTAAATAGTTAATAACTATTTAATAGCTATTGTACCTAGTTAAAATAAATTGAAAGTTGCCTGTAAAATAAAAATAAATCCTAAGATTGCTACAATATAATTATTATTTATATTGTAGCTATATTAGGGTTTATTTTAAAGGTAAGTATTTAGTTTTAAATAGGATTAATTTAGTTTATAATAGAAATATTATTTAGATTTATTTAATTAATATTTAAGTTAGGGGGGTATTAGGGTTAGTGTTAGACTTAGGTTTAGGGGTTAATAATTTTATCACAGTGGCGGCGGTGTAGTGGGGGGCAGGATAGGGGTTAATAAATTTATTATAGGTGGCAACGGTGTAGGGGGTAGAATAGGGGTTAATAAATTTAATATAGGTTGCGGCAGGGTCAGGGAGCGGCGGTTTAGAGGTTAAACTATTTTGTTGTGGCGAGGTGCGGGATCAGCAGGATAGGGGTTAATAACTTTTATTATTGAGGGCGACGGTATAGGGGGGCAGGATAGGGGTTACTAGGTATAATGTAGGTGGCAGCGGTGTCCGGGAGCGGCGGTTTAGGGGTTAATACATTTATAAGAGTTGCGGCGGGGTCTAGGAGCGGCGGTTTAGGGGTTAATATGTATAGAGTAGCTTGCGGTGGGCTCCGGGAGCGGCGGTTTAGGGGTTAGTAACTTTATTTAGTTGCGGGGGGGTCCGGGGGCGCCGGTATAGGGGGTAGAACAGTGTAGTTAGTGTGGGTGCTTAGTGACAGGCTAGCAAGAAAGCTGTAAAAAAGCCGAAGAGCAGCAAGATCGGATGAGTGATAACTCTCACAGTCCGCTGCTCATCGCCCCGTACTTGGTGCGCGGCTTTTTGACAGCTTTTTTGATAACTTAGGCAAATTTTTGCAGGTCCGCGGCGGCGATGTGAGGCGAGCTTAGGCGGGCGTATTGGGCCGGCGAAGGCAGGAAAAGTAGACACGTTGATAACTACCCCCCTATACCTACACTTTTTTTTATAAGCAATCTCATAGTGTCATCATGAGGGTTATTTTGATACCAAATATTTGGTTACTCAGTAACATAAAGGTGATTAAAACAGGTCTTAAAGGGACACTCAAGTCAAAATTAAACTTTCATTATTCAATTTACTTCCATTTACTTCCAATTTACTTCCATTAACAAAATGTGCACAGTCTTTTTATATTTAAACTTTTTGAGTCACCAGCTCCTACTGAGCATGTGCAAGAATTCACAGAATAAGTGTGTATGCATTTGTGATTGGCTGATGGCTGTCACATGGTACATGTATGCATTTGTGATTGGCTGATGGCTGTCACATGGTACGTGTATGCATTTGTGATTGGCTGATGACTGTCACATGATACAGGGGGAGTGGAAATAGACATAACTTTCAAAATTGTCAGAAATAAAATCTGCTACTCATTTGAAGTTCAGACTAAGTGCTATTGCATTGTCTTGTTATCTTGCATTTGTTGAATATGCAAATCTACTGTGTTGACTGGTCCTTTAAGATATCCTAGAGTGTTACCTCTGATTGACCTTGTTTGTGTCTTCATAGGGACCCTGTTTTCTTTCACACTGTGTTGACATCTTTGCCTCATAAGCTGACTTGAGACACTAGGTCTCTGGATATAAGTTCACTCTAGCAAAACTCTTTACCATCCTCGCTCTCAGTCAAATTGCACATAGTGGTTTTGCCCTCCTGATACACAATTGTCATTTTTGCAGGATAAGTTTCCAGCGGTTTCCTCCCATTTAAAAATAAACCCAAAACCGCATGACTCAGTTGTTTTAGGATAGTAAATGAACCCTCCCATGCAGCCTGTAGCGTGTTATGCCTCATTGGTTTCAGTACCAAAACTCTGCCCCATCTCACACTTTCCCTCTCTGGCAGTACAATCATTCAACTGCAATAAGGCTTTCATTTTGTCCCTGGAATGTATACCATACTCTATTACAGTTGTTTCTTAAACATAGTGTAAACCTTTTTGTGTGCTACTAGCTATTGATTAGCTGACTAGGGATCTTGCCACTACACCTGAATAGATACTCTGTACTCCTGCTCCTTCTTAAAGGGACAGTTCACCCAAAAATTGTCTCCCCTTTAAATTATTCCCAATGATCCTTTTAACCTGCTTGAGTGTATTAAATTGGTTACAAGTAGCTCCTTTACTCCTATTTCAGCATTTGAAATAGCTGATTTAGCCTGTGGTATCTCCACCCATACTGAACAAATTAATACTGGAGTATAGGCTATTGAATAGCCTAAGTATACACAGCCAGCAGAACAGATTACACTCTCAGTGGGATGCAGGATAGTTAAGTAATAAAATTATAATTTTTCATTGTTCTCTCTATGTATTGAGCTTTGGTGTTCCAGCCAAATAAAAGATAAGGAAGCAAGTCTGTTTACACAAACTTAGAACATAATGAGATCTGATATCACCTTTAAGTTCAACCCATTGTAATAGGCTGTGGTTTCAAAGCACAAAATCGGCTACTTCATATACACAAATAAGCATGAAAATGGAATTTCTCAAATATTTTATACTCTGCATTCAGTATAACAAGTCATTTAAAATACATTAATGGAAAAACAATTTTACAGTGTACTGTCCCTTTAAGGTTGTTAGGGAGTTGCCTAATAGCATCCCACATTTTCTCCAGTGTGAGACCTATTTGCTGTGCCTGCTAAGAACCCTGACTCTGCACTAATTCCAGTTAAAGTGCTGGATGAGACTGTGCTGTGTGAGTTCATTTCTACTGGAGTCTCTGTCACCCACACGTTTTTACAATCACTCATGGGGTCCCTCAAGGAGTACCTTGTACCTTCCTTTACCACACACTCTGGATTCTGGGGCATCTTTGCCTCATAAACTGACTTAAGATATCAGGTTTCGGGATGTATGTTCACTCTAGCAAAACTTAAAAATGATTTATGACAGGAGATCTGCTTTTTATGATAAACACAGGGAAAATGCTCATCTAAGGGGGAAAAATGACACACAGAGAAAATATTAACCCCTCACAGCCTAAAATCATGAGATCTCCTTGACAATGTGATTTTAAACACTATTTCCTGCCACATAGAGCTTCAGACACCAACCTAAGTATCTCTTTAACAAACAATAACATGGGAACAAAGCAAATTTAATAATAGAAGTAAATTGTATGCTCTCTCTGAATCACACATTTTTTATTTTTATATCCCTTTAAGGGACATTAAACTCAGTAATGTTTAATTAAAAAAATGTAGTCGTTTTCTTATTGTATGCATAACATTTGCAAAGCAGTGCTTTAATAGTTTCTCCCCTCATTTTAAATACCTGCTTTTGTCTATACTGAAAATGTAAATACTGCAGTATCTACTAAGTAAATCTATGTAAACAAGAGGCGGCAGCAAACATCAACCCTGCAGTGGGGAGTGGAAGCAAGAGACACGTTTTTCTGCATCAGCTTTGAATACAAGTAACTCATCTGCTATCAGCTACTTGCCTGAGTACTTGTCACTTGAATTGAATACATAGCTTAAAGGGACAGTAAACACCTTGTAATTACAAGACATTTCTGTTGTGTTGCTATAGAAAACCATAGTGTTGTTTATACCATTTAGTGTTATGGTATATCCTAGGAAGGTAATTTCCTTAGCATGGAAGATACATTTCTCCAGCTTAACGTATAAGAGTTTTCACGCAACCTTGATAGAACAACACTGACATGTTTTACGTGATCATTTAAAGTGTTGGAATATATTAATATGTCATCCAAATAAATCACTAAGTATAAATCCAGTAAGTCCTTAAAGATCTCATTTATCAGGTACTGGAAGGTGGCAGGGGCATTGCAAAGCCCGAACGGCATCACGGTATATTCATATAACCCGTAGCGGGTTCGGTATGCCGTGAGCCATTCGTGACCTGACTTTATGCTTACAAGATTATAAGCACCCCTCAGATCCAGTTTGGTGTAGTAGACTGCTCCCTGAAGTCTTTCTATGAGTTCGGGGAAAAAAAGCAGGAGATACCTATTTTTGATTGTGCGTTTGTTTAATGCCCTATAATCGACTATTGGTCTTAGACTATGGTCTTTGTTGCGAACAAAGAATATCCCTGCACCTGCAGGAGAGATAGAGGGGCAAATAAATGCTTTCCTCAGTTTATCTTGTAAATAGGTTTTTAAGTATTCGAGTTCGGGTTGTGAGAGTGGAAATATATGTCCATAAAGTATGTCTACACTGGGTAATAGGTCAATAGGACAGTCGTACTTCGGATGTTGGAGGAGATCCTCAGATTTTTTTTTTATCAAAATCATCTGTGAATTGTGTGTACTGAGAAGGTATAGTAGGAGTTGAGACAAGTAGTAACTGGTTTTGGGTAAAACAAGTTCTCCTACAGTACTCTGAATTAAAATCTACTTGTGATTTAGACCATAATATGGTTGGATCATGTAGTGTAAGCCATGTTATGCCTAGAATTATAGGGTGTAGTGGTGATGGTATAATCTCAAATGTGACAAACTCAGAGTGAAATTGGTCAGTGGTCGGAGAGGAACAGTATGATAAAGTATAGGCCCTGATGACATTACTTTACCGTCAATAAAACGAAGAGGTACTGGTATGTGTTTCTTAATCAGTGGTATTTTATTAGTATACGTGAAATTTATATCCATATAGTTAAAGCTGGCTCCTGAGTCAATTATCACTTGAGACTTGATATGCTGATCCTCCCACTGTAAAAGGATAGGGAGAGTACAATGAGTAAGTTCTTTTACTTTAGTTGTCAAACAAGTCGAAGTATGAGTTTGCTTACCCTTCTTTTGAAGTAGTTGAGGACAGTCCTTCACACCATTTTCCGCTGCGCCACAGTACATACAGAGATTTCCTGTACGTCTTCTCAATATTTTTTGTTGGGAAAGCGGACCTCCTAAGTAGCCAATCTCCATTGGTTCAGTTGTAGTTTTATAGAGTGTTTGGGGTATGTAGTGGATGGCATTGGTAATACTGTCATGAACAATCCTCCTAGAAGAGATGAGTGTGTAAACTTCAGGGTATGGTCCTCTGCTGCGGATTCATAACAAAAACTAATGCCCAGGATGTTTGCTAGATTCCCTGGTAACAGAGGAGGACTTAAAGTGGATGTAATTTTTTAACACATTGACCTTCCAAATCTGTTCTTATGCACTCTTTTATTAATATTGCATATCGCTCTATGACGTATTACCCTTGCCCGTTCACGATGGCTCCTTTTTGTGCGCATGCGCTTCTAATTTAGTGCCGAATATGCGCATGCGTGTACTCTAGATAGATACTTACTTGCAGTTCCTGGTAAATACAGGAAGGTTTTGGATGCGGGCTTTATATGCGCATGCTTAGAGCGTGTATGCGCAGCGCTTCGAAAGCCAGCTGAAGTTGTTTTACGCATGCGCATATAAAAGACGCATGTTCATAAATTTAAGAAAAAGGGGCTGGACGCCACGGGGTACGCCAAATTATTAGTTTAGGCAAATGTCAATCACTGTAAGAAAAGCGGAACAAAATGGCGGGCGGAGGGAGAAAGCAAGACGTTTTTAGTTATAGAGGTATATACATCGATATAATATTATGTTTTTACAAAATTGATGACTTAAACTTATGCTTTTTTTGGATGATAAAGCAGTTGTTATTGTCGACTATCAGTGAGTTTACATAGAAAAGCAGATCATAACATTCCCCCCTTTGATCGCAAACGTCAGTGCCGTGATCACAAAAATTCAATGCGACTCATGGCGGTTTGACAATCACAATGCTATTAGTACATGGGTGCTCCCTTGCAAGATTGCTCACAGGACTACACATGGGTAAGCAAAAACAAGGCAGGAGTCATATTGTTAGGTAGTAAACGATTCCGCTATTTCCGGACGCTAAGCGACGTCGGGTGGAGTAGACAACTACCTAAACATTTATATATATATATATATGTGTGTGTGTGCGGTGTGACATGACAGTGCAGAAACATCCCCTCCCAGATTCATTAACAATAATTAACAATCCCCATCATTCTTGCAGAGTTGATGGTGAATAGTGGGTTGTCAGGCAGTATCATGGCATGTTTGGGAGGTGAAGGAATTCTGCACCTGTGAAGGAAATATAGAGAGTGTAAGTATAAGGTAATGCAATATGAAAGCAAAATTAAAACACAGAAAGACAGGAGAGATATAAACCACCATGGAGGGAAAAAGGAGTGGGGTATGGGTATACAGGCTACGACCGGGGTGGCCATCAAGGTAGATGATGGTCCATGGTCTGTCCATGGCCAGTTTCCCAATGTAGGAAAGTTCTAGACGATCCTAGGGACGTAGGGCATCCTGCATAGGGATAAGACAGAATTTTAGGGCACAGCTGGTGGTTAGGCAATAACATTGTAAGATCAAGAGGTCAGAAGAGATGTAGAGCAGGAGAGAAGTAGGTGAACTCAGAAGAAATCAGGGTCAAGAGAGATCTCAACATGATGGGGAAATTCAAAACGGATAGAGGGAAACAAGTATTTGGGAGAAGAATGGGACATAGAGAAAACACTCTTGCATATAGAAATTAAACCTGGTACACATTGTATACAGCAACACATCAGGATAAGGCATACTATAATAACAATGCCATACAGAAAAAAAAACGTAACCATCCCAAATTAGGTAGCCAATCAAAAGATGGTCAAAAATACCTCCAAGGCCAAATTTGTCATCAATCACATTTTGGACATCATGGGAAAGGGACCTAATAACTGTGAGATGGTGACTCAAATTAAGTGATTGATCAATAACATAGGTACAACATTCTTTGCTCACAAGACTACACCCCCCACTCCTTTGGAATCCAGGAGGTAATCAAGGGCCATCCTATTCTGAAATGCTAGTTGTCTAAGCTGCTTCAACTCTTGGGCCAGACTCTGAACAACTCCTGCACTCTCATTCATGAAAGTCTGTAGAATCAAAGACAACATGATGATGTCCTGATGATTCAGGTAGACACCAACGGCCGGGAGGATAGCTCGACCAGTTGAATCTCCAGCATACTGTTGGACAAGGGGGAGCAGAGAGCTTCCAGATTCACGTATATTGTGAATTGGGCCCAAGGACAGCATGGGAACGGTTGGGGTTATCACACCCAGGAAGCAGATAGCTGTATAGTTACCAGGGAGGACTGACACCGCTGTCTGTCCACATATCCAATACAACCCAGGGGGTGGTCTGTTAAGGAAAGATTGTACAAGGGATGGGGAAACAAATTACAATTGGGGCCCTGGAGGAAACAAACAAAATGCAGTGAGATTATGATTCACAGTCGGGATAATTCCAGAGGAATTTACCAGCCGGAAATGAGTGCCATACTGGAAATTACATACTCACATAGGGAGGCACCCAACCACACCATACCTTGGCCAATTTCCCTGCAGATAGTACCATATGAGGTACCTCCCAAGGAGATAAAATTGCCTGATAGGTTGAACAATGGTGTATCTGGAGGAATAAAAGTAGACAAATCAAAGGTAAAACACATCAACATTAATATCCATGAGAGGAATACCCCCTTATAATGAGAAGGAATGTGAGCACAAATATAGCAGTTGCCCTCAGTGTGATTGGCTATAGTTTGGAGTAGGACAACATGTCAGTTTAGTCCCTATTCACCTAAGGGACCGTTCTCTGAAGACAATTGGGCATTAGGTAAATTATCATTAAGGGGAAAAGAATAATGGGGGTAAAAAGGGGTTGTGGCAAAGGTAGTTATATGGGAACACCAAGCAAGGAGGGGTAACTTTCATTTCTCAGCTACCCACTCCATAATTTTCAAACCACATTCAGTAGTGGGGGCTATGCAAATAGACTGGATAACAAAACCCTTAGGACTTTTATTGCAAACTTTGAGTATAATTACTTGTTGGGGCAGCTAGTAGTGGGAAGGAAAACTTCCACAAATACAAGGTTACCAGAACAAGATTATTTAGTAAAGGGGTTAGAACAAACACACTGACCAGGAGACATATTGGGAAATAGGGTAAGAGAGCATGGTCAAAAGTGTGACACAAAACAAAAGAGACATATTGAGGAATGTTACTCAAGATATCAACAGAGGAGTGAGACAATGAAAATAAGAGTAAGGAAGACACATTTTTCAGTTTCACTTATTCAGATAGTGCAATTTTACTATTTCTGTTTAGTCTGAGTTTCAAACCAGGAAGGGTCTGAATTAATCACTCGTCGTCAGGGGTCTTGGTTACCCCTTCTTCAGAGGCCTTGGTTGCCCCAGCTTCTTCCTTCTTTGCTCCATTGCAGGCTGCTTCTTTGTCTGGGCTGTATCTTTTACACCTGGAGTAGTGGATCCAAGAGTCAACCTCGGCAACTTTGATAGAGTTCTCTCTTCTATGCATATTCATTCTAGAGAGAATGAATGAATTATTTAGTCTCTTTATCATCAGATAATTTAACTAATGAATTGAGATGTTTATATATCTGCTTGGGGCTATAAGATAATTTGTAAGCATAACATTGTGAATGAGTTAATATGATAAGTTTGAATGGAGTCAAGTAGCATAATTGTGACTATACTTATGAATAGATATTCAGGTGTGAGAGAATTTATTCACAGTGTCACTAATAACAGTGTTACATACTCCTTTAAGTAAGAGATATAAACAATTGATATGTATATTTATTTCTGCTTATTTTGTATCAACTCAATTTTTTTTGCTTAGTCTTTATTAATTCACTTTTTGTTTGCTTCCCTTGATTTTCAGCATAATATGGGAACTTGTATAATCTATGATGTTTATTAATTTTAATGGTATGTATGTGTTACGTTCTCAGGTGAAATCCTGATAACTGATTGTGACCATTATAAAAGGTAGACTTCTGTGTGATATCCTTAGTCTATGATGAAGCGCCACTAGAGGGCGCGAAACATGTCAGACGGTTTTTCCATAATCTGCACCCATTCTTTGATGAAGGAATAAAAGTTTCTTTTTAACTTGTACTGCTGTGCTGCTGGACTTTTCATTTCTCTTGGTACGTTTTACTGCAGTAGGTTTGCTGCTTTACACTCAGTATTGCACCCAGCCCATATGCACGTTCTTTCTTTGCCCTGAATTTGTGGCGTCTGACGTCACTGAAGAGAGCCGGACAGGAGCGCCCTGTGGTGAGTTTGGAGCGGCCGCGTCTACAATCTTGCTTGAAGTTCAAACCACAAACGGCCTGTCTCACTCACAGCAACACGGCACAGAGATTTTCGTTCATCTCTTGGGATTGCAAAGGAGCGCTGGTATCCGTGAGGTAATGACTGACAGCGGTAATTCCCACTTTCTTTTGCATAAACATTATGGGAAATGGTTCACAGTGTGAATAATGTTATTTTTTGCAAATAGGTGAAGCCTCTGTATTATGACCGGAAAGTTTGAGAATAATACTCATTGATTGAGCTGAGATTTTCACATTATACTAGAATTGGTATGATTGCATCTGTCTCTTGAGAGATAATATATATGAACGCTTGTTCTCTATTGAAAATATTTTTCATTTATTTGTGGGGCATATCGTAGGGCATATGGGCATGGTTTATTAATTTAAAGCAATATTCACATTGTATTTACGTGTAACAAAGTGCAGCTATGGATTTGGATAACACAGTATTGTCAAGTTCTCTATATGATGCTGAGGCAAGGAGGGAATTATTCAGACGAGTTTTTTCTGCAGAACGATCTGAGGGCTTCAGCCCAAGCATGGAGTCAGAAACTAGAGAAAGTAGAGAAACTACTAATTACATATTTGAGACTGACATGGGACATTGAGGCATTTGAACATTACATTGAACACAATAGAATTCCAAGGGGATTAAGATTAAATAAGTTCCCCACTTTTGAAATAGAAAATCCTGATATCATCATGGAATGGAATGATGCACTATCTGAGTGTTCAATTAAGTTACTGAATATATTGCTTCGTTGTAAGCAACATAAAAGAATTAATATTAAAGAGAGAATGGAAGAAATAGAAAAGGAATTGAAGAAATTTGAGTCACATGAGAAATTCTTAGAACAGAAAAAAGTTATGAAAGAACATGTGGACAAATTGGATTCAATACTGGCTGAGAGAAAAGGTGAAAAATTTCACAGAGACAGATTGGACTATGAGACAAATAAAGTTTACCAGTGGCCTACATTCCAAAAGAAAGCCTGGAAGCATAGTCCCAATCGGGACAAGAAATGGGATGGAAAATCAAAGAAAGAGGAAGAAAAAGAAAAAATCCCAAAACCAATATTGAAGCATAAGAATAATAAAAAAGTAGTGTTCATTTCTACAGAAGCAGAAACTTCGGATCAAGATTCAGCTACTTCTTCTTCTTTGTCTTCTTCACCTTCTTCTTCTGTCTCTTCTTTGTCCTCTCATTCTATGCAGGTGGTCGATACTGGTGAAGCAGAAGGGGAGGAGCCAGCAGCCCATCCCAAAGATTCTAATAGAGAAACAAAAAAGGAAACATCTTCAAAGAAAGAAAAAGTCCCTTTAGGCGGATCAGAAGATCCAAAAATAAGAAGAAAAAGAAAAGCAACAAAGAAAAATTGGGACTAATAAATCTCAATGTGATTAATCTGTCTAGATGTACTTTGTGTGAGGATCAGACAAATCTTTTGAGTAGAGGTTTGGGCTTTGCAGCAACGAGAGATTTCTCTCTATTCAATACTTTATTGGATGTCAATAGATTTGTGAGATAACTCACTTTAAAAAGATTTTTTGCATTACAATCTACATCAGCAGATAATGAAAACTATGATAATATGTCTGATATGAGTTATGCCATACCCCAGAATGAAGTGTCATTTAGGGATGCATGTTTATTGGGGACTTTGATTGATTTACAGGAGGGACATGATACAACTCATGAGCAGTTACAGCCTCCAGGCCCCAAGAAAATTGGTTCTGATTTTTATCCAATCCAATTTATAGGTACTGCTTTAAATAGCTTTCAGAAAATTGTAGAAAAAGAAATTCTTAATCTAGCATCATCTAAGAAAGCAGTTAGACACAATCTTAAAAGGTCAGAAAAGTTGGCTTTGGAGTCTCTCCAGAATAATCATGATATTGTGATCAGAAACTCAGACAAGGGAGGAAATATTGTAGTCCTTAATAAGGAGGATTACTTTGGGGAGGCTCAATGCCAGCTCGGGGATACTTCAATTTATAAATTACTAAATGGTAATCCCACACTTGTGTTTAAAAGACAACTCCTTTTGTTGTTGGATGATGGTATTCACCTGGGTATTTTTAAACAAGAAGATATCTCATATTTGGTTCCTGAATTCCCTGTCACACCGCTGTTTCATTACTTGTCGAAAGTTAACAAGAATCCTCAGCGACCCCCAGGAAGGCCAATTGTATCAGGCATTGGGTCTTTGCTTGAGCCACTATCTGAGTGGCTGGATTCTGTGTTTCAGCCATTAGTGAAAAGTCTGTATAGTTATCTAAGAGATTAATCTCATCTCTTAGAAAGTCTGAAAGAAGTTAAATGGAAGAGAACAGGATTCCAAATGCCAAATTAAAAGTTCAAAATACTTTATTATCCAAAATCCATAAAACATCAAAACGCCATCAAATTGTTTGCTCAAAACATGGTAAGAAGATAGAACTGAGGACACGGAGTCCTTGCTGTACTGGCTTACGCGTTTCGGCCGTAGCCTTACTCTTAGCCTAATTCAAACTATTCACACAGCTGGGCTTATAGCAAAAAACAGGTGTGTTTTGATTGGTTAAAATCAAAAGGGGGGCAGAACTCTGTTTAATTAATGCAAAAAACACAAATAAATAAATAAACAAATTGAGTCTTACTAGCTACTTTGGCATGTAATCTAACTCAGTCTATCTAAACCACAAAACCACCTAATATAATGGGGTACTGCCCCAGGACATATGAATAACTAAAAATCTTAAAAGCAACATATTAGAGTTGTTGTACAGGATGCAACCTTTAGTGCATGTAATAGTATGTTGAAATATCCAAATGTGACTTATATATTGCACAAACAAGTTAGCGGACTATTGTGCTTATTTGCCTAATCCTATACAGGTATTGTGAGTATAAACATGATACCTAAGAGGGCATCCTAAAGAAATACAAAAATGTAATTAAGCACATAGTTGAAGCTTATCGTTAGAGCAATGGAATATTTTTATACTTTAATACTCATACTTTTCTTATGTAAAATCCCTAAAAAAGGTTTACCAATGCAATACTAATGTGAAATTTTAAGCTCACAATTTAGGCTCATCATAGGAGAAAGAAACCAAATATTCTGATACTTGTAACTCTGCTATTAGAAGTTAAGGCATTATTCTTGAATAATTATGGAGACATCAAGGTCCCCATTTATATATGTATTTGTATTTCACAGGGGAACAGAAATAGTAGTAAGGCTGAGTGGGAGGTGCCCAATTTTACTATTCAATTGTGTGCTTAAGCACATAGGTAAAGCATGTCATGGCGGCCATTTATTTTGGGTAAAATTGTTTTTTAGTTGTTTTTTTTTGTGAATTTGGGTAAGTTTGGTAAAGTTACATGAATGGATGAAAAAGGACGGACTTTTATTCCCAGTAGTTTATTAAATCATATTGGGAGTTTAATCCCCCTGGAAACCTAGTTTCCAAGTGAAAAATCTAATACATTTCTCTCTTTTCTAAAAGGTTTTCCCTGTCTCCCCCTCTCTTGGGGTACGGTAGGCTGTTTTTCACATTTAAGGGAGTTCCTTCCTTTTTGTTTTTCTCTTTATCATATTAGACACAAACTGGCTGTTTCTTAGGTATCTCCCCAAAGTGTGAAATTATTGTGGTATTTTATTTTTATACCTTTGCCTACTTTTGTTCCTTGTTCCTAGTTCTTTTTCCACCCATACTTTGCCTTAACATGGAAGAACAACAACCACAGACATTTTATGCACTAATCCCAGTCACTGAAAGGGATTGTTCACCCCAGGACATTGATACAGTTTTTTCAACTGACAGGACTGTAATGACTTTAAATGCTTTATTCATGGAGATGGAAACTATATTAACCAAAGAACAGAAATTTCAGTGGGATCTATGGACTCTAGAGAGATATTTTTCACAAAGGATGATTCCTAGAGGACTGAGACTACAGAAATTCCCTGCCTTTGAAACAAATGATAAATCATTTATTGATGAATGGAATGATGCTTTGACTGAGTGCTCCCTCAAATTAATGATGTTGTTAATAGGTTACAAAGCACACTTACTAAAAGTATTACGATTAGAAATAATTGAGGTACAGACAGAATTAAATAAGAGGTGTCGGGGGGCGGAGCCGGCCGTCGAGAGTAATGGCCG
The DNA here is from genome assembly GCF_027579735.1 of Bombina bombina. Taxonomy (NCBI): domain Eukaryota; kingdom Metazoa; phylum Chordata; class Amphibia; order Anura; family Bombinatoridae; genus Bombina; species Bombina bombina. The sequence goes on along the minus strand of NC_069500.1, from coordinate 727,866,010 downwards.
CGCACTAGTGTGAGCTCCGGGAGCCGATGCCCATATCTTCATGAGGCGCAAAGCAGAATACCAGTAGCAGCCTTGTAGCCACTCGTAAACCGGTGGGGACCAGATACCGGACAAAATTAGGCGACACTAAAGACTCAGAAGACATAAATGCGCTGACTTCAATAGCGCTCAGCAATAGGGCCTAATCAACAGCGGCCATCTTTCTCCACACGGCTGTAAATTTTCAACTGCGCATGAGGCTAAAGCAGCAGTGGCAAGGGGTAATACCCGATTAAGGACTTTACCGGACAAAAAACTGGCCAAAGGTAAATACGGCAGTTGCCGATGGGGGTTTAAAAAAACAAAAAATCAGCACAAATGAAACTTCTGGGGACTCTTTGAAAAAAGCATATGACGAGGTACTATAACACGAGGGGCTAAGAGCTAGAAATCTTCACTAACCCAATTCACCTGCAGCCACATAGTGATGACACAATTAAGTGTCAACTGGTAGATCACACTAACTAGGTTACCTACAGAGATGTAACGGACGCTTCTTAACCTGATCACAGCCCACTCCGTGGGGGAGATTCTATAGTACCCACCAGCACTAGATGCTGAAAAGACCCTACATAAAATACCATTTACTCATCTACAGATTTATTGAAATTTTAATAAACCAACAAGCACCTATTAAAGAGGAATAGAGATGTCACCAAAGAGAGCATCAAAAGTAGGCAAAGACATTAAAAAACCTGCTGCTGCACACAGCTCGGTGAGCTCCTTTTTTAAAATGCCAGACACCCAACATTCTAGTTTGACAGCAGAACCATCACAACAACCCACAGGATCTGCATCAAGCAGTGAAGATAGCGACACAGACACTCCAGTTCAGCTTTCTAAAGCGTTCCTGGCCACCATACCTTCTAAGAATGACCTTGACAATATTGTGGTAAAAGTCAGAGAATGTATCAAAGAGGAGATGGCCAGCTTGAGAAAAGATATCACAGAAGTGGGAAATCGGGTTGAAACGCTAGAGGAAGATGTAGAATTTAACCAATCTGAGATATCCACATTGCAAAATACCACACAGACACACGACTTATTAATTATGCAGCTACAGGACAAACTGGAGGACCTGGAGAACAGGGAACGCCGCCAGAATCTACGTGTTAGAGGGATTCCAGAATCTGTCTTACCAAACACCATCCCTGAGTTCCTGGAAGGCCTTTTTGTGTCGCTACTGGGCTCCACAACCGAGGTGGACATGGAAATAGATAGAGCTCACAGAGCGCTCAGGCCTAAACCGGCAGATCAAGCACCACCACGCGATGTGGTCCTTAGACTTAAAAGCTATCAAACGAAAGAAGAAATACTTAAAGCGGCTAGACAGATTAAGGACATAACCTTCCAAAATTTCCATCTGCAGATATTTGCGGACCTAGCCCCCCGCACTTTACAGAGACGCAGGGAATTCCAACCGCTAACATCTATGCTCAGAGCCAAAGCTATTCCGTATAGGTGGGGGTTCCCCTGCTTTCTCAACGTTTCCTATAAAGGAGTAAAACACATCTGCAAAACACCAGAGGAAATCCCAGAAGTATGTGCAACTATGGGGCTGGACCCCCCACCCTCTGTGGCAACCGGGGGTAACCCTGAATACACCGGACCAACGAACCCCACAAGACCATTGAAACCGCCTTGGCAAAAACAAAGACCCAGGAAGACTGGGAAGATGCAGGAGGTTCTAAATTCAGATAACACCTGAAGATCCAACTCTACAACTGGGTGAGGTAGATTCACACTTTTTGCAGAGGTAGACCAAGATGAACATTTGGCCCTCTCTTTTTCCTTATAGTCAGAAATGTTTAAGTTCCAAAAATGGTTTACTTGTTAAAGATCTAAAGAGAAAGAACTTATTGACTGCTACACCACATAAGACTATCTAGTTCTCTAAATGTTCATTAATATAAAATGGGATAGGCTATTCTTTCCCTATTGAGTGACATTTTATGTCATTTTACTTGTTTTTGTTTAGGTTTATATTGTTGTTTGTTTGTTGTTTCTTCCCACAGGATACAGAGACATGCTAAACTGCTTTACATGAGGTTTATCCACACCATAACATTAGCGAGAACACCTCTTTATCAACATGATAGGATCAGAGTCACAAAGTTCCCTACTACATCTCCCCATAGGTCAGCCCTGGGTATTCGCTGAACTATGACAAGCAGAAAACAGGTTAGATTCATGTCACAGAATGTTAGAGGGTTTAACAATCCCCACAAGAGGCGGGTGGCTTTTGCTGACATTACACATAGACAAATTGATATATTATTTCTACAAGAAACCCACTACTTGAAAGAACAGGAACCTAAATTCTTCACAACCCTATATCCCACCCATTATCATAGCAGCCATCCAGATAAAAAAATCTCAGGGGTCAGTATCTTAATACACAAGTCATTACCATTTCATATGCAGCAAGTGGAAAGGGACAATGAAGGGAGATATGTGGCCATACTGGGCCTGCTATATGGCAAACCAACCACGTTAGTCAATGTTTATGCCCCCAACACCCACCAGGCAACCTTTTTCCGCAATATTTTTAATAAAATTTTAGCTTTCCACAAAGGTTCATTAATTATAGGGGGCGACTTTAATACACCATTAAACCCACTTTTAGATAGTTCAACAACTCAAACCCAGCTATCGAAAAGAACGCTTAAATCTATTAGAGATGACCTACTGTTGCTAGGAGTACACGATCCATGGCGTGTTCAAAACCCTACTAGTAAAAGTTTTACTTTTTATTCAGCATCAAAGCGCTCCCATTCACGCATTGACTATATCCTCATAGACCACCTAACTATATCTTCAGTCACACATACTGATATCTCCCCCACTGCATGGTCAGACCATTCGGCCGTCATATGTACCACACAATGGACTTCCCTTCCTTTTAGGCCCTTCCAATGGCGTTTTGATGACGCCCTACTTAATGATGCTCCTACTTTTCAACAAATAAATGCAGCACTAACTGAATACTTCTCAAGCAACAATACACCGGACATTGCCCCAAATATTCTGTGGGAAGCCCATAAATGCTTTCTAAGAGGTGAGATAATAAAAATTAAGGCCGCACAAAAAAAACATCTTAGAACATGCCATAAAGATCTCACCGACAAATTCCAGCAGCTTGATAGGTCCCATACACTGAACCCCCAAGATACATCACTAAAATCCAAAAGAGATCAAGCTAAAAGCAACCTTATGACATTCTTAGAACACACGGCACAAACACAAGCTTTAAAACTAAGACAGAAGTTTTTTGTGGAAGGTAATAGACCTGGCAAATTACTGGCGAGAGCGCTTAAAACTAGGCAAGCCACGCACTTTATCGCCACACTACAAGATGAGAACAGAGACACCACAGTAGACTCTTACAAAATAGCTGAGATATTTAGAGGCTATTATGCGGCCCTTTATAATTTGATCCCCAATAGAAATAAAGAGAACCATAGAGCACAATGCCTTGAGTACCTAGACCGGATAACTGTACCTACTATTCCATCTGACGACCTAGAGTCCCTCACCGCCCCAATCTCAGTAGAGGAGATTAATACAGCAATACAGTCCTTGAAGGCAGGGAAGAGTCCAGGTCCTGATGGACTCACAAACTCCTATTACAAAAAGTTTAAACACCTGTTGTTACCACATCTACTCTCTGTCTTTAATCAGATCGATTAAGAACCTAAGCTTCCACATTCCATGCTTGAAGCTATAGTGACTGTCATACCTAAACCAGGTAAAGACCCCACAATCCCCTCAAACTACCGCCCGATCTCACTTCTAAATGTAGACGTGAAGATCTACGCGAAGATCCTAGCCACCAGAATCAATAAATTCTTATCCCTGCTGATTCATCCAGACCAGGTGGGCTTTGTACCGCAGAGAGAGGCAAAAGACAATACCGTAAAGGTACTTCAATTAATGCAATACGCTACTAATCACAACATACCCTCTATTCTACTTTCAACTGACGCTGAAAAAGCTTTTGACAGACTGGACTGGACCTTTCTGACTTTGACTTTAAAAAAATTCGGCTTCCCTGACAGCTTCATCTCCAGAATATTTGCCCTCTACTCTAACCCGACGGCCAAAATTAAAGTAAATGGGATCCTATCTACCTCATTTACTATATCAAATGGCACCAGACAAGGCTGCCCATTATCCCCTCTACTATTTGTCCTTTCAATGGAAATTCTAGCCACAAACCTACGACATAACCCTGATATTCACGGATTTAACATAAGCACCACCCACCATAAACTTGCACTATACGCAGACGATTTACTGTTGACTCTAACGCGCCCATTCGTGTCTCTCTCTGCGGTTCAGAGCTCCCTGACGGAGTTTGGCAGGTGCTCCAATTATTCGGTCAATCATACTAAATCAGAAATCCTTCCTATTAACCTAAATAACACAGATATTCAAAAACTTCAGTCCCATGTACCCTATCAGATACAACAGACAGCTTTAAAATATTTAGGTATCCACCTTACCAGCGACAAACAAAAACTAATTGATCTGAACTATGAAACTTTAATGGCCAGTATCCATGGGGACACATCCTTATGGTTACACAAACAAATATCGTGGCTGGGCAGAATTGGGGTAACTAAAATGACCATTCTCCCTAAGATACTCTATCTATTTCAGACTCTCCCTATCCCGCTCCCGGAAGCATATGTTTCTAGGCTTCAGACAGTACTGAATTCATATATCTGGAGAAAACGCCCACCCAGAATTGCCAGAACTACCCTTTACTTACCAAAAAAATTTGGGGGCCTAGGAGTACCAGACTTATCTAAATACCGAAGTGCAGTGTTTCTGAGAAGAATAGTAGATTGGTGCACACTCCCCTTAAATTATAATAGACTTTGGGTTACACTGGAACATGATCTCACTAAATCCGTTCAATTAGGGTCATACTGTTGGCAACCCAGGGGAAACCAACCACTATTGACTAAAGAATACCCGATAATAAAAGAAACATTCGAAGTATGGCTACAAGTGCTCCATAGGCATAAACACATATCTACGATCCCCTCTCCCTTGACAACTGCACTGTCTAATGCTGACTTTCCAATAGGGATATCCTTAACGCCGAAAGTACAGAGTGGTTTAGACTGTCTGCTCCCATTATACACTTTAATTGATGAGGGAAAACTGGTCTCCAGACAACACCTAGAAGAGCTGTCTACCACACGTTTTACAAATTGGTTAAGATACTTACAGCTTAAACACTTTATAGACTCCCATGGACACAAACATCTGATCATAAGAGACCGTACCACACTAGAGAAATATTGCACTCAAGACCTTCCACAGACACATATGATCTCCTCTCTATATCAACTCTTACTCATACCTCAAGAACCTTTAAAATCACCAACAATCAGCTCATGGCATAAAGAACTCCCATACACTCTTACAGAACAAGAGTGGCTACTAGTATTTCAAAATACAGCAAAATCTGCACACTCAGCAACCTTATTAGAAACAAACTATAAATTTTTGCTACGCTGGTACCTTACTCCACATAGGCTAAAATTCATCTTCCCTGCGGCGTCAGACAGATGCTGGAGAAGATGTACAGGCAAGGGGACCCCCTTCCACATATGGTGGGAGTGCCCTAAAATAGAAAATTTTTGGAAGAGTATCAATGATGAGTTATGTAAGTTGCTGAACTATGATATTCCATTAGACCCCATGGTGTATCTCTTTCACGTTACTCCTAAATTCCCATTCAAACAGCACACAACACTCTTCCAACTGGCTATATGTAGCGCAAAACAAGTTATCCCCAGGCTATGGAAATCAGAATCCGAACCAACATTATCAATGTGGCTAGCGCAAATGAGAATTAACTTAACGTTAGAAAGGTTTTATTATTATAAAGTAGGAAGACTAGATTATTTTGCAGAAATGATGTTTTTTTGGGAATCACATTATCACCTTAGAATATAGCAAAACAAGGGGTACACATGCACTGATGCGGCATTCCTCTCCCCCCCACCCTTTATCTACCTTATTTACCTTAGCTACCTTCTTGAAATTAGTAGGCCCTGAAACAAGATGTTACAAGTCAAACAAATATTTAGGAAATTACTTCATATATATATATATGCGTGTACTTTTTAAGATGCTCACTGCATAAGAGATGAACATTGAAAACACTTCACTATCTTGAATTTCTAAGTATAATGCTCCCTAACTGTTCTGGAAAATAAATATATGACACAGTTCTCAATTGATACAGGGACCCAAGAGAAAAACTTTGTACCAAAGCAGTAACTCTGATGGACTTGAACAATATTCTACTCCCTGTTTTTGTTTTTGCTTTTCTTACTTTTGTGTATATTGTATCTGTTTCTGTGGAGAAACCTTTTGTTTGTATGTGTATTTGTATTTGTCTTTTGACATCTTGTACACCTTTGATATATCTCAATAAAGAAAAGATAAATATAAATAAGAGGTGTCATGAAGCTAATTTTACCAGCTTTGATCAACAATTATCTAAATATATAGCTAATGTAAAAGTACAAGTAATGGAACATAAACACTCTAAGTTCATAAGAGATAACTCTGATTATCAGTCTAACACTGTGTATGTTTGGAACAAACAACAGAGGTTTTTGGCACGCAAACAACAGAATAGACAAAGAAATAATAGTCGCAATAGACGCAACAGGATGTCAAGGGGTAGAGGAGGTAGACAGGTAACTTTCAGTGACAGTGAAGGTGACTCAGGGGAAGATCAACAGGTATATGAAAATGCATCTGAACAGCAAGTTTATCAAACACAACCTGTAAGCATACTTAAACCTGCACCTCATACTCCACAGGCTTTATCCTATAGAAATGTTGATATAACACCAGGGAATTATTACAATGCACCGTCAGAATTCCAACCTATTGTTAATCACCCAATTAAACCAACTAGTTATCAGCAGGGGGTAAATTATCTAACAGGTGCCTCTTATGATACAAATCACTTTCCACCCTTACAGAGTACATCACACATGGCAGGACCAGGTACTAATATCATAAGGACAGCACAAGAAACACAAGCAATTGAGCAGGTTTTTTCACTCCCCCAGAAAGGCCCGGGGAGGGGGAGAGGGGCAAACAGAGGGTCCGAGAACAGGTACCCTCAGAGATCCAACAGATCACAACAGAGATACCAACATTCGAAGTAATCAATCTATCTGATAGCACACTGACAGCTATGGAAGTTAAGGTTTTTGAGCTATGGGCATGGTTTTTCCCCTACTAGTAATTTCAATTCGTTTAGAACCATTTTGGACGTAAATAAGCTCATTAGGAATTTAACTTTACGTAAACATTTTTCTAGTTCAGAGGAAGTAGAAAGTATACATTCTTTTGAAGTATGATGAAACAGAATTTACTGATTTTTCCGAGCAGTGTGATCTAATTAACCTAAATAGTCTACTAAGAGAGGGCACAGCAACACCTGAGACTAGGGAGGATAAAATGTTTAGATTCAAGCAACCCTCCACTTTCTATCCTATACAGGGAGTGCAGAATTATTAGGCAAGTTGTATTTTTGAGGATTAATTTTATTATTGAACAACAACCATGTTCTCAATGAACCCAAAAAACTCATTAATATCAAAGCTGAATAGTTTTGGAAGTAGTTTTTAGTTTGTTTTTAGTTATAGCTATTTTAGGGGGATATCTGTGTGTGCAGGTGACTATTACTGTGCATAATTATTAGGCAACTTAACAAAAAACAAATATATACCCATTTCAATTATTTATTTTTACCAGTGAAACCAATATAACATCTCAACATTCACAAATATACATTTCTGACATTCAAAAACAAAACAAAAACAAATCAGTGACCAATATAGCCACCTTTCTTTGCAAGGACACTCAAAAGCCTGCCATCCATGGATTCTGTCAGTGTTTTGATCTGTTCACCATCAACATTGCGGGCAGCAGCAACCACAGCCTCCCAGACACTGTTCAGAGAGGTGTACTGTTTTCCCTCCTTGTAAATCTCGCATTTGATGATGGACCACAGGTTCTCAATGGGGTTCAGATCAGGTGAACAAGGAGGCCATGTCATTAGATTTTCTTCTTTTATACCCTTTCTTGCCAGCCACGCTGTGGAGTACTTGGACGCGTGTGATGGAGCATTGTCCTGCATGAAAATCATGTTTTTCTTGAAGGATGCAGACTTCTTCCTGTACCACTGCTTGAAGAAGGTGTCTTCCAGAAACTGGCAGTAGGACTGGGAGTTGAGTTTGACTCCATCCTCAACCCGAAAAGGCCCCACAAGCTCATCTTTGATGATACCAGCCCAAAACAGTACTCCACCTCCACCTTGCTGGCGTCTGAGTCGGACTGGAGCTCTCTGCCCTTTACCAATCCAGCCACGGGCCCATCCATCTGGCCCATCAAGACTCACTCTCATTTCATCAGTCCATAAAACCTTAGAAAAATCAGTCTTGAGATATTTCTTGGCCCAGTCTTGACGTTTCAGCTTTTGTGTCTTGTTCAGTGGTGGTCGTCTTTCAGCCTTTCTTACCTTGGCCATGTCTCTGAGTATTACACACCTTGTGCTTTTGGGCACTCCAGTGATGTTGCAGCTCTGAAATATGGCCAAACTGGTGGCAAGTGGCATCTTGGCAGCTGCACGCTTGACTTTTCTCAGTTCATGGGCAGTTATTTTGCGCCTTGGTTTTTCCACACGCTTCTTGCGACCCTGTTGACTATTTTGAATGAAACGCTTGATTGTTCGATGATCACGCTTCAGAAGCTTTGTAATTTTAAGAGTGCTGCATCCCTCTGCAAGATATCTCACTATTTTTTACTTTTCTGAGCCTGTCAAGTCCTTCTTTTGACCCATTTTGCCAAAGGAAAGGAAGTTGCCTAATAATTATGCACACCTGATATAGGGTGTTGATGTCATTAGACCACACCCCTTCTCATTACAGAGATGCACATCACCTAATATGCTTAATTGGTAGTAGGCTTTCGAGCCTATACAGCTTGGAGTAAGACAACATGCATAAAGAGGATGATGTGGTCAAAATACTCATTTGCCTAATAATTCTGCACTCCCTGTACAGTCCAGAGGTAACACACTTGAAACCTTCTATAGTCACATAGAGGCTGATCTAATTAGACTAAGTAAAACTGAAGTTAAAGGAAAGAGTAATCTCTCCTACAGAGAAAGAGCAGCCCTCGACAAACTTAGTAAGGACAGGAAGATAGTCATTAAAGCTGCGGATAAGGGAGGATCTGTAGTGGTGCAGAATAGGATTGATTACATCAAGGAAGCACACAGGCATCTCTATGACCAAGAAAGCTATACAAAATTAGATTACAATCCAATGTGGCTATTTCAGAAACAATTGAAAAGCCTTTTGGATGAAGGACTCGAATTGGGTTTTTTGGATAAAGAAACATTTGACTATTTGTTTGTCAAACACCCTGTTACCCCAATCTTTCACCACCTACCAAAGGTGCATAAATCTTTGGAGGAGGTAAAGGGCCGTCCGATCGTGAGCGGTATTGGCTCATTATCTGAGAATTTGTCCCAGTGGCTGGATGCGGTACTCCAACCTTTGGTACAGAAACTGCCCAGCTATCTCAAAGACACCTCACATGTGCTGAGTACTCTTGAGACATTGTCATGGAAATCGGAGTACAAGTGGGTCACTGTGGATGTGGTGTCTCTTTATTCTACTATACCCCACAACGAGGGTATTAAAGCAATACGCTATGTTTTTGAATAACTACACCACATTCACTATACCTTTTCAAGATTTTATCATCCAAGTAACTCTTTTTCTGCTGACCCACAACTACTTTGAGTTTGAGGGGGAGTATTTCCTGCAGAGACGTGGGACAGCTATGGGGGCCAAGTTTGCCCCATCCTACGCCAACTTATATCTTGGGTGTTGGGAGCTGTCCCACGTCTATGCGGGAAGTAATCCTTTTCTAGACAACATCATAGTATTTCGTCGCTACATAGACGATCTGTTTTTGGTGTGGAAGGGAGACATTGACCAAGTCCAAAATTTCATTGATTGGATTAATGTGAACAAATTAAACCTAACTTTTACTTTTGACATCAGCGAACATGACATAAATTATCTGGATGTCACTATTAAGGGTAAAGCTGATGGCAAAATAGAAACCTCCAGTTATAGGAAGCCTATCTCAGGCAACACTTTGCTTTTTGGCAAGAGTTGTCATCCACCGCATGTCCCCTATGCGATTGCTAAAGGACAGCTCATCTGTCTTAAAAGAAACTGTTTTAAACAACGCGGCTATAAAAGGTCTGATATAAATAAAGCCCTAAAGGAAGTAGAATGTATGGATAGAAAGACTATACTTAACTCAGCAAGTAAAAAAGCACAAAAGAGAACCAATATTGTGCCATACAAGGGTGTCACCTTTGTCACCAACTACAGCTCCCATTATAAACAAATCTGTGGAATTGTTTGTAAACATTTTGGTTTGCTGAGAGCAGATGATAGATTGGTTAAAACAGTGGACCATGGTCTGAGATGCTCTTACAGAAGAGCTAGTACTATAGGGAATATGGTGTCCCCATCACAGCTCAAAAGTGATCAAAGCAACATCACAAGTTCGTGGTTAACGCATAAAGGCATGTACAAATGTGGCCACAGGAAATGTAAATCCTGTGACCACGTTGAGGTTACATCAACATTCACCTCTAAAATCAATGGAAAGACCTTTGATATTGAACGCTGCCTTAATTGCTCTTCTACTTACGTAATCTATATGATTGCATGTATCCAGTGTGGGATACAATACATAGGGCTTACCACCAGAGACATTAGGTCACGCATTAGGGAACATTTCAGCACTATCACTGTAGGCAAGGCCACCACTCCTATTGTGACACACTTTGCAGTCAAGCACAACAAGGATCTGTCTTTCTTTAGCTGGAAAGCGATAGAACAGGTATTTACCCCCAAGAGAGGGGGAGACAGGTAAAACCTTTTAGAAAAGAGAGAAATGTATTGGATTTTTCACTTGGAAACTAGGTTTCCAGGGGGATTAAACTCCCAATATGATTTAATAAACTACTGGGAATAAAAGTCCGTCCTTTTTCATCCATTCATGTAACTTTACCAAATACAAACTTACCCAAATTCACACAAAAAACAACTAAAAAACAATTTTACCCAAAATAAATGCCCGCCATGACATGCTTTACCTATGTGCTTAAGCACACAATTGAATAGTAAAATTGGGCACCTCCCACTCAGCCTTACTACTATTTCTGTTCCCCTGTGAAATACAAATACATATATACATTTGGATCTTGATGTCTCCATAATTATTCAAGAATAATGCCTTAACTTCCAATAGCAGAGTTACAAGTATCAGAATATTTGGTTTCTTTCTCCTATGATGAGCCTAAATTGTGAGCTTAAAATTTCACATTAGTATTGCATTGGTAAACCTTTTTTAGGGTTTTTACATAAGAAAAGTATGAGTATTAAAGTATAAAAATATTCCATTGCTCTAACGCAGTGATTTTTAACCTTTTTTTGCCGTGGCACACTTTTTTACATTAAAAATCCTGTGGCACACCACCATCCCAAAATTAAAAAAAAATCACACATTGTAGCCTAATACAGCATATATATATACACATACACACAAACACACACATACTGTATGTATTGTACTGTTATGCCATGCCTCCTACAAACTACCCCTGCACTGGGAGTAAAAAACTAGCAAAGTTTAAAAAATATGTCACACTGTTGTCAGTCTGCCGTGGCACACCTGAGGATCTCTCACGGCACACTAGTGTGCCACGGCAAACTGGTTGAAAAACACTGCTCTAACGATAAGCTTCAACTATGTGCTTAATTACATTTTTGTATTTCTTAAGGATGCCCTCTTAGGTGTCATGTTTATACTCACAATACCTGTATAGGATTAGGCAAATAAGCACAATAGTCCGCTAACTTGTTTGTGCAATATATAAGTCACATTTGGATATTTCAACATACTATTACATGCACTAAAGGTTGCATCCTGTACAACAACTCTAATATGTTGCTTCTAAGATTTTTAGTTATTCATATGTCCTGGGGCAGTACCCCATTATATTAGGTGGTTTTGTGGTTTAGATAGACTGAGTTAGATTACATGCCAAAGTAGCTAGTAAGACTCAATTTGTTTATTTATTTATTTGTGTTTTTTGCATTAATTACACAGAGTTCTGCCCCCCTTTTCATTTTAACCAATCAAAACACACCTGTTTTTTGCTATAAGCCCAGCTGTGTGAATAGTTTGAATTAGGCTAAGAGTAAGGCTACGGCCGAAACGCGTAAGCCAGTGCAGCAAGGACTCAGTGTCCTCAGTTCTATCTTCTTACCATGTTTTGAGCAAACAATTTGATGGCGTTTTGATGTTTTAAGGATTTTGGATAATAAAGTATTTTGAACTTTTAATTTGGCACTTGGAATCCTGTTCTCTTTATTCAATACTTTTTTGCCGGTTGCTAATTTTGGAATCCACAAAGTGCACGAACAATCAACCCTGGGGACCGGACAGCCAATGGGAGCAGGGGAAGGGAACGCAGGTGTGCGTGTCATGTGACCAGGAAGTTGGAGATCAAGCAACGAGTAAGCAGAGGGGATCGTTTGTACACGGGCGAGCAGGTATCATATTTACCCGGTCAACACCTGATAAGAGAGGTGTGTGAAAGAGAGGCTGACTGCCCAGGACCGCCGTATACTTTACCCCAGAGGCAACGGACTTATTTTCTATACAGCTCAGCAAGCATCTATATACGTGAGTAACGCTTCCCTAACTAAAGGAAGCGGCAACTTTGTTTTATGAACATATATGCTATTTGTTGTCCTCAGGACCTTCTGTGCTGAGATTTTGGAGTGTTGTTTTGATGAACACATTTACCCGAGTGCTATGTTTCGTGCCTTGTTCAGTGTGCTATATTTACCCTGGTCACTTATGCTTTAATGACTTTCACTATGCCTGACCAGTGCAACTCAGCAAATGTCATTTTGGTTGCACCAACAGCGTAATTTTCTACTAAGCTGGTCAGTTTTGTACAGAGTCTCTGAGCACACCTGCTTAACCCACCTCAGTAGTTTTGTGTTTCCCCAGGATTGGTACCCCCCCCCCTATGTGTTTTTAGGGATACGGTAGGCTGTCTATCACATTTAAGGGAGTTCCTTCCTTTTTGTTTTTCTCTTTGTTGTAGATATAGCCTCGTTATACACTTGAATACCGCATGCATTGGGTTTGAGAGCTGTGAGGTATTTTTTAGACAAATTTACAGCATATGAGATGGAAGTTAAAGTGTTCATCTGTTCTATTTTGGAATTTGTGTTAACGCATAATTTTCTGATGTTTAATGGTAAATATTACCTTCAATGTTGTGGCATGGCCATGGGGGCGAAATTCGCCCCCTGTTTTGCGAATTTGTACGTATGTTATTGGGAGCTAAGATTTATGTACAATAGTGATTATGCATTGTATACCAGTAATATCCGCTATTACAGAAGGTTTATTGATTATTTGATCTTAATTGTTGATGATTCTTTTAATGAGACATCGTTTGATCAGTTACTTGGATTTTTGAATAATAATGACATGTGTCTGACATTTCTTGGAGGATACAATTCTGTTAAAACTGACTTCTTGGATGTGACATTGGAGGGTGACATTGAGAATAATAGAATAGTGTCTAGGACCTTTAAAAAACCTACTGCGGGGAATACTATTCTTCATGCCAGCTCTTGTCACCCTCCACATTTAGTTCGTGCCATACCAAGGGGTCAGTTTATCAAGATACGACGTAATACTAATGATGATGCAATATATCAACAGCAGGCTGATGAATTGATTGACAGACTATCAGCAAGGGGGGATATAGCAAAGCAAAATTAGAAGAGATTAAATTGGATGTCAATGTAATGAGCATCAGAAATAATAGACAAAGAAGGTCTGCTGATAATTACAGAGATAAGGTCGTTTATACAGAGTATACAGCACAATTTTCACAAATAGTTAAAATCCTGAAGAAAAATTTATCAATTTTGGCAGGCGACAGTGTGTTGCAAAATTATGTAGAAGGATGTAAATTTGTGTCAAAAAAAAACTATGACTTTAGCATCCAAATTGGCCCCAAGTTTTATCTCTAATACATTAGGACATAGGGGAGACCAATGGTTGAGAAGGAAAGGAAATTTTAGATGTGGAGCTAGAACTTGTCTAACATGTACTATGATGGAAGTTACTGATGTATTTAGATCATCTGTTGATCAAGTGACTTATGACATATTGTTATATGCAAATTGTAAAACTACATTTGCAGTTTATATGTTAGAGTGCAAATATTGTCACATTCAATATGTCGGTAAAACGACAAGAGAGGTAAATACAAGGATCAGAGAACATGTTAATGATGTTAAAAATTACAATAAGGACTCTGTAGTGGCAAGACATTTTAACCTCTTTCATTTTACTAACAAAGGGGATTTCACAGTGAGAATTATTGATGTGGCTAAATGCCAGTTAGGGGAGGTAACAGGTATAAAATATTTGACAGGAAATAATTATATTGGATATATAAACTCAAGTCTAGAACTCCCACAGGGTTAAATCTTGAGTGGGACATTAGCTATTTTGTGTAGTTTCACTAGCACAAAGATGTTTATTACATCATTTTTTATATATTTCTTGGTCAAATGTAAAGCATATACATATAATAAGCCATTTGTTGTTGACACTGTTCATGTTGTCAATTAGACCATGGCTAGCAAGTAGATCCCTGGACGGGGCTAGCAAGTCATGTGTTGATACATTTGTATGTTGTGCAATCTTATACATATTTCTATATTGTTATGTGTTTGAATAGTCCTGTACACTTGTATTTAACTGAGTTTATTGAAATAATGGTTGGCTCTTTTGACTGGGATGGAGTTTTGTGATCTACATCGTGTGAGAGTGTTATCTCTCTTCTATGCATATTCATTCTAGAGAGAATGAATGAATTATTTAGTCTCTTTATCATCAGATAATTTAACTAATGAATTGAGATGTTTATATATCTGCTTGGGGCTATAAGATAATTTCTAAGCATAACATTGTGAATGAGTTAATATGATAAGTTTGAATGGAGTCAAGTAGCATAATTGTGACTATACTTATGAATAGATATTCAGGTGTGAGAGAATTTATTCACAGTGTCACTAATAACAGTGTTACATACTCCTTTAAGTAAGAGATATAAACAATTGATATGTATATTTATTTCTGCTTATTTTGTATCAACTCAATTTTTTTTGCTTAGTCTTTATTAATTCACTTTTTGTTTGCTTCCCTTGATTTTCAGCATAATATGGGAACTTGTATAATCTATGATGTTTATTAATTTTAATGGTATGTATGTGTTAAGTTCTCAGGTGAAATCCTGATAACTGATTGTGACCATTATAAAAGGTAGACTTCTGTGTGATATCCTTAGTCTATGATGAAGCGCCACTAGAGGGCGCGAAACATGTCAGACGGTTTTTCCATAATCTGCACCCATTCTTTGATGAAGGAATAAAAGTTTCTTTTTAACTTGTACTGCTGTGCTGCTGGACTTTTCATTTCTCTTGGTACGTTTTACTGCAGTATGTTTGCTGCTTTACACTCAGTATTGCACCCAGCCCATATGCACGTTCTTTCTTTGCCCTGAATTTGTGGCGTCTGACATCACTGAAGAGAGCCGGACAGGAGCGCCCTGTGGTGAGTTCGAAGCGGCCGCGTCTACAATCTTGCTTGAAGTTGAAACCAGTAAGGACCTTTCCAGAGAGTCTACAGTGGCTTCTTTGGTAGGTCTTGACTAAAATGGAGTCACCTGACTGGAAGGGTTGTTCAGTCACGTCCAATGGCAAAGGCTGAGAGAGAGAGACATGTCTGTGGAGAGAATGTAATTGCTTTTGCAGTTACAAAAGATAAGCAGTTAGTTATACATCACCCACTGCAAAGTCAGGCAGGTGTAAGGTGTTGGCACTATACAAAGGAGGTGGCCTACCAAGCAACAGTTCATATGGTGAGAGCTTGAGGGTCCCCCTATGGTTCGTGCGAGTCCCAAACAGTGCTAGGGGCAAAGCATCTACCCATTTAGGGCTTGCTTGAGAACAAATTTTAACAATAGTCTGTTTTAGGGTCTGGTTCTTTCTTTCCACTTGGCCTGAGCTTTCTGGATGCCAAGGAGTATGGAGATATCAAGTAAAGCCTAAGGCTAATGTCAGTTGCTGAGTAATATTTCTTGTAAAATGTGTTCCTCTGTCAGATTCAATTACTCTGGGGAGGCCAAACCTGGGTATGAGTTATTTTAGCATCCACTTGGCAACTTCTTGGGCTTTCACAGTTCTAGTAGGAAAGACCTCGACCCATCCAGTAAGTTGGTCCACTATCACAAGTAAATGTTTTAAACCCCTACAAGGAGGCATGTCAGAAAAGTCAATTTGTAAACGTTCAAAAGGTGGAAATACCCAAGGGCGTCCACCTGGTGGGCCTTTAGGTTCCCCCCTTGGATTGAATTGAGCACAAGTCACACAATTCAATACAACTCATTTTGCAGCTTGATGGATACCGGGGGGGGGGGGCAAACCAGTGTCTGTTAAGGGTTTCAGCAAGTTGTGTGGTACCTTAGTGTGTTTGGTTATGCAGAAAGGATAGCATAAGAGAGAAGTGTGGTTGAGGTAGAGCAGGGCATCCATCTGGAGTGGACGAGATACCAAAAGAGTCACAGGTAAGACTAGTCCAGAGGTGAACAGTTAGTTCAGGAAGAGAAGTGTAAAGAGAAGACAATGTAGTGTCAAGAGGGTGAGGTTTGTGAGTGGGGATGACTGAGAGAAGGATAAATGGCAGAGAAGCTGCATGCTAAGCAATTCGATCAGCATAACTATTACCAAGTGAAATGAGGTCCTGTGAGTGGGTGTGTGCTTTGCAATGCATGACAGAGATGGAAGTGGGTAAATAAATTGAGTCAAGGAGTGCAAAACTTGTGGTGCATTGGCAATTTGGGTACCAGCAGTTAGAAAACCTCTTAATTTCCATAATTGACCAGTGGCATGTACAATCCCTAAAGCATATTTACTATCAGTGTAAATGTTTACTGACCTGTCCTTGAGAGTTGACAAGCACGTGTGAGTGCATGTAGCTCAGCCGATTGGTCACTGTAGTGAGATGGGAGGGGCTCGGCCTCTATAACAGAATCTGTCATGACTATTGCATAGCCAGATCGACGAGAACCGTTCACCATCCTCGAACTTCCATCACAGAACAGTGTCCAATCCAGGCCAGGTAGAGGTACATAAGAGAGGTCATCCCTTGGTTTGGAGGAAAAGAGAGATACAGATAAACAGTCATGGTGTGGGGTACCATCATCGAGCAGAGGTAACAAAGTTGCTGGGTTGAGAGAGGTACAGCGGAGGATAGTGGTAGAAGGTAGGTAGAAGATACAAGGAGCAATGCCTCATACCTAGTGAGAAGTTGGTTTGAGAAATGTTGTGTATTTGTCTGATTGAGTAAGAGGTATACTGCGTGTGGCACATAAATGTGTAAAGGATGTCCCTGTACAATCTCCTTTCCTCTATTTTGGCATTTGAAATAGCTGATTTAGTCTATGGTATACCCACCTATAGTAAAAGTTTTATACTGGAGTCTCAGCTATCAATTAGCCTAAGTAAACAAGTCAGCATAAGAAACCACACTCACAGTGGGGTGCAGGATAGTTAAAGGGACAGTTTACCCAAATTAAAAATATTTTTAATTGAAACTGCTGACATAGTTAAATATACTAGTGCTGAGCATACAATAAACCTAATTTTCTTTCTCTGTAAATATTTTTTTTAAATCTCAGATTTTATATCAGTTTGCCTGTACCCCTTTAAATATTTTTTTCCCCCTGCCTTCAGTGCATAGCACATGCTCCACCCCTTGACACCGTGTTGAGCAGTGAGCAGTTTTATTTAGAGCTTGAATACATTCAGGTCAGTGATATCTCTCAGTTTGCAACTTATTTGTAGAGAAAAAAAACAAAACGTTTGCAACATGCAATTGCACTCCTGTATTAGAACTAACTGTTACACAGACCTGCATGTATTCAACTCAGAAGCAAATTTAACTTTTTCCCCACTGCTAGTCTCACAGATTGCAGCACAAAGACTGCAGACAGCAGCTGTCATCAGTTCAGTTTGCATTACAGAGAGGATTGATTTACACTGCCTAAATGTCTGCTATCTAAACGGCAGGTTTTATATTATATACAAGGAAAGGTCTCTGCACAAGGTGATTATGTAACCAAACTATTGTAAAACAAACTAAAAAAAAATCATCCAGGTCTTATGCAATTATTATGCTTCCAGAGAAAGTTAAATGTAAAGTGTGGGGAGTGATATTTTAATTTATTTTGTTAGCTGCTGATTGTGTGTGCACATTGTAGGTTTACTGTCTTTAGCATATCATTTACTAAAGCACTTTGATTGGCCATGGGGCAGGGTAATAGAGCATTGTAGCACTGCCCTTTTATCAGGACATTCCAGGGACATTTAGCTGAACTGCAAAGAAGAAGATAATATATATATATATATTTTACAAACTACTAAATTGTATGTATTATCTCCTTTACTTGTTAATACAGTGTTATTGCTGCTTATGATCTCCTTTCCCATGAGTGAACTGGCCCTTTAAGTAATAAAATGACTATTTTCCATTGCTCTGTCTAAGCACTGAGCTCCAGGAGTTTTACAGACAAATGTAAGATAAGGAACACAATGAGCTATGCTTATTATCTGAATTTCAACCCATTGCAATAAACTGTGTTTTGAAAGCACAAAACCAGCTACTTCATATTTACAAATAAACATGCAAATGCAATTTATCCTACATTTTATACTATTCAGCTTGTATAACAAGTCATTGAAAATACATTAATATAAAAAAAAGTGTACTGTCCCCATAAGGGCTGACCATTTATCATATATATTACATATTCAGCCTTATTGTCTTATTTACCATCAAAACTCCACCTCCCCACTGCATCACAACCTGCATATACTTAAATATGTATTGCAAAAGAAACAGACCCAAATACTTTAGATATATTTAATGACATACAGTCCATAATACAGCAAAGAAGCAGAACTCCAATGGCAAACAAGACAAGTTTTTTGTTGTTTGTTTTTTACCTTAATTTATCTTTTCCACAAACTCTTGCAAATACAACATATTTAACCCATTAACCATATGCCAGAAAAACTCTCATATTTACTAGAGCGTGACCAAAAATCACACACACCATCGCACTTTTAAAGTCCTTAGTTACTTCACTTGCAAAAACAATATATTGTATATGCCTCAAACAGGTGAAAACACATTAAATCTCTCATCAGCCCATGCATAAAACAAATATCACTTAAAACAAAAAAAAATGCTATTATTTGCACACAAAATTAAGAACATACACATGACTTTAAAACCAAGTTACAGCAATAACAAGCAAATCATTACAGCGTCAAATTTCTTAACTAAGAATCCCTGATACACACACACAGCTCCAGCCTGCATCAAACATCAAGGCCAGCTTTCTTTTGCAGCGATTGTACACAAAATTCATATCAACTCACATACCTCAAATACTTCACTCCCAGCATTTATTCTTACGCAATTTTAACATACATCAAACTTTTAGTGACACAGAAAACACATTTTCATTTGGGTTTTGACGTCCGCAACCCTACTATTCTCAAAAAGATAATAGTAGTCCATCTGGTCAGGGCATATATCAATCAGAAGATTGCAGAGGGCAATTAATTTAGAGAGCTCAAATGACCCAAATCTCGGCCATCTTAATTCAGGATCAAGGCCGAGAGTATAGGAAACTCAAATCTCTGTGCACAAAGTATAAAGTCTATTTTTTTTATAACCAAACAGTACTGAGTTTTCCCTAATTTGCACATACTTTAACAAGGAGAGAGTCTTTGTCTACTTTAGACAGCCGGGATCCCATTATTGTATCCCTGTTCCTTAAAGTGAATGTAAATTTTGATAACTGTGCCCAGTCTACAAAAATTCGACCAAAAACAGGGGCACTTTAACTTCTCAAAATCCACAACCACTCCAATCCCTAATCAAGTCCCTGCAGTTTTCGGACGGACACTTCCTTAACGTCGCTGATTAGCGGGAGAGATTAGCACTATAGCCAAGTCCCTGCAGTTACCGGACGGACACTTCCTCAACATCCCTGCTTAGCGGGAGAGATTAGCACTATAGTATCAAGTCACAATTTGTCTTGGATCACTTTTCCTGCCTCTGTAAAATCTCCTGTCATCCGAAACTTTATTTTATAGTGGGCTGGCACCCTAATGGTGTTTAACTGCCAGACAGATGTCCCACTGAATTTAAGCAGTGATCCAATATACAAACAAAAAAACAGGGTAAAAGTCCCACAACATAGATTACACGTACATGAACACAAAATACAAGAAGACACTCACAGACCGGTCCAAGGGGTAGATTGTGTCCGTTGTTTGTGGTCTGTTCCTCAGGACATACTCCCTTATCGCCCCCGGGACTCCCTGGCCAACAAGACAAAACCTCCCACAGGTAAGCTATAGACCTGAATCAGATGGGTGCGCGCAGATGTTGGTTCCCGGCCAGGGAGGCATGGAAGGTCGACCTGAAGCACGTCCCACCAGAGTCGCCAAGTTACTGTCGTGAGTGAGCTCGTCTCAGGTGCAGTAATAAAGAGGTCCAGACCAGATATTTATCAAACAAGGGCACACCTCAGGAGAGGTTATCTTTATTACACTGTTGCAACAGTGTCCCAGCACAAAACACAGCAATACAAGACTACCCAATTTTCATATACATGCATTTTTATTCTTTTACAGTTCCTTACAAAGCAGAGAGCTAATTGGCTGATAATAATTGGTCAATAAATCTCACAGGATTAGTAGTTGCTAAAAAAAACAGGTTCTCTATGTTAGAATTAGTAAGATATGCTTTCTTGGAATTTGGCCAGATACTAATTGGGTTGGAAAAATAACACTAGACAAAGAGGCCTTGATTTTAAGACATTTAGAAAACAATCTATGAGAAAAAGCCAAAACAAAGTTATATGTTTGTGTAACTTATTGGGTTAGAAGCAAGTTGTTAGAAAAATGCAGATACGTAGCTTATTAGGTTATAAGTGAATTGCTGGAAAATACAGAAGTAATATATCTGCAGTTTCAGTGAAGAGTTCAGAAAAAGAAAAGGAAAAGTTTGGTTAAACATATAAAATAATGAAAATAGAATAAGCAGATCATAACAGGTTATGGTAGTTTAGAGGTTTATTGTGTTGGGCTTAGGGAGACTTATAGTGCTGCCGGAGATTGTTACTGCTCATGGTAATTGTTTATACCAGATATTAAAAAGTGATATTAAAGAATGATTTGGCTAGCATGCTAATTAGTGCATCCCAATAAGTATGGGAATGTGATAGGTTAGTCTTTGGTTACATTTTATTGACTTATTACTTGTGATACCAAATTGAGCAATACCGACTGTGTTAATCCTTTTAAAAAAGTAAAAGGATCGATGAAAGTTATTTCTATTAACTGATTTGAATTTTCAATCAACCAGATCAGCGACTTTAGATAATTAATTAATTGTGGGTGTTGTTTTTTTGTTTGTTGTTGTTTTTTTTGGGGGGGTTCTCTTGTGGAGGGTTAGCTTTTTTTTAATTTATTTTTAATTATTTTTGTTAAAGAGTTTAGGGGTTGGGGAGATTTATGTTTAGGGTTATGGCATTTTAGGTGTTACTTGTGGTTAGGGATATTGGTGGTGGTGGGGTTTAATGTGATGGGGGTCTGTCAATTTTGAGGTTTATTTATTATCAAGATTTCTGTGTCTAATGCTAAAGTGGTTAACAACAGGAGATTTTAGTCATGGGATGAGTTTATTGTGATGGAGGCCTTGTAATTCAGGGGTTAACAATAGTTTGTGGGTTAAATGGTTTGAGGTTTATTACAGTGAAAGTAGAGGCTTAGGGGTTAATTTAGGCTATTGGGTTTAAGTGGAGAGGGTTTTCCATTTCAGGGGTTAATTGAGGTTAGGTTTTTATTGCAATGAAGGGTTCATTTTGATAGAGGTCTGACAGTTTATGAGTTAAAGGGACAGTCTGCATCTGTGCAAACATAAATTCATACCTTAGAGCCATCATTATAAGTCACAATGCACCCCTTCTTCCCTTATGAGTGATCAACAATATTAAAGATATCTTTATTTGAAAGTTGTATTTTGACTGTTAGAAATGGCCGCTCAGCTCCGCCTAACAACGACGTCATCGATTCCCTGATTTTAGTTAGTCCAATGAAAAGTGGATCACTTGAGCTCTACGGTGATCTACACTATTTTCCAGCGTAGTGTATTATCTGAAGGACTGTCAATCTATTGGGTAAGCTAAGTTATAAGGTGCTAACGCATTCTATATTTCAATGCGATGTAATCTCACAGCCTAATTATTAATTTTACTCCAATCTTATAAAACCTATGATCTTGTACTCATTCACACGGTACGTACTTCCGGTTTTGGCGAGACAGAAGTTGCGCATGCGTATTGGGAGATTACATATGTCATTGTTGGATATGTGCACAAGAGCAAATTTGAAAGAGAAGTGCTGTATAATGGTGGAGGAAAATGGAATGGGAGGAGTTTGGCGGCCATTTATACCTGTAAGAATATAAACTTTTTATAAATAATTTATTTATCAATAAAGACTAAAAACGGTTGCAGGGGTGAACTAAGACTTTCAAGGATAGATCTAATGTATCGTTAAAGTTTGTACAGATATAGGGGCCTATCTATCAAGCTCCAAACAGAGCTTGACGGCCCGTGTTTCTGGCGAGTCTTCAGACTCGCCAGAAACACAAGTTATGGAGCTGCGGTCACAAAGACCACTGCTCCATAACCCTGTCCGCCTGATCTGAGCAGGCGGACAGGAATCGCCGGAATTCAACCCTATCGAGTACGATCGGGTTGATTGACACCCCCTGCTGGCGGCCCATTGGCCGAGAGTCTGCAGAGGGCAGCGTTGCACCAGCAGCTCTTGTGAGCTGCTGGTGCAATGCTGAATACGGAGAGTGTATTCCTCTCTGCATTCAGCGATGTCTGGTGGACCTGATCCGCACTGTCGGATCAGGTCCGCAAGACATTTGTTAAATTGGCCTCATAGACTGTCCCTTTAATAGTGGTTTGGCAGTTTTAGTGGAGGGGATTTTCAGTGGACTGTCTGGTAGTTCAGGTGTTAATAGCAGGTGGGGAGTTTAGTGTCTCACTACTCTCACTATAGGCCTGATGACCATAAACTTCCCGGCATGGAGAGAAATCTCACAACATTTTTGGTGGCTTCTAGATACATAGCTAGATAAATAGTTAACAAGGTAATATTTGTCTTTATAAATAAAATTGAGGACTTCACAATACTGATGCCAGAGAGCTTTAGATCATATATTGCCAACAGATTGAGGTCAGTAAGAAGATAACTAGCCTTGGGAAGAAATATACTTTTATAAGTAATAATGCCTTGGGACCATAAAGAATGGAAAATAAATGGTCTTTAATATCAAAATGTTCTGTGCAGCTTAAAGACTTTATTGGACTACGTTGCAGGTAAATTAAGTGTGTCCGTGCAAAAGTTATGCTAATGGAATAAATTCAGGACTTTCTTTAACTATGAGTGGGCCATAAAAGCTGGGGTGGATTCTCTTACCCAGATGGTCTGGCTTAGGAACCTGAGCTGGTTTTTCTATGTGGTTTTTCTGAAAGTGCGTGAGTGACCAAGGATCTGAATCTCAAGTCTACTTGAAAGGGAAAACTTTAAGTTTTGCTGGATTGTGAGTAGAGTCTGTAGGCTTTCTCTTTTTATTCCTTATTACTTTTAAAGCTGTAATTGCAACATGTTCCTTTATATATTTTTCTGTAATCTTGTTAATGTTAATGCACTGTGACCAAATTGTGTCCTAATAAATATTTCTTATTATGGTTTTGCTTTTCGTCTTAACATTTGAATTCACATTACCAAAGAGACTGGTAATAACAGTACTGTGTTATTAGACTGTTGAAACCCCCATTATAGTTGCCCCCAGCAATTTAGAGGATCAACTGACCCCTAATTAGATAACTCAATCAAGTTTATCCAGCACTAGTGAGAGTGCACGCCACGGGCATCACTATCCAGATCCCTCAATGAATGAATTGAAACAATCAAGAAATACCAATATGGCAGCACCAAATAATGTACAAAAGTTCATTCAAGGAAAAGTGCACGCCACGGGCATCACTATCCAGATCCCTCAATGAATGAATTGAAACAATCAAGAAATACCAATATGGCAGCACCAAATAATGTACAAAAGTTCATTCAAGGAAAAGTGCACGCCACGGGCATCACTATCCAGATCCCTCAATGAATGAATTGAAACAATCAAGAAATACCAATATGGCAGCACCAAATAATGTACAAAAGTTCATTCAAGGAAAAGTATATACACAAGACTAAGGGAGGTATCCCAAAACGTTTCATGTACTGTATATACTTTTCATTGAATAAACTTTTGGAAATTATTTGATGCTGTCACATTGCTATTTTTGATTGACCCCTCACCCCTAATTAGAAAGAGGGAACTCGTCACAAATAGTATATAATGAGATATTGAAATAATTGTATGGTTGTTTTGCTCTTATAAACAGCAAAAACTACAAAGCAAGCAATAATTGTGAATATATTAATATGTGTCACCTAGCATGCCACATAGTTATTATTAACGAATGAGTTTTTATTATTTATAAAATTAGCGATTATTATTTGGTTATTTATTTTTTACATTACAGTTTGTGGTCAACAAGTACTACTAGATTTTAATATAGGTGGAAAATGTCAGTTATTTTTTTCAGCATTAAGTTTCAATTGATTTTATAGTAAAAAGAAAAAAAAATTGAGACGTCAACTTTGGTTCATGCTGTTCCAATTGTTGACGCTAGATGTCACTAGTGATTATAACTTAGATCAACTGTAGATGTCGCTCCAAGGACCTGATCAAGCAAGTGGCAGAAAGCAGGTTTGCTAAGCGCAGAGACAAGTTATTTACACATAAACACAGGTTGCCATCCTACTCACATTGTCAAGGAACAGAGGAGGGGCAGAAAAAAAATCCACAGATGCCTTGTCACTTGTTTTAAACTACTAAATGATCTAAATTCATGAAGAAGTCTTCTAGTGTTTGTGTTTTTATAATATTACAATCTTATTGATCAAGTATTCACTTGGAGTTCACATGAACCCAGCACCTAAAAGAAGAACAAAAATAATCAAAATGTTTACTGCAAATGAAGTAGCTTAACACAATTGTTTTTTACTTGGTATATTTTCTGCTGAACAATCACGCTTTAAAGTGCAAAAATGGCAGATTTTTTAAGGTGCCCCAGTTGCAATATGACATTTAAATCAACTTTGTTACTTGAAAAGCACAGAGAAAAGTTTTGTATTGGAGGAGACATTGGAAAAGTAAGAGAAACACAGACCCCAGAGGAAATGGTAACTATTTTGCTTTTTTTTGTTTGTAGTAACTTATTTTTAAATTTGTTTTAGTAACTTATTTTCAAATTGTAATTGTTACTGTTATTATATAAATGTATTGGTTTTCAATGTTATATAAATATCTGGGGGGTTTTGTTATTAAAATGTTATCTCTAGATAGCTTTATCTGATGACATTTGTTGTGAGTTCATGACACAAGGTTTTCATAACATTAAAAGATTTTAAGCACATTTTTAAAAAATATTTATCTTGGGAATAAACTTTCTTTGAGAATTTAAATGCATAAGTCAGCCAGTGAGTGATTCGAGACTGAGAACAACTGGCCTTCATTTTAGTATAGATTTATTTTTATTTTTTTACATCCCAGTTAGTGAGAACTACTATAATGCTCATTTTGAGAATAGTCATGTGATACTAACCTAAATCAAGCTGGCTTAGGGTTGTATTTTGTCCCAAAACTGCTAGGCCTGTGCCTATAGCAGCAAGATGTAGGGCTAATGTGACATGATCTCTTTGCCTTCATACTTACTGTGCTTTTCAAATGTATTATTTATTGATTCTATTTTTACAAATCAGTGATCTCTTGTTGTTGTCTACTGTAGTTGCAGGACCCATTTATGAGTCCCAGCCCAGGCCTCTGGCTGTGAGGAATAGATAAGTTAAATATGAGTGTTGGGGTGGGAGGGGGGCTAGGACTGCACAAAAAATGAATGAATGGCATTCTTCACTTGAACTGTAATCTGTAGTATCAAGATCCATCAGATCTGTGAGGACTATCAGGTGATTTATGGGAATATGCTGAAAGATGTGTGGTACACTAAGGGATGTGCTCAATATTTTATGTTGGAAAGAGCACAGTGTACTATCAAAGGCATGTGTAACCCTTGTTTGTATCTCAGTTTGGTTGAAGGCATGTGTTGTATGGCTGTTGGTTAGGAACCTTGGGAGGTCCTGGGCCTATCACCATTTGGCCAAATGTTTTAACATTTTGCTTTATTACTTGCTGTGTGCTTGCAAGAGAGTGCCAGATTTTCTATATGCTGTGTTAATAATTTTGTTTTGTAATATTCCCTATGGGGTTAACTGCCAGAGTCCCTGAAAGCTGTGCAGCTGTCTGTGAGTGCTGGTGTGCACCCATGGCTGTGAGTCTTGCAGTGACATGAGATGTGTAGTACCCAGTCCGGTTTAAGAGTGCAGTTTATTCCCATGTGTGTGTATATATATATATATATATATATATATATATATATATATATATATATATATATGTATATGGGGCCAGATTACAAGTGGAGCGCTGGTCCTTAAGATTGGATCTCTGGTTATTTTATAAATCTCCCCCAAAATACTGTCTAGTGTAGTTTATTAAAAAATAAAGATGACAGCATCTTTATTAAACTTACTGCACTAGGCAGTGTTTTGGGGTTCAAGTTGGAAGGATTGAAGTGTTGGAAAAGAAAGGGCTCTGAAAAAGTGCCTTTACATTGAGGTCAATGGGAAATGTGTGTTCCCATGGCAAATATATATGTATATGCTTATATACATATATATTTAAGTGTTAATATGTGACTATACACATATTAACACATAAATATATATGTATATCAGCATATACATATATATTTTATTGCTGCCATCGCTGCGCAACTTATCCCTTTCTCTGGTGTTGAAGTTCTGATGTCGTCTATGGAAACGCACTCTTGTGAGCTCAATTTTTCCTAGCAATTGCGGCTAGCTTGTAATACCAGCACACATTATCGTGCACTGGTATCGGATCATGTCCGTCCGCACAATAATAAATCGGCCCACAGAGTTATTCACATACACACGTGCACACAGATACACACACACACAGTCACAGAAACATTCACACAGACACATACACACACAGAGTTACTCACATGCACACGTGCACACACATACACACACAGTCACATTCACACAGACACATACACGCACAGTTATTCATATACACTAGTGCACACACATACACACACACAGTCACAGACACATTCACACAGACACAGGGCCGGACTGGGACCAAAAATAGGCCCGGGCATTTTAAGGCAAAGCAGCCCACTCCACCCCCCCCATTTCTTAGTTAACTGTACACTAACTATGACAGGCATAATGTATATGTTGTGAATTGGTTGGTATGAAGAAGAAAAAAGTAAAATATTAAAAAAAAAAAAAAAAAAACCACAAATCCTGGGCTTATACAAAAGATCCTCTAAAGCACACATATGCACAAACGTGCACATATACACCGCTATTCAACACACAACATACACACACACATATTTATAAACAGGCTAACACACATATGCATAGACTTATACTAGAAGAAGCCATTTTTATTGTTGGAATTAAACACACATTGCTTAATATAAAGGACAATATATATATACACACACACACACAAAAATACCCATACTTCCGGGTTTATAAAGTTATTCTTTTTTTTTCTTTTTTTTTTTAAGAAAGAAAAGCAGACATCTAATGAGGCTTCCTTTCTTGACTATATCAAAGTACATTTAGTCTGGGCTCTCATAGTCTCATTTGCAGAAATGCATAGAAAACACAGAGCACAGAGACACACTTTATTAAATGCCAGTTTGGGTCTAATTTTGCACAGATCTCTTCTGTCTATGCAAAGAAAGCAGAGCACCAGATCCCTGCCCCCTCCCTAGCATTTCATTCACCATTATAAAAAAGCTTCAAACTTTCATTCAAAAATAAGTACCCCAGCCTGTTAAATCATTTAAATGTACTTATGGAGAGATCTTGTTATTCACTGTATTAGATACTTGAAAGTTGAACAAGTGTATTCAAGGCTTAAACTGAAAAATTGCGGCTTGAACTTTTTCACAGGCAGCAAGATAAAAAGTTAAAAAGTATTTTATTAAAGTTTAACGTTAAAGCAATGTATTAAATGAATAGGATGTATTCCACTCAGAATATCTTCACTATTGGTGCTTTAATGCTGAACTTTAATAAAATAGGATTTATCTTTTAATCTTGCCACCTGTGAAAAAGTGCAAGCCGCAAGTTTTAAGTTTAAGCCAATAAGCGGTGTGTGTGATACTTGCATGATGACATAATGGTCATCTTTGTAGGGCCCGTGTGCAACACCACCCCCACTTGTTTCTCCCAAATGTTTCCAGAGTATACGAAGTCCACACACACACAGCAATATATAAGAAATATCTACCTACCTCACCTAGTCTTCAGTGATCATAATGCTTTGTGTTTGTGAGCTGAGGCAGCAGTGCAAAAATGTGGGGCTAGCTTAGAGACACCGTGAAAGAACCTGATGTGCGGTAATGGAAGTCCCCCCGGCCCCAACCCCCCCCCCCCCCCGTAACTCTGCCACTCATCCTCTATGTATGAAGAGCCTACTGTGCTACTGCTTACTGCAGCTTCATAAATTTACCCTTGTGCATATTTTTCTTATAACAAAGTGTTTAGGAAACACCCCTATAAAATTCCAGAGAAAAGCATTTTCTTATAGTATTTCATGTGTTTACCCAATATGAGTATACAGATTTTCCTGTCATATCATATTTTTAATTCTGGCTACATAACCAATTCAAGGCCAGATTACAAGCGGATCACTATTTAGAGCTTTCTTAAGAGCGTTATTTGCGCTACAAGTAAACTTTTTGTGCATGTCAGGTTGCACTGGTATTACGAGTTGAAAGGAAATAGTTATCGCTTTCGCTCTAACATGAAGGTCGCAAAAAGACAAACTTACAATATTTCGGGTGTAATAACCTATTCCCCCCATAAAAGTCAATGCAAAAAGCAAAAAAAATTTGGGGGAAATCCAACCTACAAACCTGAACGCATATTCTCAAGTGCACTAACCCGATATGAAAATATTAATAATTTACATTCCAATGTTATGCACATACAAGAATATGTTAAAGGGATATATAATGGTATTTTGGTACAATATATATACAGTTGTATGCAAAAGTTTAGGCACCCCTGACAATTTCCATGATTTTCATTTATAAATAATTGGGTGTTTAAATCAGCAATTTCATTTTGATCTATCAAATAACTGAAGGACACAGTAATATTTCAGTAGTGAAATGAGGTTTATTGGATTAACAGAAAATGTGCAATATGCATCCAAACGAAATTAGACAGGTGCATAAATTTGGGCACCCTTGTCATTTTGTTGATTTGAATACCTGTAACTACCTAGCACTGATTAATTGGAACACACAATTGGTTTGGTGAACCCATTAAGCCTTGAACTTCATAGACAGGTGCATTCAATCATGAGAAAAGGTATTTAAGGTGGCCGCTGGCCCCCCAAATCGCCAACATTATAATAAAGTATTAACCCCTAAACCTCCAGCCCCCACATCGTAACTAATAAACTAAACCTATTAACCCCTAAAACACCAGCCCCCACATTGTAACTAATAAACTAAACCTATTAACCCCTAAACCAACAGCCCCCCACATCGTAACTAATAAACCAAACCTATTAACCCCTAAACCACAGGCCCCCCACATTGCAAAACACTAAATTAAACCATCAACCCCTAAACCTAACACCCCCTAACTTTAAATTAATATTACAATATAACTATCTTTAAATAAATAAAAACTTACCTGTGAAATAAATAAAACCTAAGATTATAAATTAACTTAATATAACTATTAAAAAACCTAAATGACATGATTAAAAAAAACCTAACATTACCGAAAAATTAAAAACCTAAATTACAAATTTAAAAAAATGAATTGCCCATAAAAAAATGAAATGCCCATACAAATGCCCCTTTAGAGGCAATGGGTAGCTTAGGTTTTATTTAGACTTAGGTTTTTTTATTTTGGGGGGTTGGTTGGGTGGTGGGTTTTACTGTTGGGGGGACTTTGTATTTTTTTCAGGTAAAAGAGCTGTTTAACTTAGGGCAATGCCCTACTAAAGGCCCTTTTAAGGGCTAGTGGTAGTTTATTGTAGGTTAAGGGGTGTTTTTATAGGGCTATTAGATTAGGTGTAATATTAATTAATTTGATAATTTTGTTTATTATTTTAGGTGATTTTAGTGCTTTTCTATTTTCTGTAATTTAAGTGGGTTTTTTGTAATCTTTTTTTATTAATCGTTTTTTGTTTTTTTTTTCGTAGTGTTAGGTTTTTTTAAATTTGTAATGTTAGGTTTTTTATTTTTCATTTATTTTATTTAGTTAAAATAGTAATGTTAGGTAGTTTTTTTATTTCACAGGTAAGTTTATATTTATTTAAAGATAGTTATATTGTAATTTAAATTTAAAGTTAGGGGGTGTTAGGTTTAGGGGTTAATAGTTTAATTTAGCATTTTGCGATGGGGGGCTGGCGGTTTAGGGGTTAATATATTTAAATAGTGTTGGTGATGTTGGGGGTGGCAGTTTAGGGGTTAATAATTGTATTTAATGTCGGGCGGCGGATTAGGGGTTAATAACTTTATTTACCATTGGCAATGTCGGGGAGCGGCGGAGATTAGGCGTTAATAACTTTATTTAGGTGTCAGCTATGTCGGGGAGCGGCGGATCGGGGGTTAATAACTTTATTTAGATTTCGACTATATCGGGAAGCGGTGGATTAGGGGTTAATAATTGTATTTAGGTGTTGTCGATGTCGGGGAGCGGTGGATTAGGGGTTACTAATTTTATTTAGGTGTCGGGGAGTGGCAGATTAGGGGTTAATAACTTTATTTAGGTGCCGGGTTGTTGTTTTTTTTAGATTAGGATTCTTTTGGGCACTGTAAAAGAGCTGAATGCCCTTTTAAGGGAAATGCCCATACAAATGCCCCTTTAGGGGCAATGGGTAGCTTAGGTTTTATTTAGACTTAGGTTTTTTATTTTGGGGGGTTGGTTGGGTGGTGGGTTTTACTCTTGGGGGGACTTTGTATTTTTTTCAGATAAAAGAGCTGTTTAACTTAGGGCAATTTGTTTTTTTAAATTTGTAATGTAATTTTTATAGGGCTATTAGATTAGGTGTAATATTAATTATTTTTGATAATTTCGTTTATTATTTTTGGTGATTTTAGTGCTTTTTTTATTTTCTGTAATTTAAGTGGGTTTTTGTAATTTTTTTATTAATCATTTTTTTTCTTATTTTTTTTCGTAGTGTTAGGTTTTTTTAAATTTGTAATGTTAGGTTTTTTATTTTTCATTTATTTTATTTAGTTAAAATAGTAATGTTAGTTAGTTTTTTTATTTCACAGGTAAGTTTATATTTATTTAAAGATAGTTATATTGTAATTTAAATTTAAAGTTAGGGGGTGTTAGGTTTAGGGGTTAATAGTTTAATTTAGCGTTTTGCGATGTGGGGGGCCGGCGGTTTAGGGGTTAATATATTTAAATAGTGTTGGTGATGTTGGGGGTGGCGGTTTAGGGGTTAATAATTGTATTTAATGTCGGGCGGCGGATTAGGCGTTAATAACTTTATTTAGGTGTCAGCGATGTCGGGGAGCGGCGGATTGTGGGTTAATAACTTTATTTAGATGTCGACTATATCGGGAAGCGGTGGATTAGGAGTTAATAATTGTATTTAGGTGTCGGGCAGTGGCGGATTAGGGGTTAATAACTTTATTTAGGTGCCGGGTTGTTGTTTTTTTTAGATTAGGGTTCTTTTTTGGCACTGTAAAAGAGCTAAATGCCCTTTTAAGGGCAATGCCCATACAAATGCCCCTTTAGGGGCAATGGGTAGCTTAGGTTTTATTTAGACTTAGGTTTTTTATTTTGGGGGGTTGGTTGGGTGTGGGTTTTACTGTTGGGGGAACTTTGTATTTTCTTTACAGTTAAAAGAGCTGTTTAACTTAGGGCAATGCCCTACAAAAGGCCATTTTAAGGGCTATTGGTAGTTTATTGTAGGTTAGGGGGGGTTATTCTGGGGGGCTTTTTTATTTTTATAGGGCTATTAGATTAGGTGTAATATTATTTTTGATAATTTTGTTTATTATTTTTGGTGATCTTAGTGGTTTTTTTATTTTCTGTAATTTAAGTGGGTTTTTTGTAATCTTATTTTTTTTTTTTTTTCGTAGTTTTTTTTAAATTTGTAATGTTAGGTTTTTTATTTTTCGTGTTGGCGATGCTGGGGGTGGCAGTTTAGGGGTTAATAATTTTATTTGGTGTATTAGGAGCGACGGATTTGGGGTTACTAACTTTATTTAGGTGTCAGCGAGGTCGGGGAGGGGCGGATTGGGGGTTAATAACTTTATTTAGATGTCGGCTATGTCGGGGAGCGGCAGATTAGGGGTTAATAATTGTATTGAGGTGTCAGCAATGTCGAGAAGCGGTGGATTAGGGGTTAATAATTGTATTTAGATCTCGGTGAGTGGCAGATTAGGGGTTAATCACTTTATTTAGGTGTCGGGAGCGGCTGATTAGGGGTTAATAATTTTATTTACTCTCAGCGATGTCGGGGGCAGTGGATTAGGGGTGTTTAGACTAGGGGTTTATGTTAGGTTTAAATGTAAATTTCTTTTTCCCATAGACATCAATTGGGTTGCGTTACGGCAATCGCCATTCCGCGATCGCAGGTGTTAGGTTTTTTCTAACACTCTCTCCCCATTGATGTCTATGGGGGAAAGCGTGTACGAGCACGTCAAATCAGTCCTTGGCTTTTGTGCGGTATGGAGCTTAACGCACCATAACGCACAGCACAAGGAGACTTTTCAATAACTCGTAATGGCAGCGTTATGGAAAGTGCAATAACGCAATAACGCAATTAATTTGGCATTAATTTCGCACCCTGCTTAGCGCAAAACTCGTAATCTAGGTGTTAGTTAATTTATGTATAGTTAGTTGTTTTTTTAATCATAATATAAATATTTTCAAATCTCTGATGCATGATTTGTAAAAAAAAAAAATCTATCTATCTAAATACACTATCTTGAATCAACTGTAAAATGCAAACCAGAAGTGGATAAAGCAATGTGATTCAAAAACTTCCCAAGTCAATTGCCATGCAGAAATACAGTGTCAGATAACTGTGTTAGTTTGATTAAAGGGACACTGAACCAAAATTTTTTTTGTGTGATTCAGATAGAGCATGCAATTTTAAGCAACTTTCTAATTTACTCCTATTATCATTTTTCTTCGTTCTCTTGCTATCTTTATATGAAAAAGAAGGCATCTAAGCTTGTTTACTTGGTTCAGGACTCTGGATAGCAGTTTTTGATTGGTGGATGAATTTATCCACCAATCAGCAAGGAGAACCTAGGTTGTTCACCAAAAATGGGCCGGCATCTAAACTTACATTCTTGCATTTCAAATAAAGATACCAAGAGAATAAAGAACATTTGATAAAAGGAGTAAATTAGAAAGTTGCTTACAATTTCATGCTCTATCTGAATCACAAAAGAAAAAAATTGGGTTCAGTGTCCCTTTAAGTGCTCAGCTCATAACTGATTTGGAAAAGTTTCAAGTAAGAGCGGTCAAATGAATCAATATGATATTGTATACAGCACTAGTAGAGAGATTATTCTCCCTGGAGATAAATTAGTCAACAGCCACAACTGTGGTTTTAATTATCATAATATGTGGATTGCCCCTAAATGGTATATGTTTATTTAAACTATGTTTTAAAGAACTTAATGGGACAATAAAATATTATTTTTCTTTTTACAAAAAAATGGTCAATTTAACATAAAATTTTAACAAATTTTTGTATGTTTTTTTGTTTTTGGTAAAATAGAGCTGGGAACTAATTTAGGGGGAAAGTAAAATGTAATTGCACAGGGGGCTCAATTATTAAAACATAGGTATTCTTATTATTATTAAAATATACAAGGGCATTCACAAAATCCGTAGTTCCAGCGTCTGTGAAATGAACTGGTTATACCATAGTCTACGCTCAGATTCGGCAAAATCATGGGGTTTTGGTGGATAATCTGGGGTGTGGCTAGCCTGCACAGGGTTATGGCTATGCATCAATGGACAGTGCAGTGGTAGGGAGGTGCAATTTTTTTCTCTCCTTTTCACCCAACCAGGGGTACAATGGAAAAGACTGGGAAATGTTTACCCCCCCCCCCCCGTAAAACCACCACTGGTTTCATAATGTTTAAAGGGACACTAAAAGCTAAATACTTTTCATGCACCTCCCTTTAATCGTGATTGCTACCATTATGGAACCTAGGTTACGCTGCAGGCATCTGAACGCAAGTTGTTGCACATGTGTAAACACATCAGCACTGTAATGCAATAAAATATAGATTTCAACATGGTGACACCAATGGTTAGAGAGAGGCAGGAAATAACCTCAATACTATGCTTATAAAATATATTTAGTGTTTAATGTCCCTTTTAAATAGTGCTCTTTAATATACATGATGGATACTTTTACAGTATAATACCAATGAATAGCCCTTTGAGCTTAAAATTCTATTTACATTCTCTGGAATATTATATTCTTTTGAAAGAGCTAAATACTTTACTGCCTTTGGTACTTCCACAGCCCTCCAAATGCTTGCTCCCATTAATTACTACAATATCAGTTTATGATGTAGTTCTCAGTGTTCTCAGCCAATCCATATTAAATTATGAAACAATAAGTTAGTCCAGCCATCAATTTGAAATAAAAAGGACCTTTATTCATCCTACGGGGTATTCAAGCAAATCAAGAAAGTTTTTATGCCAACAACTGACCCTTAATCATGATAAGACCTGATTAAGGGCCAATTGCTTGGTTGAAAAAAACAGTTTTTCTTTAATTGGTGGCTGAACCAGCTTATTGTTTCATGTGTTTGGGAACGTGACAATTTCTGTCCATGCCTAAATTGAAAAGATTAGGAAAATTGAAAAGATTAGGATTGATGCTCTTTCTATTTTGTTATGTACACTGATATGACATTGTGTCTCTGGAGAATGTTCTTGGAGGTTTTAAATAGTTTTATTATCTTTTAGCTTAAAGAGACTGTTAACATATTGTAATTACAAGACATTTGTGTTGTGTTGCTATAGAATAACATTATCAAGAAAATGTCAGTGGTACTACTTATGATTAGACAAACATTCCCATAACTGTGATTACTTAATAGTAATAATTACAAAGGGAGGATGGTGCTTGTACTGGTCATTAATTCAAAACAAATCAGTAGAGAGCTGAAGAAAGAGTACAAATATAGCACTCATAACGTTTGATAGAGATATAATATGATATGCTAGAAGCAAAATTAACTTTTACTTAAAGGGTTTGAAATCTTTACTTTTGGATCGTACTACAAAATACATAGTCACTTAGTTAAGGTGTCCTAGATTAAAAACTACTGATTCTTACCTTCAACAAAGCTTTAATGTGTAAAAAAAATTATGTTTTATTTTCCCCTGTAAACGGCCGTAACGACCGCCCATAAATGTAGGTTGGAGTTGCAGATAATCTGTGCCAGCACTTCATCCAATAGCGCTGCAGCACAGATCATGTAATTTGAATATTTCAATGAGCTTCTGTACTCAATTTCGTCATTTTAACTTGTGTGCGCTCGTATGCGCAATGCACAGTGAATATGCATACCTACAATATCGCAAGCGCATACATTATGTACCTCCTAACTGAGCTGCCAATAACTTACTCCATTGTTCTGGTGCGCCATGCCCACTACTACATCACGCATCTGGCGAGGAGTTTATGACGCGCGCGGCTGAAGCTGAAGACAAGTAGCATATGTGCATGCGTTGGAAGAAGTTACTTTAAATGCGCATGCGCAACGCCATATTAGTTCTACCTAGGTAGAAATCAGCAATTTGACCGCATAATAATCCAAAAGAAGGGTTTGCCAGCATTTATATTTTGTTTTGCAAATTGTATGTAAATGCTAAATAATGGCTAATAGATGTTATTTGTGTAATTTAATATCTGAATATGATGTTTTAAACAATGGCAAAAAAAATTTTGGGTGTACTATCCCTTTAATATCTTAAAAACAAAGGGTACAAAAAATCGTGCATTTAAAATAAGCATATGCCTGCTAAGGTAGAACAAGGTCAGAAAATAATTCGGAACAAAAATAATCAAGGAACCCCTAAATGGTTTAAGGCAGAAAGTCTCACTAGGTGTCCATTGTCTAATAACTCTGTAGGAGTTTCTAAGACCTATATCATCAAGTTTGTCAGATATATTAGATGGTAGAGCATATCTGTATATATATATATATATATATATATATATATATATATATATATATATATATATATATGTAAGAGTGGATATCTCTCTGGAATTACCAGAGTATGTATGGGTGGATATCTCTCTGGGAATACCAGAAACCTATACCTTTTAGTTTGCCAGATAATACTTAGTTGTTAACCAAATAATAGCATATGAATATATATGAATGAATAGTTTTGTTCTGCAAATGTCAAAGATACCTATAACAGAGACCTATACTGTGAGCCTATACCTTGGTTTACCAAGTAACACTGTATAATATGTCAAATGATAGAGCATGTGGTTAAATCAGGGAATTGCGACTCTGGAAATACCAGAGGGCTATACCTTTCGGTTTGCCCGAGACCTATACCTTTTTAGTTTGCCCAATAATGCCTGTTTGTTTATCAAGTGATAAGGCATATATGTACAGTATATATATGGCAAGATCAAAGGCTGAATAAAAATAGGTGTTTCTCTGGAAATACCAGAGACCTATACCTTTTAGTTTACCGAGCAATATCAGAGATCCATGCCATGCCAAAAGATAGAGCAAGTAGTTAAGGCAGATAGTTGTAACTCTGGAAACACCAGAGACCAATACCTATTAGTTTACCCGAGACCTATACCTATAAATTACCCAGTAGTAAGGCATATATATGACACGATCAAAGGTTAAATCAAAATAGCGGTCTCTTTGGAAATACCAGTGACCTATACCTTTCAGTTTGCCCGAGAACTATAACATTTTAGTTTACCCAATAATGCCTATTAGTTTATCAAGTGATAAGGCATATATGTATATATATGGCAAGATCAAGGCTGAATCAAAATAGTTGTTTCTCTGGAAATACCAGAGACCTATACCTTTTAGTTTAACAAGTAATACCAAAGATCCATGCCATGAGCTTGTGCCTAGGTTTACCAAAAAGACACTCAAAAGTATGCCAAAAGTTAGAGCAAGTATTTACCAGAGACCTATACCTTTTAATTTACCCAGTAATGCCTTTAAGTATATCAAGTGATAAGGCATATGTGTGTGTGTGTATATATATATATATATATATATATATATATATAAAATGATCAAGGCTAAAGAAAGTTGTTGTTACTCTGGAAATACCAGAGATCTATACCTTTTAGTTTACCCAGTAATGCCTTTAAATTATCAAGGCATATATTTGTATATATAAGGCGATCAAGTTTTTTTTTAGGAGCTATAAAGATAAGTTTAGCATTCCTAAAAAGTACCAAGGAAAATCCTAAGAACAAATTACATACCTTGTAGTACCGATTCAATAGTTTTCATTTCTAAGTAGGCATAGCAATTAAAAAAAGTGGAGAAAGGGAAGGGCGACTCCACTGACGCGTTTCCCATAGTGGCTGTATCAAAGGGCAATCTCATTTACTTCTCGTGGGATTTATATACCCTAAGATTGATCAGGATTGGCTGGATTTATCACCTGTCATGTCATTGACACAGGAATTGGATAAGACACATGTCAATCATGGTAGCACATTGTGATTGGATGGAATAACGTAATCATGCAATCTTGTGTAGTAAGGATTAAACTACAGAAATATATATATATATACGCCAAAATCAGCATTGAGTAGCAATATTGCCTGTCAGTTAATAGTGAATAGTGTGGTGACTATATAACTCCAAATAATCAAAATTCGTATGAGAACCTTTCTCATTGGTGGAGATACTTGTCATTCATTGTTCCTACTGGAACGTTTTAGCTGTCAATCATCTTAGTCCTCTGTAATTGGCTGAGATAATCCTACCATCCCAAAATCCACCGAAAGTGAAATAAAAAATAAAAATAAGACCGATATTTGTAAGGGGTGTATATAACATACTATTTGAAAAAAGAAGTATATTAAATGTATATCTCGCCTTTCGATCCAAAAATCTGAGAGCAGTAGTTATGAGTTTTATGCTACAAAACTGTTGCTTAAAACTCATAATTAAAGTGTCACAAAGTACACTAAACACCCATAAACTACCCTAGAGGTCCTCTTCATGTGATCGTCCACCGCACACTGAGGATTGAAACTGAAATTCTATTGGTTATTCAAATCAGCCAATAGAATTTCAGTAGCTCTCATCCTATTGGCTGATTTGAACAGCCAAAAGTATTTTAGCAGCCCTAATTCCTATTAGCTGATTCATGAAGAGGACCTCCACGTCGGATCGATGGACCTCCGCCTTGGGCCTCCGCCTGGACCTCCGCCTCTGTGCATCGACCGCTTCTCCTCCGCAGGGATGAAGAAGATGTCAGTCTTGCGATGGATGAAGATGGAGCCGTTGTAATGAAGATTCTTCAAGCGGGACTTCAGCAACTATGAGTAACAAAAGAGGGGTTAGTGTTAGTTTTTTAAGTTTTTTTGGGTGTTATTTTTTAGATTAGGGGTTGGGCATTTCAGGGCAATAAAAAGAGCTAAATGCCCTTTTAAGGGCAATGCCCATACAAATGCCCTTTCGAGGGCAATGGGTAGATTTATTTTTATTTTGTGGGTTTGGGGGGTGGGGCTATACTAATAGGGGGTGTTTGTTTTTCTTTTGTAGAAAAAGAACTGATATCTTTAGGGCAATGCCCTACAAAAGGCCCTTTTAAGGGCCCTTGGTAGTTTATTATAGATTAGGGTTTTTTGTTTTGGGGTGTTTTTTTTTGTTGTTTTTTTTTAAAGGGTATTAGAATAAGAATA
This sequence comes from Bombina bombina, assembly GCF_027579735.1. Lineage (NCBI taxonomy): Eukaryota > Metazoa > Chordata > Amphibia > Anura > Bombinatoridae > Bombina > Bombina bombina. The sequence goes on along the minus strand of NC_069500.1, from coordinate 727,826,476 downwards.
ATTTTTATTGTTTTGGATTATTTCGTTTGTTATTTTTTATAATGGTAGGTTTTTTATTTTTTGTAATTTTAGTGTTTTCTATTACATTTTAGTGTTTTTTTATTTTTGTAATGTTAGGTGTTAGTGTTAGGCAGCTTAGTTTTTATTTGACAGGTAAGTTTGTATTTATTTTTACTAGGTAGTTAGTAAATAGTTAATAACTATTTACTAACTAGTATACCTAGTTAAAATAAATACAAACTTACCTGTGATATAAAAATAAAACCTAAGATAGCTACAATATAACTATTAGTTATATTGTAGTTAGCTTAGGTTTTATTTCACAGGTAAGTATGTATTTAGTTTTAAATAGGTATGATTTAGTTAATAACTGTAACTTTAATTTAGCTCTATTTTAATTATAATAAAGTTAGGGGGTGTTAGGGTTAGGGTTACGTTAGGGTTAGGTTTAGGGGTTAATATAGTATAATTTAGGTTGTTGCGATGTGGGTGGCTGGCGGTTTAGGGGTTAATAGGTTTATTTAGTGTTAGTGATGTGAGAGGCCAGAGGTTTAGGGGTTAATAACTTTATTTAGTGGCGGCGATGCCGGAGAGCGGTGGAATAGGGGTTAATAGATTAATTATAGTGTGGGCGATGTTGGGGTACGAGGGAATAGGGGTTAATAACTTTAGTATAGTGGCGGCGATATCGGGAGCGGAAGATTAGGGGTTAATAGATTTTTTTAGGTGGTGGCGATATTGGGAGCGGCAGATTAGGGGTTAATAACATTATGTAGGTGTCGGCGATGTCGGGGGCAGCAGATTAGGGGTGTTTAGACTTAGGGTTTATGTTAGGGTATTAGGTTTAAACGTAACTTTTTTTTCCCCATAGACATCAATGGGGTTGCGTTACGGAGCTTTTCATTCCGCAATCGCAGGTGTTTGTTTTTTTCTCACCCGCTCTCCCCATTGATGTTTTACAATACTTGTATTTTGTACGGTATGGAGCTCAACGCAACCATATCACACGCACAAGCCGGCTGTTTCAAAACTTATAATGGATGCGCTATAGAGGGTGAAATAACGCAACTTTTGTTGCGTTCATTAAATTCCCTATAGCGCGCATAACTCGTAATCTACCTTAATGACAATAAACAGATGACCGCTGTTGCTACTTTTATCACTGTATTAAATTGTTATCAAGAGTATTTAAATTTGCACAAGGGGTTCATACTGGCTTTTAGGGATTGTACTAAAAACTAGAGGTGCCCCTTGTACCAGAATAGAAATGAAAGCACATTCTTTTGCTAGGTGATCAGTGATCTTATACAGACAAACTAAGTATTTCTTAAAAGGAACTTGTCAGCTATAAAATAAATTTGATTGTGGCACTGTAAATAAATTTGATTTTTATTATATATCCTTAAAGCTTCCATTCCCAGTAAAATTTAACTTTTTCAACTTTTTATTTTTGTGGGGCTTGGTGCTTTTCAAGACCATTTGAAAAATCAGGTGATTCGAAAATGACTTCTGATCAGTGATTCCCCTGCATGACAAGAGCGGCTCATCGTGCGCACTAAACCAGTTAAAGGGAAATTACCTATCATGATAAAATTGGAAAATTTTAAGTAAATTGGTTTAGGAGTAAATTCTGAATTTGGCTTATCTAATGAGTGTAGTACATGCACAATCTTTTACACAAGGTCTTTTATGCCCCTTTAAGTACAGTATTAAAGTGAATGTAAACTTTCATGAATCAGTGCCTGGTTTTTAAAAATACTATTAAAAACAGGAGCACTTTCATTCACGAAACTTTACATTGCAGCTTTTTTTTTAAAAAAATACCTTTTTCTGCAGCAAAGCCGGATTGGCGATCCCCCATCTGCTTCTCATGCTGTACTTAGGCACCCCAATGACGAACCGGCTTCCTCCAATCGTGGCGTCGCCTCAAGAGATGGACGCTTTGGGGTGCACGCCACAATTGGAGGAAGCCGGTTTCGTCATTTCTGAGGTAAGTACAGAGGAGCTGCGGGTGGAGGATCGCCGATCCGGCTTTGCTGCAGAAAAATTTAAGTATTTTAAAAAAAATGCTGCAATGTAAATTTTTTAGTTTCGGCTCTGCCTGTAACTGCCTATAGCCATGTGCCCAAACTGGCCACAGTTGCCCAAACTGGCCACAGTTACAACTATGCCTACCGTTTTAGATGTTTCAACCTAAGCCTCCCAATCATGGATTGGATTTAGGAAATATTGGGGTTATGCTAATACCTGAGTTAAACCTCTCAGGTAAACATATAAAGCTGGGGAATTCATATGTTTAACATTCCCAGTAATAGATATGTGAACCATAATGAATATATTGACAGTTCGCTGTCTCCTATGTGTATTAATTTCTCTTAGTTTTAGCATTCTTTCATTCACAAGTGCAAACTTGTTTTAACATCATAATTCAACAACAAACATACAAATAACATGCAAGTAAGGTTTCAGCTCACATGTCAAACTGAAATAACATTCAGAGCCATAATCTCAATGTTTTTATTAAAATTTAAAATATGAGGAAAATTACCTCTATATGTTTTTGTACTTTTATGCACGAACATCCAACATTATAAAACTAAATTTGTAGTAAATCTGTTCAGTTATTTTTCAGATATTTATTCTTGAAAATTATTTTGAGGTTAAACTATTGAACTGGTTTGGTTAAAATTTGATCATATAGTAGAATACACACACGCAAAGCAGTAATTGAACCCCATGATTGAAAATGACATGCAAATCAGTAATTTATTCCCTTGTGAGCCACTATAACAATTATTTAACACAACATCTTTTTCTAACATTCTCTTTCTTTAAAACAAATATCCTCTATTACTATTATTTAATGAATTTCAAAATGTAATAAAGTCTATTAAAATAGTATTACACAATTAAGGGGATAACTTCAGCTCACGTTAATTATATTGTACTCGATAACAAGGTGAAAATTGCACACAGCTGATCAACAATATTATTCCGGACATTTAACTAAATTGCAGTAAAATTAGCTGACATTATAGACAGATAAACTATTATGTGTTTACTGTGTAACTACAAACATAAAAACCAGGACGTGTGCAGGACTTAGGTAACCAAAAGCAAATCTATTATCTACAGTATCTTACATAATTAGTTTATCTTTGTAAATGACTAGATATGTATACACTGCAATTTAAAGAGACACAATTTTCAAAAAATATTTCCTGCTCCATTTAAGAGAACATTTCGAAATGCTTTGTTTTTGAAATATGAATGTTCCCTTGCTGAATAAACCTACTTTTTATGTGGGAGTTGTTTCTATCAGCCAATTGCCAATAGAGTCCTAGAACTCAGCTATACACAATTTTTTTTTATTTCCTGTTAGCTTCACTTCAAATTTAAACAGATTTACTTAACCTTTTTCATGCAAAAAATATATTAAAATAATAGGTTTATTTAAAGGGACAGTCTACACCAGAATTTTTATTGTTTTAAAAAATAGATAATCCCTTTATTACCCATTCCCCAGTTTTGCATAACCAACACAGTTATAAAAATATACTTTTAACCTCTGTGATTATCTTGTATCTAAGCCTCTGTAAACTGCCCCTTTTTTCAGTTCTTTTGACAGACTTGCCGTCTAGCCAATCAGTGCCTGCTCCCAGATAACTTCACGTGCACGAGCACAGTGTTATCTATAGGAAATACGTGAACTAACACCCTCTAGTGGTGAAAAACTGTTAAAATGCAATCTGAAAAGAGGTGGCCTTCAAGGTCTAAGAAATTAGCATATGAACCTCCTAGGTTAAGCTTTCAACTAAGAATACCAAGAGAACAAAGCAAAATTGGTGATAAAAGTAAATTGGAAAATTGTTTAAAATGACATGCTCTATCTGAATCATGAAAGTTTATTTTGGCCTAGACTGTCCCTTTAAATGCTGTTGATTCATGATAGAGTCATTTTGATTATTATATTCATTCAATATAGAATTAATATACATAGACAATTAAAAACATTTACTGCGAGCATACAAATTTGCAAGCTCAGTGATCAGTCTAATATCTTAAAGAAGAATATGCACATATACTGATCTAAAAATCCAGTATAAAACATTTTAAAAACTTACTTAGAAGCTCACAGTTTAGCACTGTTGATTAGGTCGACTGGGACTCCCAGTGAAAGGGGCTGAAAAAACAATATGAGCAGTGGAGCACCCCCCTTCCCTGCATATGAAAAGACATAACACAAACAGGAGCCAGCAGGAGTCTGTAAATGCAGGTATACATCTGACACTGTGGGGCTTAGTTAGGAGTATGAAAATCAGCACAATGTTATTAAAAATAAGCAAAACTATGCATTGTTGCAAAAACACTCCCAGATGGGCTATATAAATAGATCTACTACAAAACAGTTATGCAAAGAAAAAAATAATGTACAATGTCCCTTTAAAGACTACTTTACAAGAAACTAACGGCTAGATTTAGAGTTTTGTCGGTAACGACCCGCGTAGCTAACGCTGGCTTTTTTCTGGCCGCACCTTTAAAATAACTCTGGTATTGAGAGTCCACAGAATGGCTGCGTTAGGCTCCAAAAAGGGAGCGTACAGGCATATTTAACGCCACTGCAACTCTCGATACCAGAGTTGCTTACGGACGCGGCCAGCCTCAAAAACGTGCTCATGCACGATTCCCCCATAGGAAACAATGGGGCTGTTTGAGCAAAAAAGCAGCGTTCAGCTCCTAACGCAGCCCCATTGTTGTCTATGGGCAAACACTTCCTACGTCTGCACCTAACACTCTAACATGTACCCCGAGTCTAAACACCCCTAACCTTACACTTATTAACCCCTAATCTGCTGCCCTCGCTATCGCTGACCCCTGCATATTATTTTTAACCCCTAATCTGCCGCTCCGTAAACCGCCGCTACTTACATTATCCCTATGTACCCCTAATCTGCTGCCCCTAACACCGCCGACCCCTATATTATATTTATTAACCCCTAATCTGCCCCCCACAACGTCGCCTCCACCTGCCTACACTTATTAACCCCTAATCTGCCGAGCGGACTGCACCGCTATTATAATAAAATTATTAACCCCTAATCCGCCTCACTAACCCTATAATAAATAGTATTAACCCCTTATCTGCCCTCCCTAACATCGCCGACACCTAACTTCAAACATTAACCCCTAATCTGCCGACTGGAGCTCACCGCTATTCTAATAAATTTATTAACCCCTAAAGCTAAGTCTAACCATAACACTAACACCCCCCTAAGTTAAATATAATTTAAATCTAACGAAATTAATTAACTCTTATTAAATAAATTATTCCTATTTAAAGCTAAATACTTACCTGTAAAATAAACCCTAATATAGCTACAATATAAATTATAATTATATTATAAGCTATTTTAGGATTTATATTTATTTTACAGGTAACTTTGTATTTATTTTAACCAGGTACAATAGCTAAAATAGTTAAAATAATTACAAAATTACCTGTAAAATAAATCCTAACCTAAGTTACAATTAAACCTAACACTACACTATCAATAAATTAATTAAATAAAATACCTACAATTACCTACAATTAAACCTAACACTACACTATCAATACATTAATTAAATACAATATCTACAAATAAATACAATGAAATAAACTAACTAAAGTACAAAAAATAAAAAAGAACTAAGTTACAAAAAATAAAAAAATATTTACAAACATCAGAAAAATATTACAACAATTTTAAACTAATTACACCTACTCTAAGCCCCCTAATAAAATAACAAAGACCCCCAAAATAAAAAAATGACCTACCCTATTCTAAATTACTAAAGTTCAAAGCTCTTTTACCTTACCAGCCCTGAACAGGGCCCTTTGCGGGGCATGCCCCAAAGAATTCAGCTCTTTTGCCTGTAAAAAAAACACATACAATACCCCCCCAACATTACAACCCACCACCCACATACCCCTAATCTAACCCAAAACCCCCTTAAATAAACCTAACACTAAGCCCCTGAAGATCTACCTACCTTCTCTTCACCATACCAGGTTCACCGATCGATCCAGAAAAGCTCCTCCGATGTCCTGATCCAAGCCCAAGCAGGGGGCTGAAGATGTACATGATCCGGCTGAAGTCATCATCCAAGCGGGAGCTGAAGAGGTCCATGATCCGGCTGAAGTCATCATCCAAGCGGATGAAGACCTCCGACGCGGAACATCCTGCTGGCCCGACAGATCGGCCAATCGGATTGAACTTGATTCTGATTGGCTGATTCCATCAGCCAATCAGAATTTTCCTACCTTAATCCCGATTGGCTGATAGAATCCAATCAGCCAATCGGAATTCGAGGGACGCCATCTTGGATGACGTCCCTTAAAGGAGCCTTCATTCGTCGGTAGTCCGTCGGGCCAGCAGGATGTTCTGCGTCGGAGGTCTTCAAGATGGATCCGGAAGAAAGAAGATTGAAGATGCCGTTGATAGAAGACTTCAGCCGGATCATGGACCTCTTCAGCTCCCGCTTGGATGATGACTTCAGCCGGATCATGGACCTCTTCAGCTCCCGCTTGGATGATGACTTCAGCCGGATCATGGACATCTTCAGCCCCCTGCTTGGGCTTGGATCAGGACATCGGAGGAGCTCTTCTGGATCGATCAGTGAACCTGGTATGGTGAAGATAAGGTAGGAAGATCTTCAGGGGCTTAGTGTTAGGTTTATTTAAGGGGGTTTTGGGTTAGATTAGGGGTATGTGGGTGGTGGGTTGTAATGTTGGGGGGGTATTGTATGTGTTTTTTTTACAGGCAAAAGAGCTGAATTCTTTGGGGCATGCCCCGCAAAGGGCCCTGTTCAGGGCTGGTAAGGTAAAAGAGCTTTGAACTTTAGTAATTTAGAATAGGGTAGGGCATTTTTTTTATTTTGGGGGTCTTTGTTATTTTATTAGGGGGCTTAGAGTAGGTGTAATTAGTTTAAAATTGTTGTAATATTTTTCTGATGTTTGTAAATATTTTTTTATTTTTTTGTAACTTAGTTCTTTTTTATTTTTTGTACTTTAGTTAGTTTATTTCATTGTATTTATTTGTAGATATTGTATTTAATTAATGTATTGATAGTGTAGTGTTAGGTTTAATTGTAGGTAATTGTAGGTATTTTATTTAATTAATTTATTGATAGTGTAGTGTTAGGTTTAATTGTAACTTAGGTTAGGATTTATTTTACAGGTAATTTTGTAATTATTTTAACTATTTTAGCTATTGTACCTGGTTAAAATAAATACAAAGTTACCTGTAAAATAAATATAAATCCTAAAATAGCTATAATATAAATATAATTTATATTGTAGCTATATTAGGATTTATTTTACAGGTAAGTATTTAGCTTTAAATAGGAATAATTTATTTAATAAGAGTTAATTTATTTTGTTAGATTTAAATTATATTGAATTTAGGGGGTGTTAGTTTTAAGGTTAGACTTAGCTTTAGGGGTTAATAAATTTATTAGAATAGCGGTGAGCTCCAGTCGGCAGATTAGGGGTTAATGTTTGAAGTTAGGTGTCGGCAATGTTAGGGAGGGCAGATTAGGGGTTAATACTATTTATTATAGGGTTAGTGAGGCAGGAGTGAGGCGGATTAGGGGTTAATAACTTTATTATAGTAGCGGGGCGGTCCGCTCGGCAGATTAGGGGTTAATAAGTGTAGGCAGGTGGAGGCGACGTTGAGGGGTCAGATTAGGGGTTAATAAATATAATATAGGGGTCGGCGGTGTTAGGGGCAGCAGATTAGGGGTACATAAGTATAACGTAGGTGGCGGTCGGCAGATTAGGGGTTAATTATTGTAGGCAGCTGGCGGCGACGTTGTGGGGGGGCAGGTTAGGGGTTAATAAATATAATATAGGGGTCGGCGGTGTTAGGGGCAGCAGATTAGGGGTACAGAAGTATAACGTAGGTGGCGCTCGGCAGATTAGGGGTTAAAAATATTTAATCGAGTGGCGGCGATGTGGGGGGACCTCAGTTTAGGGGTACATAGGTAGTTTATGGGTGTTAGTGTACTTTAGAGTACAGTAGTTAAGAGCTTTATGAACCGGCGTTAGCCCAGAAAGCTCTTAACTACTGACTTTTTTCTGCTGCTGGAGATTTGTCGTTAGAATTCTAACGCTCACTTCAGCCACGACTCTAAATACCGGAGTTAGAAAGATCCCATTGAAAAGATAGGATACGCAATTGACGTAAGGGGATCTGCGGTATGGAAAAGTCGCGGCTGAAAAGTGAGCGTTAGACCCTTTCCTGACTGACTCCAGATACCGGCAGTAGCCTAAAACCAGCGTTAGGAGCCTCTAACGCTGGTTTTCACGGCTACCACCAAACTCCAAATCTAGGCCTAAGAAAATGACAGTAGTCAGAAGTCATCCTAAAGGTTTCCAATTACTATTCATCTGATAAAGTTTTGAAGACATAACTGTTGCAGATTTTTCCATACCAGCGTCATTTGTGGAAGAGGATTATTTATCACCTATTTTTCTTAAGCCTTAATAGGAAGTTGATGATTGTACATCCCTCCCATCCTACACAAGACTGAAGCCTATTGGTTAAGTCCAAATTCCCTGTGTCTTGCCTCCTCTTCTCTCTTCTCTTTGCATATTGATAACGTATAGTCTCAAAAAAAGGGTAGTGGAGCGCTATCACTCCTGCTCAAGTGCTAATCTGACACATTCCCCCATAGAAGTCAATGGAGCACGAAAAGTGTGTGTGGGGAACCTAACACCCTTCTTGTGTATGTGCAAACCCAATCATGTTTAGCCAAGTGCACTAACACGACATGAAAATATTTCACATTCCAATGTTCACTTACAGGATAAAGTTCTATTTATTCTTCAAATACATATTTCTATATATATGTGTATATACCTATACCTGTATATCTATTCATATAGATATATAGGTATAGATATGTATTTTACATGAACAGTATCAGATATATATAGAAATATATATTTAATAATAAAAAGTACATTATCTTCTATGTGAAGAACATAGGAATGTAAAATATCCATTTTGCGCATCGTGTTTTACGATGTGACTCTTAGCACGGTCGAGTTAGCACACATGAAAACTTAGTATTCTTAAGGTGTGTTATTGAAATATTACATATGAAATATTAAAAAAAATTATATTAAGAATTATTAAACATACTGTAAAATATTCTAGATAATTCATACAATATAATTTATACATTTTACAGTATGTTTAATAATATTTAATATTTTTTATTATTTTTTTATATTATCTATGAAATATTTCAATAACGTGCCTTAAGAACACTAAGTTTTCATGTGCACTAACCCGAGCGAGTAAGTTCTTCTTCAAGAAACACGATGCGCAAAACGCATATTTTAAGTATGTACACACACACATATACCGGTATATATATATATATATATATATATATATATATATATATATATATATATATATATATATATATATGTGTATTTAAGAATAAAAGGGACATTATCCTGTAAGTAAAGAGCATAGGAATGTTAAATATGTACAGTAAGTATACAGTAAAACCCATAAATACATCTGTACACTATATACATATTTAGTTATTTATATGTATGTATCTCTATGTTAAAGCCCTTTGCAGCGTTTTTCCTCTAATACCTGAGATCTCATATCTTTGAGCGCTTATAACTTTTGTTTGCAATAATTTTTTAATAATTTTATTACATATTGTTATTATGTTACTGTATTTTTTTATGTTTTTAATCAGCGTAATAGTTAATCAGAGCTTTGAGGTCACACTAACCAACCATGAGTTAAATTCAATTGCGCGTGAGTGAACCTGTTTACTTTCAACTTGTAATATGCACGCTACTTCCAACACGCGCAAACGCCTGCAATAAACCCCTTATTGCTTGCACATAACAGTTAGCACTAATTGTGCAAATAATTTTGCATAAGTAACAGCGCTAATGAGCAAATAATTTTCCCCTTCTTTTAGTATATGCAAACTTTCTGAGGCACCAGCTCCTACCGAGCATGTGCATCAAGTTCACAATGTATATGTATACTAGTCTGTGATTGGCTGATGACTGTCATATGATACAGGGGCTGCAAAACAGTGAAAAAATAGATTTGGCAGAAATAAAACCTACTAATTTATTCACAACCTCGTCACCTTTTAGTTTACAAGAAAAAACAGAAAACAGTTACGTTTTTTATTTTTTACTTATTAGTACAAATTTCTATGGCCTAGATTTGGAGTTTGGCGTTAGCCGTGAAAACCAGCGTTAGAGGCTCCTAACGCTGGTTTTAGGCTACCTCCGGTATTTGGAGTCACTCAAAAAAGGGTCTAACGCTCACTTTTCAGCCGCAACTTTTCCATACCGCAGATCCCCTTACGTCAATTGCGTATCCTATCTTTTCAATGGGATTTTTCTAACTCCGGTATTTAGAGTCGTGTCTGAAGTGAGCGTTAGAAATCTAATGACAAAACTCCAGCAGCAGGAAAAAAGTCAGTAGTTAAGAGCTTTCTGGGCTAACGCCGGTTTATAAAGCTCTTAACTACTGTGCTCTAAAGTACACTAACACCCATAAACTACCTATGTACCCCTAAACCGAGGTCCCCCCACATCGCCGCAACTCGATTACATTTTTTTAACCCCTAATCTGCCGACCGCCAACTACGTTATCCTTATGTACCCCTAATCTGCTGCCCCTAACACCGCCGACCCCTATATTATATTTATTAACCCCTAATCTGCCCCCCACAACGTCGCCGCTAGCTACCTACACTTATTAACCCCTAATCTGCCGACCGCAAAGCGCCGCCACCTACGTTATCCTTATGTACCCCTAATCTGCTGCCCCTAACACCGCCGACCCCTATATTATATTTATTAACCCCTAATCTGCCCCCCTCAACGTGCCTACACTTATTAACCCCTAATCTGCCGAGCGGACCGCACCGCTACTATAATAAAGTTATTAACCCCTAATCCGCATCACTAACCCTATAATAAATAGTATTAACCCCTAATCTGCCCTCCCTAACATTGCCGACACCTAACTTCAATTATTAACCCCTAATCTGCCGACCGGAGCTCACCGCTATTCTAATAAATGTATTAACCCCTAAAGCTAAGTCTAACCCTAACACTAACACCCCCCTAAATTAAATATAATTTTAATCTAACGAAATTAATTAACTCTTATTAAATAAATTATTCCTATTTAAAGCTAAATACTTACCTGTAAAATAAATCCTAATATAGCTACAATATAAATTATAATTACATTGCAGCTTTTTTAGGTTTAATATTTATTTTACAGGCAACTTTGTAATTATTTTAACCAGGTACAATAGCTATTAAATAGTTAAGAACTATTTAATAGTTACCTAGTTAAAATAATTACAAAATTACCTGTAAAATAAATCCTAACCTAAGTAACAATTAAACCTAACACTATACTATCATTAAATTAATTAAATAAAATACCTACAATTACCTACAATTAAACCTAACACTACACTATCAATACATTAATTAAATACAATATCTACAAATAACTACAATGAAATAAACTAACTAAAGTACAAAAAATAAAAAAGAACTAAGTTACAAAAAATAAAAAAATATTTACAAACATAAGAAAAATATTACAACAATTTTAAACTAATTACACCTACTCTAAGCCCCCTAATAAAACAACAAATCCCCCCAAAATAAAAAATGCCCTACCCTATTCTAAATTACTAAAGTTAAAAGCTCTTTTACCTTACCAGCCCTGAACAGGGCCCTTTGCGGGGCATGACCCAAGAAGTTCAGCTCTTTTGCCTGTAAAAAAAACATACAATACCCCCCCCAACATTACAACCCACCACCCACATACCCCTAATCTAAACCAAACCCCCCTTAAATAAACCTAACACTAAGCCCCTGAAGATCTTCCTACCTTATCTTCACCATACCAGGTTCACCGATCCGGTGATAAGGTATTCCTACCTTAATTCCGATTGGCTGATAGAATCCTATCAGCCAATCGGATTTCGAGGGACGCCATCTTGGATGACGTCATTTAAAGGAACCGCCATTCGTCGTTCAGCCGTCGGCCAGGATGGATGTTCCGCATCGGAGGTCTTCAGGATGCTGCCGCTCCGCTCCAGATGGATGTCGATAGAAGATGCCGCCTGGATGAAGACTTCAATCGGATGGAAGACCTCTTCTGCCCTGCTTGGATGAAGACTTCAATCGGATGGAAGACCTCTTCTGCCCCGCTTGGATGAAGACTTCTACCGGATCATGGACATCTTCAGCCCCCCGCTTGGGCTTGGATCAGGACATCGGAGGAGCTCTTCAGGACGGATCGGTGAACCTGGTATGGTGAAGATAAGGTAGGAAGATCTTCAGGGGCTTAGTGTTAGGTTTATTTAAGGGGGGTTTGGGTTAGATAAGGGGTATGTGGGTGGTGGGTTGTAATGTTGGGGGGGGGATATTGTATGTTTTTTTTACAGGCAAAAGAGCTGAACTTCTTGATGCATGCCCCGCAAAGTGCCCTGTTCAGGGATGGTAAGGTAAAAGAGCTTTTAACTTTAGTAATTTAGAATAGGGTAGGGCATTTTTTATTTTGGGGGGCTTTGTTGTTTTATTAGGGGGCTTAGAGTAGATGTAATTAGTTTAAAATTGTTGTAATATTTTTCTTATGTTTGTAGATATTTTTTTATTTTTTGTAACTTAGTTCTTTTTTATTTTTTGTACTTTAGTTAGTTTATTTCATTGTAGTTATTTGTAGATATTGTATTTAATTAATTTATTGATAGTGTAGTGTTAGGTTTAATTGTAGGTAATTGTAGGTATTTTATTTAATTAATTTAATGATAGTATAGTGTTAGGTTTAATTGTAACTTAGGTTAGGATTTATTTTACAGGTAATTTTGTAATTATTTTAACTAGGTAACTATTAAATAGTTCTTAACTATTTAATAGCTATTGTACATGGTTAAAATAATTACAAAGTTGCCTGTAAAATAAATATTAATCCTAAAATAGCTATAATATAATTATAATTTATATTGTAGCTATATTAGGGTTTATTTTACAGGTAAGTATTTAGTTTTAAATAGGAATAAGTTATTTAATAAGAGTTAATTAATTTCGTTAGATTAAAATTATATTTAATTTAGGGGGGTGTTAGTGTTAGGGTTAGACTTAGCTTTAGGGGTTAATACATTTATTAGAATAGCGGTGAGCTCCAGTCGGCAGATTAGGGGTTAATAATTGAAGTTAAGTGTCGGCGATGTTAGGGAGGGCAGATTAGGGGTTAATACTATTTATTATAGGGTTAGTGAGGCGGATTAGGGGTTAATAACTTTATTATAGTAGCGCTCAGGTCCGCTCGGCAGATTAGGGGTTCATAAGTGTAGGCAGGTGGAGGCGACGTTGTGGGGGGCAGATTAGGGGTTAATAAATATAATATAGGGGTCGGCGATGTTAGGGCAGCAGATTAGGGGTACATAGGGATAATGTAAGTAGCGGCGGTTTACGGAGCGGCAGATTAGGGGTTAATAATAATATGCAGGGGTCAGCGATAGCGGGGGCGGCAGATTAGGGGTTAATAAGTGTAAGGTTAGGGGTGTTTAGACTCGGGGTACATGTTAGAGTGTTAGGTGCAGACGTAGGAAGTGTTTCCCCATAGCAAACAATGGGGCTGCGTTAAGAGCTGAACGCGGCTTTTTTGCAGGTGTTAGGTTTTTTTTCAGCTCAAACAGCCCCATTGTTTCCTATGGGGGAATCGTGCACGAGCACGTTTTTGAGGCTGGCCGCTTACGTAAGCAACTCTGGTATCGAGAGTTGAAGCTGCGTTAAAAATGCTCTACGCTCCTTTTTTGGAGCCTAACGCAGCCTTTATGTGGACTCTCAATACCAGAGTTATTTTTATGGTGCGGCCAGAAAAAAGCCGGCGTTAGCTACGCGGGTCCTTACCGACAAAACTCTAAATCTAGCCGTATGTTTTTTGCACATTCGCTGTACTTTAATTACGATTTATGCTGTGCATATTTAATATGATTTATTCCTGTATAATTTACATACCAATTTTACGTTTTTGATAAATTACGATTTTTTGTGAACTATTTATTATGTTATGATTTTTGATACACCTTAACAATACAATTTTTCCTTTTATATTTTTGTGTGAATGGTTTAATTATTCGTTTTTGTATTTTTTTTAATTTTGATTTTCATAGTGCATTTTTGTAATGTATTCATCACCTTCCCATGCAAAAATGCAGTGTACGCCCCTGAAAAAGACCCCCTGTTTTCAGGGTAAAGAGTGGCTTTAGATTATTCCACAAAGGAAAAATCTTGACAACGCAGAGACGTTTAGATAATCAGGCCCCATGTGTAACAATCATACTGCCCATGCATGTGACCCAACCCTGTGGATGGCAGATGAAGGCTTGTGCCTCTTTTCAGCAGATGGCTTATTGCTGTCCACTGATATGTTATAAGTCATTGCTGCGTGACTCTAGTTTATACAAAGTATGTATGTTTGTCAATCAGTAGAAATTGTGATATTTGTTCAGACCTACAAATGAGAAATTAAATTCAGTTTAATAAATAATTTCAAAAAGGTTTGATACAGGTAATCTGAGAAGTGATAAAAAGCACTAACTAATCCATCAATTTAAGTCAAATACAAAGAACGATACTTTTATTTTCACCACAGGAGTAGATAAATTGCCTCATACTTTGTTCTTTTCTGCTACAGGTTAACAGGCTGAGACATAGGAGAAAAAATGATGAACAAAAGGAGCAACCTAAACTAACAGAAATAAACAATGAAATATTAATGGATTGCATGTCAGATACAGGAGACAGCAAGAAAGCTGTAGGAAAGGTATGGGCATTTACAGTCTTTGTTTTATTTTTATTGACTGGATAGTATTTTGCAAAGTTTCTTAAAGTTTATCACCCTTACTCATTTGGTATAAATTTGAAAATATTTAAGGTTATATATCTTAGAGCCACACACTCATGACCCACAGTGTTGCTTGCTTAAATGCGTGTGTACTTCAGCCTTTTCAAAGCAACATGCAATGACCCAGTAGTAGCATCAGATGTCAACAATAAACTTGTAATGTTGTCATTGGACCTACCAATTAAGATAGTAAAAGAAGATTGGCCCAAATATAAGATGGTAAATACCTATAAAAGAAGATGCACTAAGCAACGGGGACACATACTCTGTAGACTGTATTATAATAGGTCAAATTAAAATGGTGCAGATGAGAAGCAGATAAATTAGAAGTTCAGCTCAACAACATGCAAGAAAAGGTCATGGATAGTAATTCACTGGCACACAGTCCAGAATAGGTAATATTCAGGATTTAACTGTTGCAATTCCAAGTGTACAATCTAGTAAACAAGCATTGTGATACATAAGTATTCAGGCTTGAAGAGGTATATCAGTAGTAATTTTAAATTATCATACTCAGGTATGCAGACAATAAGAGATTAAACTTGAAGCACTGTACAATATGCACAGTCCATTAATAAGGCAGGGTCATACACAGGTCTCTAAGGAGCAGGAGGGTAACCTTGTAATAGTATACAATAAACACCAGTCTGTTAATCTGGCAGGGTCATATGCAGGTATTCAGACAGCAAACAGCTGACCTTATAGAAGTATACAATAAACACAATCCGGTAATTAGACAGATTTATATATACAGGATTCACGTATCAAGTGTAAAGCAGTTACTAGTAGTCATGCTGAAAGAAGCAGGATCAAACACAAAAGAACAAGCTGAGTCATGATCCAAAGGCAGGTTAAAATGCAGCTGGGGTAATTCACATAAATCCGCAGATATGATAATCTCATCCAGGTCTTTAGTTACATTTTTCAAAGCCATTGTATTACAAGTGAGCCTATGATAAGTGAGAAATGAATTCTGTATAGAAAGAGCTTAAGCTGTGGTGGGGTGGGTCATGTCCATAGAGACATATTAAAGAAAGGGCCCAATATAGGGCCAGATTACAAGTGGCGCACTATCTAGCGCTTTCCACCCTCCTAAACACCGCCAGAAGTAAACTTTTAAAGTTTGCGGATTAGGACCCACATTACAAGTTTAAAGTAAAATATTACGCGCAAGCGAAAGCTGACCTGCTCTAACTTTAGGATTTTGGATATTGCGACCATGCTATCTTCTTCTCTCCCTAGACTTCCATGGAGAGCACAAACTGGGAAAAAACACTTATTGCTTGCACGCTAACTCGACAGGAGTTTAGCCTACAGCATTAGCCAAAGGTAGTTATGAATTTTCTACATTCCAATGTTCTTCACATAGAAAAAAAATCTTTTTATTTTTAAATATATATTTATATAGTATTTTTTGTAAAATATATATGTATATACTGTATATATAAACAGTCATTGGTGGTACAGCACTCCCAGTATTTCAAATAAGCATACTTGTGCCCGGGGTGCACTTTAAAATAAGTATACACAATGTGGAAGGAAAAGGCACTCACCGGGTCTTAAATAGTAGACAAAATCTTTTTTTTCGGTGACGTTTCAAGGTTTCTCTCGTCCTCAGACCATCAAACTTACAAACAGTGAAACTTACCTAACTTAAATAAGCCCGACATCCCCACCCACAGCGCCGCTAGCATGAAACAGGAAGTCCCGGCAATCACGTCACCGGTTGCCATGACGACCGGAATGCTACTCGGCGTGATTAATGTGAAACATTGTACCCAGTGGTAATTTAAAAACAAGTCGTGGCTAGTATAATGCATCTTATTTACATACTAGAGAAACAAGGATCATTACGATATGGATCAAACGAAATTAGCATGTTAGGCTAAAGTATCCGCCTCGATTCAATATAGAGTATATGTGGGACAACATACCACATAATTGAGTTAAGTAGCATTATATATGGTGAATTTCTCAAAACACAACAGAATATCAGGATCAGTTGAAGTGAATTTGTTATGTTCAAACTATCGATATATATATCTATTTACGAACGGATTTGGCCTGTTATAGCTATCTACCCTTAAATAATTAATTAATTATTGCAAAATAGCAAATAATACCCTCAATATTTACAATATTTCTACAGACCTACTAACTACCCTTTAGTTAAGCTCGAATATATAGACAAAAATGTCATTGTAATGCATATCTATTATCTATATAGAGAAACCAAAATAGTCAAAGTGAAAAAAATAATAATAAATGAAATGGACTGGACTACATCATACATATTGACTCTAAGCTATTCCTAAAAGACTATCTAGAGGAAGAGATTATTTTAACATATACCATAACGAGGGGAGGTGATCGTGCCAATATGCTACTACAGCGTGAGGCACGGTGGATTTATGAACTGGGCACTATGACACCACAGGGACTAAATGTCCATCTGGACTGGCTTTGCTTCCTATAAAGACCTTCCTGATATGGATCAGTTATGAGAGTCCACGGTCCCATCAATGAGAGTCCATGATCTGTATGGTATATGTAAAAATAATCTCTTCCTCTAGATAGTCTTTTAGGAATAGCTTAGAGTCAGTATGTAAGATGTAGTCCAGTCCAGTTCATTTATTATTATTATTATGTTGTTGTTTTTTTCACTTCGACTATATTGGTTTCTCTATATAGATAATAGATATGCATTACTGAATATAGATGATTGCTACATGTAGGATTAAGCAGTACTGGGAATTGAATTTTATTTCTACACGTTGTGTAGAAGACGGATAATGCTTGATACAATATGGGTATCTGTATCTGTCATTTCACAATAGTGTAAATCCCTTTTACAATTACATTTTGTTTATATATTCAAGTTTAACTAAAGTGTAGTCAGTAGGTCTGTAGAAATATTGTAAATATTGAGGGTATTATTTGCTATTCTGCAATAATTAATTAATTATTTAAGGGTAGATAGCTATAACAGGCCAAATCCATTCGTAAACGGATCTATATATATGGATAGTTTGAACGTAACAAATTCACTTTGGGTGATCCTGATATTCTGTTGTGTTTTGAGAAATTCGCCATATATTGATACTTAACTCAATTATGTGGTTATTAGTATATAGCTATGTTGTCCCACATATACTCTATATTGAATCGAGGTGGATACTTTAGCCAGACATGCTAATTTTGTTTGATCCATATCATAATGATCCTTGTTTCTCTAGTATGTAAATAAGCCACAGTATACTAGCCACGATTTGTTTTTAAATTACCACTGGGTACAATGTTGCACATTAATCACGCCGAGTAGCACATTCCGGTCGTCATGGCAACTGGTGACATGGTACGTTATCACGTGGTTGCCGGGACTTCCGGTTTTACGCTAACGGCGCTGTGGGTGGGGATGTCAGGCTTATTTAAAGGGCCATGATACTCAAATGTTGAAAACTTGAAAGTGATGCAGCATAGCTGTAAAAAGCTGACTAGAAAATATCACCTGAACATCTCGATGTAAAAAAGAAATATATTTTACCTCAAAAGTTTCTCAGTAGCCACATCCCATTGTAAAGGACTTCTAAGCAGCAAATCAGTATGTCTGTCCCGGGACAGCTAAGGGATTGAGCCTCGTGCACTCTCATGTTATTTCCCTATTCAGTTTAAGGAAGTTTACTATGAAATCTCATGAGAGTTAAGTCAAATCTCATCAGATCACAGTAAAAGAGTTCATGACCTCAGCACTGTTGATGCTGATTGGCTGCTGTTCATTTCTTCATTTTTTATTTTTTTTTTACTTGCAGCTGGGCAGCAGCTGAGTATAACTTTTTACACAGTACTTACTCTGCTGAGCTGAGGAGACTGTGAGGTAATTATTTTTCCTTTTTTACAGTATATATAGAAATATCTATTTAAAATACATAGAACATTTTCCTCTATGTGAAGAACATTGGGATGTAAAATATTTACCGTATTTCTTACCCTTAAGGACCAGGGCTATTTTTACATTTATGTGGTGTTTGTGTTTAGCTGTAATGTTCCTCTTACTCATTTACTATGCCCACACATTATATATAATTTTTCTTGCCATTAGATTGACTTTCTAAAGGTACCATTATTTTCATCATATCTTATAATTTACTATGAAAAAATTATAAAATATGATGGAAAAAATTGAAAAAAGCACACTTTTTCTAACTTTGACCCCCAAAATCTGTTACATATCTACAACCACCAAAAAACACTGATGCTAAATAGCTTCTACATTTTGTCCTGAGTTTAGAAATACCCAATGTTTACATGTTCTTTGCTTTTTTTGCAAGTTATAGGGCAATAAATACAAGTAGCACTTTGCTATTTCCAAAACTTTTTTTTTCTCAAAATTAGCGCTAGTTACATTGGAGCACTGATATCTGTCAGGAATCCCTGAACATCCCTTGACATGTATATATTTTTTTTTAGCAGACAACCGAAAGTATTGATCTAGGCCCATTTAGGTATATTTCATGCCACCATTTCACTGCCAAATGCGATCAAATAAAAAAAAATTGTTAATTTTTTCACTAACTTTTTCACAAACTTTAGGTTTCTCACTGAAATTAATTACAAACAGCTTGTGCTATTATGGCAAACATGGTTGTAAATGCTTCTCTGGGATCCCCTTTGTTCAGTAATAGCAGACATATATGGCTTTGGCATTATTTTTGGTAATTAGAAGGCCGCTAAATGCCACTGCGCACCACACTTGTATTATGTCCAATAGTGAAGGGGTTAATTAGGTAGCTTCTAGGGAGCTTGTAGGGTTAATTTTAGCTTTAGAGGCCTATTTATCAAAGGTCTTGCGGATCTGATCCGACAGTGCGCTCTCCGTATTCAGCATTGCACCAACAGCTCACAAGAGCTGCTGGTGCAATGCCGCCCCCTGCAGATTCGCGGCCAATGGGCTGCCAGCAGGGGAGTGTCAATCAACCCGATCGTACTCGATCGGGTTGAATTGTGGCGATTCCTGTCCGCCTGCTCAGAGCAGGCGGACAGGGTTATGGAGCAGCGGTCTTTAGACAGCTGCTCCATAACTGCTGTTTCTGGCGAGTCTGAAGGCTCACCAGAAACACGGGCCCTCAAGCTCCATATGGAGCTTTATAAATAGGCCTCTATGTGTAGTGTAGTAGACAACCCAAAGCATTGATCTAGGCCCATTTTGGTATATTTCATGCCACCATTTCACCGCCAAATGTGATCAAATAAAAAAAATGTTAATTTTTTCACTAACTTTTTCACTAACTTTAGGTTTCTCACTGAAATTACTTACAAACAGCTTGTGCTATTATGGCAAAAATGGTTGTAAATGCTTCTCTATGATCCCCTTTGTTCAGAAATAGCAGAAATATATGGCTTTGGCATTGCTTTTTGGTAATTAGAAGTCCGCTAAATGCCACTGCGCACCACGCTTGTATTATGCCCAGCAGTTAAGGGGTTAATTAGGGAGCTTGTAGGGTTAATTTTAGCTTTAGCATAGAGATCAGTCTCCCACTTGACACATCCCACGCTCTGATCCCTCTCTGACTCCCCTCAAAAAGCTCTCTTCCCTCCCCCACCTCACTAAAGATTTTTATTTTTTAATATAATTTATATAAAGTGTAGGATCCCCCAACAGCCCTGATCCCCCCAAATAGCTCTCTAAGACTCCCCCCTCGACCTATTGGCCGCCATCTTAGGTACTGGTACCTAGTTTACTAACAAATTTTCCTTTTTATTAAAAAAAATTGTAAAAAGTTCATTTTCTGTAGTGTAGCTTCCCCCTCCCCCTCCCAGATCCCTTTCCGAACATTTCCCCCCTCTCCCTCCAAACATTTATCCCCTCTCCCTCCATCGGTAATTGATTACCATGTGCGCGCGCGCCCCTAAACCCCGCCTCCTTGCACGCTCACATCTGATACGGGACCAAGCAGGAACGTGCACCGGCAATGGGCTGCCCACCCGCCTCCCAGCAATGGCTCCCACCCACCAATGATCGGCACCACCGCTGTCCGATGCAGAGAGGGCCACAAAGTGGCCCTCTCTGCATCGGTAACTCTGCAAACCTATTTCTGCAGTGCCCCACTCATATATATATATATATATATATATATATATATATATATGGAACCGCACTCACTGGACTTTTAAAGAAACAATAGTTTACTGCGTACAGTGACGTTTCGGGGAATCAATCAAGGGGACGGTTGGTTCCCGAAACGTCACTGTACACAATAAACTATTGTTTCTTTGAAAGTCCAGTGAGTGCGGTTCTTTAACTTTGAATTGGATATTTGATGTTCTTGACACCCTGGCTGATATTTCATAAGGTGAGAGTGCAAATCCCTATGAACTGGTGTGTGTGTGTGTGTATATATATATATATATATACATGCATATACATATTTAGACATGTATATGTATGTATATATACATTATAGCCCTTTCCATTCAAATACCTTGTCATATACCATATACCTTTTAACCCTTATAACTTTTTTATTTTAATATTTATGTAAATATTTTTGTCAGATTTATATATAAATTAAACAATTTATTGTAATGTATTTATGTTGTGCTTGGTGCAACTTTTAATTTTATTTTACTTTCAACTTGTAATATGTGGGCAAGTTAGTGCGGGCACAATATTTCTATATTGCTCTTACTAATGTTAGCGTGCCACTTGTAATCTAGCCCATAATGTTAGGGTTACCCAATATATCTGGAGTTAAATTATCTACATGGCCTTTTTGGCAGTGTATGGAAGGGGGTACTCAAAATTAGCAGATATCCTGACAGTGGTATAAATAACAAATAGTAGCGCTCCTTGCAATAAATGGTTTGTTGGCCATGACCTACAATACATAATACACATTTGTAACCAACAGTAATAACAAACCTGGAAACATGGATCTAAACATAGAATAGGAGTATTTTGTTAACCCCTTAACGACACGCGTCGTACAGGGTACGTCTTGCACAAACTGGTCTTTAAAGACCAGCGACGTACCCTGTACGACGTTGGGGTTGAAAGCGGCTGGAAGCGATCCTGATCGCTTCCAGCCGCTTTCCGGTTATTGTAGTGATGCCTCGATATCGAGGCATCACTGCAATAACATTTTTCCCCATCCGATGCAGAGAGAGCCACTCTGTGGCCCTCTCTGCACCGGACATCAATGCCGCGATCGTTGGTGGGTGGGAGCAGACGTGGGAGGCGGGTGGGCGGCGATCGATGGCTTACCGGTGGGCGGGATCGTGGGCGGGATTGCTGGGGGGCGCGCACAGACGCGCGCACGTGCACAGGGGAGGCGGGCGGTTAGCGTGCACGGGGAGGGAGCGGGTGGGAACCGTTACACTATGGAACAGTGTGGTTTCTATTTAGAGGGAGAGAGGGGGAATAAATGTTAATCAAAGTGATCTGGGAGGGGGTGGGGGTTTAGTCTTGGGGGGGGGAAGCTACACTACAGAAAAAGTGGGGAAAAAATAAAAAAATATAAACATTTTTTGTAAACTGGGTACTGGCAGACAGCTGCCAGTACCCAAGATGGCTCCCAATAATGTAGAGGGGGAGGGTTAGAGAGCTGTTTGGGGGGGGGATCAGGGAGGTTTGGGGCTAAGAGGGATCCTACACAGCAGCATATGCAAATATGCTCCAAAAAAAAAAAAAAGAAAAAAAAAAAGGATACCTTTTATTTTAGTACTGGCAGACTTTCTGCCAGTACTTAAGATGGCGGGGACAATTGTGGGGTGGGGGAGGGAAGAGAGCTGTTTGGGAGGGATCAGGGGGTCTGATGTGTCAGGTGGGAGGCTGATCTCTACACTAAAGCTAAAATTAACCCTGCAAGCTCCCTACAAGATCCCTAATTAACCCCTTCACTGCTAGCCATAATACACGTATGATGTGCAGCGGCATTTAGCAGCCTTCTAATTACCAAAAAGCATTGCCAAAGCCATATATGTCTGCTATTTCTGAACAAAGGGGATACCAGAGAAGCATTTACAACCATTTGTGCCATAATTGCACAAGCTGTTTGTAAATAATTTCAGTGAGAAACCTAAAATTGCGAAAAAAATATGTTTTTTTTAAATTTGATCGCATTTGGCGGTGAAATGGTGGCATTAAATATACCAAAATGGGCCTAGATCAATACTTTGGGTTGTCTACTACACTACACTAAAGCTAAAATTAACTCTACAAGCTCCCTACATGCTCCCTAATTAACCCCTTCACTGCTGGGCATAAAACACGTGTGGTGCGCAGTGGCATTTAGCAGCCTTCTAATTACCAAAAAGCAACGCCAAAGCCATATAAGTCTGCTATTTCTGAACAAAGGGGATCCCAGAGAAGCACTTACAACCATTTATGCCATAATTGCACAAGTTGTTTGTAAATAATTTCTGTGAGAAACCTAAAGTTTGTGAAAAAAATTGTGAAAAAGTGAACATTTTTTTTTATTTGGTCGCATTTGGCGGTGAAATGGTGGCATGAAATATACCAAAATGGGCCTAGATCAATACTTTGGGATGTCTTCTAAAAAAATATATATACATGTCAAGGGATATTTAGGTATTCCTGACAGATATCAGGGTTCCAATGTAACTAGCGCTCATTTTGAAAAAAAGTGGTTTTGAAATAGCAAAGTGCTACTTGTATTTATTGCCCTATAACTTGCAAATAAAGCAAAGAACATGTAAACATTGGGTATTTCTAAACTCAGGACAAATTTTAGAAACTATTTAGCATGGTTGTTTTTTGGTGGTTGTAGATGTGTAACAGATTTTGGGGGTCAAAGTTAGAAAAAGTGTGTTTTTTTCCATTTTTTCCTCATATTTTATAATATTTTTAATAGTAAATTATAAGATATGTTGAAAATAATGGTATCTTTAGAAATTCCATTTAGTGGCGAGAAAAACGGTATATAATATGTGTGGGTACAGTAAATGAGTAAGAGGAAAATTACAGCTAAACACAAACACCGCAGAAATGTAAAAATAGCCCTGGTCCTTAAGGGAAAGAAATTGAAAAATGGCCTTGTCCTTAAGGGGTTAATCTTCAAACACTGAGACAATAGCTGTATGCCCTATTGGAACCTTAGATCAGATACATACATCTACAACTTTCTTTATGCCAGATACATGTTCACCTGAGACCATGGATTAGATACATGGGGGCCCATTTATCAAGCTCCAGATGGAGCTTAAGGGGCCCTGGCAAGCTCACTAGAAACACCAGTTATGAAGCAGCGGTCTAAAGACCGCTGCTCCATTACCTGTCCGCCTGCTCTGAGCAGGCGTCAGACATCGCCGCAATGATTGACACCCTCCTGCTGGCGGACGATTGGCCGCGAGTCTGCAGGGGGCGGCGTTGCACCAACAGCTCACAAGAGCTGCTGGTGCAATGCTGAATACAGATAGTGTATTGCTCTCCACATTCAGCAAGGTCTGTCGGACCTGATCCGCACTGTCGGATCAGGTCTGACAGACCTTTGTTAAATAGGGGCCATGGACTCTGTAGTCTACGTTTTGCCAAATTAGATCAGAACAACTTCTATATATGTATCCAATTGAGATCACATGCATAGAAAGCTCATCCTCTGTTATTCAATCTATATGCACTCATAGCCCCATCTATGCATATTTCCAATGGAGATCACAGATTATATGCATGTGCATTGTAGCCTCAATTATAACTATATGCTCAAGTACAACTCCAAATCAGTTATATAGGCCCTGGTCCTACTCACCTCCTGTATGCCAGATTTATATCCAAGAAAAAACATGAAAAGTGAGAATATTTAAAGAATACCATTTTAGATGCAATTGTACACTTTATCAGTCATGTCTGTAAAAGAAAAAAAGGAAAGTGGTCTGTTTCTCTAGAGGAGTGGCATATACTGTAAAGAAAATATACAGTTTAGAAATATAGACAGACTCAAAGGAGAATATGCTCACATTGCTGGAGAATTAATTTAGATCATCTCATCTGAGCAGAGAGCTTTATGGGAGGAATCTCTCATCTCTCTCTGGGAATTCCAGAGTTCATCCCCTGTGAAGTCTGCACTATAACTTCTCTCCAAGCTGGAGAATCTTTGATCATCAGGGCCCTTATGAGCTGGTCACCAATCTCCACAGCTCTTTTTTCTTCTTCTTTGGAAACAGGGGTGATACAGCCAATTAGAAATCATATCACCCGTTCCTATGGAAACTAAAGGTACGCCCTCCCCTGCCTTCACTAAGCCCTTGTTGAGCTCTTTCAAAGAAGAAACAAACTGTTGTGGAGCACAGTGTCCGGGTCATAAGGTAAGAGAGTGGAGTAATTTAATTATACAAAAAAAAAAACCCTAGCATAGTAATGTAGTAAAGGGTTAAAACGTCGTAACTAAGAACATTAGGTACTACTATGTTTTATTTCTGAACTTTAATGTCCCTTTAATTAATATATGTAAAATACTCTGTGTTTTTATCTTTTAAATGCCTTAAATGTTTTGAAAGAAATTAAACCAGTACATTCTTAATCATAATGTATGTTTGTTTTGCACGTGTACTTATTCATCTCTAGATGAGCGAAAACCATAAAGGAGACTACAGGTTACATGATCATGAAACACAACTACGTTTTCTAGCAGAGGCTCATAGCAAACAAATTGAAGAAATTATGTCTCAAAACAGGCTTTTGGAAAAGCAGAGAGATGGTATGGCAAGTGTGTTTTGCTCATTATATTAATTTGAATTAATTTTGGCTTTTATGGATGACATCAGCATGAAACTGTAAATTGTATAAGGGTTGATTTACTAACATAGGGCCAAATTACGAGTGTAGTGATATTAATCGCTCCTGCTCACACGCTAACTATGCGCGACTTTGGCTTTTTGCGCACATCAGATTACAAAGTGAAAGTAAAAATGTTTTGCTCCCAAGCAAAAAAGACCCACATAGCCACCGCAAAGAACCCAGCTACAATATTAACCTCTAAACCACCACACCTCTGCACCGCAAACTACTCTGCTACACTATTAACCCCTAAACCGCCACACCTTCACATTACAAACTACCTTCTAACTTCCTAATAGCTACCCCCCTAACACCTCTAAACAAACACCCCCTGCCATTACATTAAAAAAAAAAACCTAACGTTACATAAAAAACTACTATTACCAAACATGAAAAACCTAACATTACATAAAATAAAAAAAATTACTAAAAATAAAAAGCCTGCAGTTATGCCTATTCTATTATTTTCTACTAGTCCTAAAGCCTGTGTACACGGGCCATTTTTTGCAGTACAGCGGTTCCACCCCTTGCTCTCTCTCTCTCCCCCCTCTCTTTTGCTCTCTCTCTCCCCCTCTTCTACTCTCTATCTCCCCCCTCTCTATTTTGCGCTCTCTCTCTTTCCCCTTCTCTTTTGATCTCGCTCTCTCTCCCCCTCTCGCTCCCTCCCCCTCTCTTTTGCTCTCTCTCTCTCCCTCTCTTTTGCTCTCTCTCTCCCCCTTTCTTTTGTTCTCTCCCCCCCTCTCTTTTGTTCTCTCCCCCTCTCTTTTGCTGTCTCTCTTCCTGTCTTTTGCTGTCTCTATCCCCCCTCTTTTGCACTCTCTCTCTCCCCCTCTCTTTTGCCCTCTCTTTTGCTCTCTCTATCCCCCCTCTTTTGCTCTCTCTCTATCCCCTTTCTTTTGCTCTCTTTCCCCCTCTCTTTGGCTGTCTCTCTCCCCCTCGCTTTTGCTCTTTTTCTCTCCCTCTCTTTTGCTCTTTCTCCCCCCCTCTCTTTTACTCTTTCTCTCCCCCTCTCTTATGCTCTCTCTCTCCCCCTCACTTTTGCTCTCTCTCTCCCCCTCTCTTTTGTGCGCTCTCTCTCCCCTCTCTTTTGCTCTCTCTCTCCCCTCTCTCCCCCCTCTCTTTTGCGCTCTCTCTCCCCTCTCTCTTGCTCTTTCTCTCCCCTCTCTTTTGCTCTCTCTCCCCCTCTCTTTTGCTGTCTCTCTCCCTCTCTTTTGCTATCTCTCTCTCCATTTCTTTTGCTCTCCCCCCTCTCTTTTGCTGTCTCTCTCCCTGTCTTTTGCTCTCTCTATCCCCCCTATTTTGCTCTCTCCATACCCCCTCTTTTGCTCACCCTCTCCCCCCTCTCTTTTGCTCTCTCTCTCTCTCCCCCCTCTTTTGCTCTCTCTCTCTCCCCTTTATTTTGCTCTCTTTCCCCCTATCTTTTGCTGTCTCTCTGCCCATCTCTTTTGCTCGCTCTCCCCCCTCTCTTATGCTCTCTCTCTCTCACCCTCTCTTTTGCTCTCTCTCTCCCTCTCTGTCTCTCCCCTCTCTTTCCCCCCTCTCTTTTGCGCTCTCTCCCATCTCTTTTGCTCTCTCTCTCCTCCCTCTCTCCCCCCCCTTTTGTGCTCTCTTTCTCTCCCCTATTTTGCTCTCTCTCCCCTTTCTCCCCCCTCTCTTTTGCTGTCTCTCTTTTGCTCTCTCTATCTCCCCTCTTTTGCTCTCTCCCCTTTCTTTTGCTCTCCCTCCCCCTATCTCTTTGCTGTCTCTCTCCCTCTCTCTTTTGCTCTCTCTATCCCCCCACTTTTGCTCCCTCTATCCCCCCTCTTTTTTTGAGCTCTCTCTCTATCCCCCCTCTTTTTTTGAGCTCTCTCTCTGACATCCGCCCGGCCCTGCCCACGTCACGTTTTTTTAAATGTAATGGGGTTTTTTTTCTTTGTAACTTAGGGGTGTTGGGGGGTTAGCTGTTTGGAAGTTAGGGGGTAGTTTGCAATGTGGGGGTGTGGTGGTTTAGGAGTTAATAGTGTAGTAGAGTAGTTTGCCGTGTGGGGGTGTGGCGGATTAGGGGTTAATAGTTTAGTTTAGTGCAACTTTTTCCTCCAGCCAAACTCTTTACACGAACTTTCAAGTCAAAAAGTAAAAAGTAAAAAGTTTGAGCATAAAATGCGATTGCGTTTGAGCGATCACATTTACTTTCAACTTGTATTACGAGCGCACATTACTGCACAACACCGCCCATAGAAAATATGGGGAGCATAAATTAATGCGAGTTCATGCAAATTCATTCGTGGTCATTTTTTAGTGCAAAAAGCTCTTCGCTTGTCTCCTCGCACTAACGATAGCGTGCCACTCGCACGTAATCTGGCCCATAGCGTATAGTATGAGTTTGCGTGTTAATAATAGCAATAGCTATTCTAGTAAATATAAATTCTGCCTTTCATGTTGTTTTTATGCATTTCATTCCTGTTTTCAGAATAAAGTAGTTTAAAGGACAAATAAATACAGTAGAATTGCATAATCAACAAGTGCACAATAAAAAAAGACGACGCAATAGCACTCTAAATTGACAATAAGCAGTAATTTTTTTCTGACAAATTTCAAAATTTACTTCAATTTGCCATCCCCCTGTATCATGTGACAGCCATCAACCAATTAAAGACTCATATTTATATATACTGTGAATTCTTGCACATGCTCAGTAGGAGCTGTTGCCTCATAAAGTGTGCTTATAAAAAGATGGCACACAATTTAATAATGGAAGTCAATTGGAAAGTCTGCATGCTCTATCTGAATCTTGCAAGTTTAATTTTCACTTAAGTGTCCCTTTAATAGTTTACTATGATGAATATCCAGGGATGCTTTATTAATAGTGGAGCATGCGTTACATGTTATGGGATGTTGTTTTAAAGGGACCTTAAACACTTGCCATTAGGGTTTTGTGTTTTTTTATTCATAATGTTTTTTTCAGTTTTTAAAATGCAAATCCGTTTTTTTTTTATTATAGGTGTTCTATTTTTTATTTTATTCTTTACATTTACATGACTTTCTGACCGCTGTGCAGACATGGGTGAAAGTGATATTGACAAAACCAGAAGTCTACTTATTGCTGTGAGCGTGCACACATATAAGAGATTACCTTGATGCAGCCTGGATAATAATGCATGTCACAATGTTATTATTGTTATTATTGACAATAGTGGAAATAGACATCTTTTATTCTATTTGTGAATATATATATATATGTGTATTTGCATTAACCCATTGGCTGCCAAAGAGGACTGCAACGCATCTCCCAGGCTGCCAATGGGTTAACTACTTTAATGCCCTACAAACACCACATTCTTTGTAAACACTGGTTGAGTCTCACTGATCTAAACACCCGTCTAAAGGTGTTGTTGAAGCTTTCTCTCCGCTGCACTTTTCGTCCTGATAGGTGCGCCACCTCTGAAGCTTGGTAGGAGTCAGAATCCAAGGCACGCGCATCGCGCGCACTCAGTCACAGCCCCCTCACCTCCCGCACTGCCAGTAGAGTCCAGCGCGCGCTTGATTGACAAGCAAGATGTCGGTGCTGAGAGAGGCAGGAGGGGATGCAGCAAAAGCATCAGCAGCAGCAGTCACCGGTTACTGCACGCTCCTGCAACAACCACCGGCAGCTACAAACACAGCACTCTGATGGACAACACATGTCCACCACCCCAGTCATAGCATAATATAGGCATCTGGCAGCTCCAATATAATAAAAGCAAGCACCTTTTGAAATGCAATCTCCCTACACCGAGAGGCCGCGCAGGTGTTGTAAACGGCTGCAATTGAAACAAATAAATCTATGAAGCTCGTTCACAAAGTTAATGAGAACGAGCTTCATAGAAGAGGCAAAGACTTTACTTTGTATGCGCATGCGCGGAATTGAAGAAGGGAGTGCGCATTGAGTCCATATGTTATCGCATAGAACGTGCGTTACAACATGTCGGCCAGCACCGCATTCAGTAGGCGGTGGTTTAGGGGTAATATTGAAAATTAAAAAAAAATGTGCAGATGTTAGATAAAGACATAAAGAAAGAAATAATGTATAAAATAAAACAAAATAGATAAAAAAAATTATAATTACATTAAAACAGATGGTGTTTAGGGTCCCTTTAATATCAGTTCTCCACGGTCTCAAATTCTACACATGGCTAAATGATAACAAACAAACAAAAATAAAGCAGCCAAACAGTGCAATAAATATGTAAAACATGTTTAGTAAAGCAATATAAGAATATTGCCATTTAAATGGGCTAATCCCTCCTTATCTTATCTGTCTGTATATTCATAAAGGCGGATACAGGGATTAAACAGATGATTATACGGAAACAATAGTGCAATAATAAAATGCTGTAACACATTAGAGCATTTTATTTTTGCACATTTATATTACTTTAACGTAAGGCTTCAATTTTTTTGTAAGGCATTTGAAGCTTGATATGAGGAGAACAACTGACAACTGCAGTTCATTACAGTCTGCTGCACATTGTGGGTAACTAAGAGACTGCAGACTGTTTGCCTTTTTTATCGTTTGTATATATTGCATTATGTGATAAGGGGGCACATATATACCTGTGTACACTCCTCTTTTCATTCTTTTACCTCCAATGCCTTGTTATTTTTGTTATCTCCTCACTATTTGTCATGGTTGCACAACACAACCTATAAGAGAGTAATTTATATCCATGTACACAGAGTTATGTTTGCTAGTAGGAAACTTACTGATGATTACTACTGCAACTTTACAGGGACATTCTAAAGCAAAAATAATAAACTCATTAGAGAGAAAGCCGAAACTGCGCTATAATATTTAGCGCATCTTGAAACATGAAGTAAACTGTAAGGGTTAAAAAAAGTTCACAAAACACATCAAAAATATATTTAAATAAACTACTTATATACACACACAAACATACAGTATATGTATATATATATATATATATATATATATATATATATATATATATACAGGGAGTGCAGAATTATTAGGCAAATGAGTATTTTGACCACATCATCCTCTTTATGCATGTTGTCTTACTCCAAGCTGTATAGGCTCGAAAGCCTACTACCAATTAAGCATATTAGGTGATGTGCATCTCTGTAATGAGAAGGGGTGTGGTCTAATGACATCAACACCCTATATCAGGTGTGCATAATTATTAGGCAACTTCCTTTTCTTTTGGCAAAATGGGTCAAAAGAAGGACTTGACAGGCTCAGAAAAGTAAAAAATAGTGAGATATCTTGCAGAGGGATGCAGCACTCTTAAAATTGCAAAGCTTCTGAAGCGTGATCATCGAACAATCAAGCGTTTCATTCAAAATAGTCAACAGGGTCGCAAGAAGCGTGTGGAAAAACCAAGGCGCAAAATAACTGCCCATGAACTGAGAAAAGTCAAGCGTGCAGCTGCCAAGATGCCACTTGCCACCAGTTTGGCCATATTTCAGAGCTGCAACATCACTGGAGTGCCCAAAAGCACAAGGTGTGCAATACTCAGAGACATGGCCAAGGTAAGAAAGGCTGAAAGATGACCACCACTGAACAAGACACACAAGCTGAAACGTCAAGACTGGGCCAAGAAATATCTCAAGACTGATTTTTCTAAGGTTTTATGGACTGATGAAATGAGAGTGAGTCTTGATGGGCCAGATGGATGGGCCCGTGGCTGGATTGGTAAAGGGCAGAGAGCTCCAGTCCGACTCAGACGCCAGCAAGGTGGAGGTGGAGTACTGGTTTGGGCTGGTATCAAAGATGAGCTTGTGGGGCCTTTTCGGGTTGAGGATGGAGTCAAGCTCAACTCCCAGTCCTACTGCCAGTTTCTGGAAGACACCTTCTTCAAGCCGTGGTACAGGAAGAAGTCTGCATCCTTCAAGAAAAACATGATTTTCATGCAGGACAATGCTCCATCACACGCGTCCAAGTACTCCACAGCGTGGCTGGCAAGAAAGGGTATAAAAGAAGAAAATCTAATGACATGGCCTCCTTGTTCACCTGATCTGAACCCCATTGAGAACCTGAGGTCCATCATCAAATGTGAGATTTACAAGGAGGGAAAACAGTACACCTCTCTGAACAGTGTCTGGGAGGCTGTGGTTGCTGCTGCACGCAATGTTGATGGTGAACAGATCAAAACACTGACAGAATCCATGGATGGCACACATGTATACAAATACATACACTTTTGAGCCCTTCCCAGTTTTAATAGAAATACTTGAAATTGTTCTTCACTCAGAATTTTTTTTTTTTTTAAATATATACATATGGGGTTCAATCGTAATTCAAAATTATTCTGACTACAGAGAGGAAGCCTACAGACAGTTAGCTGACAGTCGGGTTTATTGCAAACTTAGAGGGAATCCTATGAACTCGTTCAAGAGAGAATTAGACCTAATATTGAAATGTGGGCTTGAATCAGGTATGATCGATGAAAATGAGTTTGAATTTATGACTACAACATTTCCGGTTATTCCGGTGTTATATCTGTTGCCCAAAGTACACAAGACTTTGATAAAACCCCCTGGCAGACCTATTGTGCCTGCCCGGGATTCTTTGTGTTCTAATGTGGCCATTTTCATAGATCATTACCTTCAACCAGTAGTAAAGGAATCATATTCCTTTATACTAGATTCCCCCTCACTCATCCGTAAGCTATTGAATTGGAAAGATCTTAGTCCTGATTATTTACTCATCACAATGGACGTAGACAGCCTGTATACCGTCATCCCTCATGGTGGCTGTGTGCAGGCAGTTAGATCCATGCTGAGTGAATCATTGGCGTATGCGGGACCACCCATTGAGTTCCTATTAGAACTTCTCAAAGTTTTGCTTGGAAAAAAACTTTTTCAAATTTGAAAAGGAGTTCTTTTTACAAGTGTCAGGAACTGCAATGGGTTCGAATATGGCTCCCGCATACGCCAATTTATACATGTCCTGGTATGAGACTAAGGTTATGCAGATTCGGATGGTGGATTGCATCAAATTATAT
The DNA here is from genome assembly GCF_027579735.1 of Bombina bombina. NCBI lineage: Eukaryota > Metazoa > Chordata > Amphibia > Anura > Bombinatoridae > Bombina > Bombina bombina. The sequence continues at coordinate 727,793,723 of NC_069500.1, read as the reverse complement.
GTAAGATATATTGATGATGTGTTTTTGGTATGGCGAGGGTCTGAGGAATCTTTGAAGCAGTGGGTTGATAGCCTAAACCAGATTGAGTCCACTATTCGCTTCAAGTTTGCCCACGACAGAGTGAGCATACCGTTTTTAGACTTAAATATATCAGTCTATACAGATGTTGAGGGCTACAAATTTTCTACTTCAATATACTCCAAACCCACTGACAGAAACTCCTTACTACTGTCCACAAGTTATCACCCGGAACATCAGAAAAAGAGTGCCGTCTCCTCTCAGCTCACGCGAGTGGCTCGCAACAATACACTGAGAGAGACGAGAAGAATACAGGAGGATGAAATGAAATTGGAACAGCGAGGATACAGAAAGAGGTTGATCTCACAGGTGCATACCAACCTGGCGCAAGAGGATCAGATGACTCTGCTGCAACCACGAGAATTGATTGAGAGGGTGGAAAACAAAAGGTGATAACATTAATTTTGTAACTACTTTCAACCCCATATCTAAGATACTGGCCGAGTCAGTAAAGAAGAATTGGGAGATCGTCAGCACTGATAAGATGTTACCTTTCCTAAATACGACTGCTCCACGGATGGCTTATAAAAGAGCACCTAATCTGAAAGATCTCTTGGTCCACAATGACCCTATAAAGTGTTATGAAAAAGGTACGTGGTTGGACACAAAGATGAAATTAGGTTGCTACAGAGGTGGGGACTGCACGACGTGCAATAGTATGCTAACAGGGATGTACTTTCATCACCCGCACACTGGGAGAAAGTTTAAGATCTTACATAGACTGTCATGCATGAGCACCTACGTGGTCTACATACTGATGTGTCCATGGTCTTTGATGTATGTGGGGAAAACCTCTACTACGTTTTGTGAGAGGATGGCCAATCATCGCCATGCCATTAGACAGGCGATAGAGAAGAAAACATCTGATCAACCTGTCGCCCGGCATTTCCTCCAGGCAGGACATACAGCCGCAAGCCTGAGGACTATGCTTATTGACCATGTGCCCCCCCCCCTACGGAGGGGCGACAGAAATACGAAACTACTTCAGGTAGAGACCTCTTAGATCTACCGTCTTGATACGGTGGCCCCGAAGGGGCTAAATATACGTCTGGACTTTAATGTCTTTCTTTGAATGGGATGTCTATGATTAGTTGATCTAGGTCATCTATGCTTAAAGGATGGACTTGTCCTCAATTATGTATATATGCAAAGTCTCCACAATAATGGTACTCCGTGTTCAGTGTATTGCTGTGGCCTGATTAATGTTTCTCACTATACTCCACTAGACATGAATAATATACAAGTGTTATATACAGTAGTTTTTATTATCTAGGGTAATCTTATGTATTTACCTATTACTATTGTGTATACATGTTGGTGTTTTGCTGTTATCACTTAGGCTATATACAATTTTACAGTACATGTCCTACGGAGATTATGGTGAATAATGTACTTTAAAGATAGTGCAGCTATAATGTTAACAAGATATACGATCCATTTGGGATCTCAAGTAGTGTTGCGCTAACACTCTTTTAAATATTTTCTGTGTGTGGTGTAGGGAATATTCCGCTTTTTATTTCACAATTATGGTACTTGTAATAGTTAGTCCAATGCTATTGGAACCTCTGCCACCCGATATGCGCGTTGCCTAGGAGTGTTACGTGTGACAGATGCGTAAGCGTCATCACATGGGTGGATCTATGGTAATTAGCCATGTGGCCATTGTGAGGCCGGACGTGCGCGTACGGGGGCGGCTTCCGATACACCGGAAGAGACAAGGGCACATACGGGTACTTATAGGTGAGTGGTTTTGGGGGTAGATTAGGAACCTTTTCTTGGGACAAAGATGTTTTGAACAATACCCATTGACAAAGATACCAACAGGTATCGAAACGTTTGGGGACTTTTGATTGATGTTGTGAACCTGATTAAAACTTTTGAAGAGACCGGAGAGTGAAGCGCTTTTTCTTCCTTAATTTTGGGGTTGATTGATATCACTGTATGTTTTCCACGCAGCACCCCGGCGGATGCCCTAGGTAACAGTGAGTGCACCTGTGTTTGATATTTGTACATATATATATATATATATATATATATATATATATATTTACAGGTGGCCCTCGGTTTAAGCCGGTTCAATTTGCACCGTTTCAGAATAACAACCTTTTTTCTTCTGTTATGTGTGATCAGTCCACGGGTCATCATTACTTCTGGGATATAACTCCTCCCCAACAGGAAATGCAAGAGGATTCACCCAGCAGAGCTGCATATAGCTCCTCCCCTCTACGTCAGTCCCAGTCATTCTCTTGCACCCAACGACTAGATAGGATGTGTGAGAGGACTATGGTGATTATACTTAGTTTTTATGACTTCAATCAAAAGTTTGTTATTTTAAAATAGCACCGGAGCGTGTTATTACTTCTCTGGCAGAGTTTGAGGAAGAATCTGACAGAGATTTTTTACTATGATTTTAACCGGAGTCGTTAAGATCATATTGCTGTTCTCGACCATCTGAGGGAGGTAAAGGCTTCAGATCAGGGGACAGCGGGCAGATGAATCTGCATTGAGGTATGTGGCAGTTTTTATTTTCTGAATGGAATTGATGAGAAAAGCCTGCCATACCGTTAAAATGACATGTATGTATACACTTCAGTATTCTGGGGATGGTATTTCACCGGAACTACTGTGTTAAGGTCACTAATCCTTTTAATAACTATTCTCATGTTAAACGTTTTTGCTGGAATGTAGAATCGTTTACATTGCTGAGGTACTGTGTGAATAAATGTTTGGGCATTATTTTCCACTTGGCAGTTTTTTGCTTTAATTGTGACAGTTTCGTTTCTCTTCACTGCTGTGTGGGAGAGGGAGGGGCCGTTTTTGGCGCTCTTTGCTACGCATCAAAAAATTCCAGTCAGCTACTTTTATATGTCCTGCATGATCCGGTTCATCTCTGACAGATCTCAGGGGTCTTCAAACTTCTTTGAAGGGAGGTAAATTCTCTCAGCAGAGCTGTGAGAATTCTTATAGTGACTGTGTATAAAAAACGTTGTTTTGTTTTTCTTATGTACAAATTTAATTAGTGTTGTTTTTTACTAATGGGAACAAACCTTTGCTAAAAGTTGTGTTGTTTTAAAATTTGATGCAATAACTGTTTTTCAGTTCATTATTTCAACTGTCATTTAATCGTTAGTACCTCTTTGAGGCACAGTACGTTTTTTGCTAAAAAAGATTATAACCAAGTTGTAAGTTTTTTGCTAGTGTGTTAAACATGTCTGACTCAGAGGAAGATATCTGTGTCATTTGTTCCAATGCCAAGGTGGAGCCCAATAGAAATTTATGTACTAACTGTATTGATGCTACTTTAAATAAAAGTCAATCTGTACAATGTGAACAAATTTCACCAAACAGCGAGGGGAGAGTTATGCCGACTAACTCGCCTCACGCGACAGTACCTGCATCTCCCGCCCGGGAGGTGCGTGATATTTTGGCGCCTAGTACATCTGGGCGGCCATTACAGATAACATTACAAGATATGGCTACTGTTATGACTGAAGTTTTGTCTAAATTACCTGAACTAAGAGGCAAGCGTGATCACTCTGGGGTGAGAACAGAGTGCGCTGACAATGCTAGGGCCATGTCTGATACTGCGTCACAGCTCGCAGAGCATGAGGACGGAGAGCTTCATTCTGTGGGTGACGGTTCTGATCCAAACAGATTGGACTCAGATATTTCAAATTTTAAATTTAAATTGGAGAACCTCCGTGTACTACTAGGGGAGGTCTTAGCAGCTCTCAACGATTGTAACACTGTTGCAATACCAGAGAAACTGTGTAGGTTGGATAAATACTTTGCGGTACCGGCGAGTACTGACGTTTTTCCTATACCTAAGAGACTAACTGAAATTGTTACTAAGGAGTGGGATAGACCCGGTGTGCCGTTCTCACCCCCTCCAATATTTAGAAAGATGTTTCCAATAGACGCCACCACTCGGGACTTATGGCAAACGGTCCCCAAGGTGGAGGGAGCAGTTTCTACTTTAGCTAAGCGTACCACTATCCCGGTGGAGGATAGCTGTGCTTTCTCAGATCCAATGGATAAAAAATTAGAGGGTTACCTTAAGAAAATGTTTGTTCAACAAGGTTTTATATTACAACCCCTTGCATGTATCGCGCCGATTACGGCTGCGGCAGCATTTTGGATTGAGTCGCTTGAAGAGAACCTTAGTTCCTCTACGCTAGACGACATTACGGACAGGCTTAGAGTCCTTAAACTAGCTAATTCTTTCATTTCGGAGGCCGTAGTACATTTAACCAAACTTACGGCTAAGAACTCAGGATTCGCCATACAGGCACGCAGGGCACTGTGGCTAAAATCCTGGTCAGCTGATGTTACTTCTAAGTCCAAATTACTTAATATACCTTTCAAGGGGCAGTCCTTATTCGGGCCCGGTTTGAAAGAAATTATCGCTGACATTACGGGAGGTAAGGGCCACGCCCTACCTCAAGACAAGGCCAAAGCTAAGGCTAGACAGTCTAATTTTCGTCCCTTTCGGAATTTCAAAACAGGAGCAGCATCAACCTCCACTGCACCAAAACAGGAAGGAGCTGTTGCTCGTTACAGGCAAGGCTGGAAGCCTAACCAGTCCTGGAACAAAAGCAAGCAGGCCAGGAAACCTGCTGCTGCCCCAAAGACAGCATGAACCGAGAGCCCCCGATCCGGGACCGGATCTAGTAGGGGGCAGACTCTCTCTCTTCGCCCAGGCCTGGGCAAGAGATGTTCAGGATCCCTGGGCACTAGAGATCATATCTCAGGGATACCTTCTAGACTTCAAATTATCTCCCCCAAGAGGGAGATTTCATCTGTCAAGGTTGTCAACAAACCAGATAAAGAAAGAAGCGTTTCTACGCTGCGTACAAGATCTGTTAACAATGGGAGTGATCCATCCGGTTCCGTGGTCGGAACAAGGACAAGGGTTCTACTCAAACCTGTTTGTGGTTCCCAAAAAAGAGGGAACTTTCAGGCCAATCTTAGATTTAAAGACTCTAAACAAATTCCTAAGAGTTCCATCGTTCAAAATGGAAACTATTCGGACAATTTTACCCATGATCCAAGAGGGTCAGTACATGACCACAGTGGATTTAAAGGATGCTTACCTTCACATACCGATCCACAAAGATCATCACCGGTATCTAAGGTTTGCCTTCTTAGACAGGCACTACCAGTTTGTAGCTCTTCCATTCGGATTGGCTACGGCTCCAAGAATCTTCACAAAGGTTCTGGGTGCCCTTCTAGCGGTACTAAGACCGCGAGGGATTTCGGTAGCTCCGTACCTAGACGACATTCTAATACAAGCTTCAAGCTTTCAAACTGCCAAGTCTCATACAGAGTTAGTTCTGGCATTTCTAAGGTCGCATGGATGGAAAGTGAACGAAAAGAAGAGTTCTCTCTTTCCTCTCACAAGAGTTCCATTCTTGGGGACTCTTATAGATTCTGTAGAAATGAAGATTTACCTGACAGAAGACAGGTTAACAAAACTTCAAAATGCATGCCGCGTCCTTCATTCCATTCAACACCCGTCAGTAGCTCAATGCATGGAGGTGATCGGCTTAATGGTAGCGGCAATGGACATAGTACCTTTTGCACGCCTACACCTCAGACCGCTGCAACTATGCATGCTAAGTCAGTGGAATGGGGATTACTCAGATTTGTCCCCTACTCTGAATCTGAATCAAGAGACCAGAAATTCTCTTCTATGGTGGCTTCATCGGCCACACCTGTCCAGGGGAATGCCATTCAGCAGGCCAGACTGGACAATTGTAACAACAGACGCCAGCCTACTAGGTTGGGGCGCTGTCTGGAATTCTCTGAAGGCTCAGGGACTATGGAATCAGGAGGAGAGTCTCCTTCCAATAAACATTCTGGAATTGAGAGCAGTTCTCAATGCCCTTCTGGCTTGGCCCCAGTTAATAACTCGGGGGTTCATCAGGTTTCAGTCGGACAACATCACGACTGTAGCTTACATCAACCATCAGGGAGGGACAAGAAGCTCCCTAGCAATGATGGAAGTATCAAAGATAATTCGCTGGGCAGAGTCTCACTCTTGCCACCTGTCAGCAATCCACATCCCGGGAGTGGAGAACTGGGAGGCGGATTTCTTGAGTCGCCAGACTCTTCATCCGGGGGAGTGGGAACTTCATCCGGAGGTCTTTGCCCAAATACTTCGACGTTGGGGCAAACCAGAGATAGATCTCATGGCGTCTCGCCAGAACGCCAAACTTCCTCGCTACGGGTCCAGATCCAGGGATCCGGGAGCAGTTCTGATAGATGCTTTGACAGCACCTTGGAACTTCAGGATGGCTTATGTGTTTCCACCCTTCCCGCTGCTTCCTCGATTGATTGCCAAAATCAAACAGGAGAGAGCATCAGTAATTCTAATAGCACCTGCTTGGCCACGCAGGACTTGGTATGCAGATCTAGTGGACATGTCATCCTGTCCGCCTTGGTCTCTACCTCTGAGACAGGACCTTCTGATACAGGGTCCATTCAAACATCAAAATCTAACTTCTCTGAAGCTGACTGCTTGGAAATTGAACGCTTGATTTTATCAAAACGTGGTTTTTCTGAGTCGGTTATTGATACCCTGATTCAGGCTAGGAAGCCTGTTACCAGAAGGATTTACCATAAAATATGGCGGAAATACCTATACTGGTGCGAATCCAAAGGTTACTCCTGGAGTAAGGTTAGGATCGCTAGGATATTGTCTTTTCTACAAGAAGGTTTAGAAAAGGGTTTATCAGCTAGTTCATTAAAGGGACAGATTTCAGCTCTGTCCATCTTGTTACACAGACGTCTGTCAGAAAATCCAGACGTCCAGTCCTTTTGTCAGGCTTTAGCTAGGATCAAGCCTGTGTTTAAAGCTGTTGCTCCACCATGGAGTTTAAACTTAGTTCTTAACGTTTTACAGGGTGTTCCGTTTGAACCCCTTCATTCCATTGATATAAAAATGTTATCTTGGAAAGTTCTGTTTTTAATGGCTATTTCCTCGGCTCGAAGAGTCTCTGAGTTATCAGCCTTACATTGTGATTCCCCTTATCTGATTTTTCACTCAGACAAGGTAGTTCTGCGTACTAAACCTGGGTTCTTACCTAAGGTAGTCACTAACAGGAACATCAATCAAGAGATTGTTGTCCCATCCTTGTGTCCAAATCCTTCTTCAAAGAAGGAACGTCTTTTACACAATCTGGATGTAGTTCGTGCCCTCAAGTTCTACTTGCAGGCAACTAAAGATTTTCGCCAAACTTCTTCCTTGTTTGTCGTTTACTCTGGACAGAGGAGAGGTCAAAAAGCTTCTGCTACCTCTCTCTCTTTTTGGCTTCGTAGCATAATACGTTTAGCCTATGAGACTGCTGGACAGCAGCCTCCTGAAAGAATTACAGCTCACTCCACTAGAGCTGTGGCTTCCACTTGGGCCTTTAAGAATGAGGCCTCTGTTGAACAGATTTGCAAGGCTGCAACTTGGTCTTCGCTTCATACTTTTTCCAAATTTTACAAATTTGACACTTTTGCTTCTTCGGAGGCTATTTTTGGGAGAAAGGTTCTTCAGGCAGTGGTTCCTTCTGTATAATGAGCCTGCCTATCCCTCCCGTCATCCGTGTACTTTTGCTTTGGTATTGGTATCCCAGAAGTAATGATGACCCGTGGACTGATCACACATAACAGAAGAAAACATAATTTATGCTTACCTGATAAATTCCTTTCTTCTGTTGTGTGATCAGTCCACGGCCCGCCCTGTTTTAAGGCAGGTAAATATCTTTTAAATTATACTCCAGTCACCACTTCACCCTTGGTTACTCCTTTCTCGTTGTTTCTTGGTCGAATGACTGGGACTGACGTAGAGGGGAGGAGCTATATGCAGCTCTGCTGGGTGAATCCTCTTGCATTTCCTGTTGGGGAGGAGTTATATCCCAGAAGTAATGATGACCCGTGGACTGATCACACAACAGAAGAAAGGAATTTATCAGGTAAGCATAAATTATGTTTTTTCAGTCATGTGACTGCTATTGAAAAGCATTGAAAAGCAGTGCACTAATTAAAATAGCCAGTAGATGGAGCTATCCGCTTGTGTTGCAACAAAGTTATGCAAGCAGACTGAAATTAATCTGTGTACACAGAACAGACCTTAGCTATCGAGCAGCTGTCAAAGCAACAAGATCTAGCAGCCACGTTCCTATTATCTTCCTGTCCAGCTGCTTGAGGTGAGGGTGCCTAACTGCTTAATCAGTCCAGAATAAAATGCATAGAAGAGGTGCAGACCCAATATTATCTAACATGCTAACAATGCAGAGAACGTTTTGCAGAAAAATGCAAGTAAAAAAATGTTTTTGTTCATTAAACTTAGTTTGATGATACAGTCTTTTGTGTGATTATTTAATTAGGTTTATAATGCTGTTTAGCATTTAAAGTCTTCATTTCAAAGCTTTAAAAATAATGTATTAGGTGTTACTTATATCAATTTTTAGAGGGGCCTGGAACTTAACTCCCTTACTTCCCATTGACTTACATTATAAACTGGGTTTCAATTTACAACAGTTTTGATTTACAACCATTCCTTCTGGAACCTAACCCCAGCGTAAACTGAGGGCTACCTGTATATATATATATATATATATATATATATATATATATATATAATCTCTCCCCTCCCTCTCTCTCTCTCTCTCTCTCCTCTCTCTCTCTCTCTCTCTCTCTCTCTCTACACATATATTCATATATATATATATATATATACATATGTATAGTTAGATATATATATATATATTAGAAGAAAATAATTATATATATATATATATATATATATATATATATATATATATATATATATACAATGTGAAAGGAAAAGGCACTCACCGGGTCTTAAATAGTAGATAAAATCTCTTTATTCGGTATAAAGAGATTTTATCTACTATTTAAGACCCGGTGAGTGCCTTTTCCTTTCACATTCTGTATACTTATTTTTAAAGTGCACCCTGGGCAGAAGTATGTTTATTTGAAATACTGGGAGTGCTGTACCACCAATGACTGTTTATATATATATATATATTTTTTAAAATAAAAAGAACATTTTCTTTGTGAAGATTATAGGAATAAAAAGTTGGTCTAGTGCATTGTGGTGTTAGCGCACAAATGATTACTTATAGTTTGTTTTTTTCAGCGAGCCCCATAGAAGTCTATGGGGAGAAGAACTTAACGTAGACGTGATATTCAAAGTCTAGAAGTTAGTGTGCCTCAATTTTCTGCACACTAACTTTTTACTTTCAACTCGTAATACGCAGGCTAATGCCACCGCAATAGCTTTTACTTTGAGTGCAGTTAGTGCCCCGCTTTAGTGCACTGCTTTAGTGCGCCACTTGTAATCTGGCTCATAGTAAGTTAGGCTGAGGAAAAAAAAGAAAAAAATGACAATAAATTCAAGCACACAATTTTTTGCCTTAGAAAGTCCCTTTAAAGCCTTAATAAAGCAAAAACTATATTCTCTGATTCGTTAAAGCATGTCCTATTAGCATTACTGACCCTTAAACTATTAGGTTGATCACAATCTATTGTCCAATCTTTTCAGCAGCTTTTTGGCACTTTTCAGTTTTGAGCCAATCACAATCACTGCATTTCAATTGTTTTTCAGACCCAAAAACCTGTTATCGATTCGCCAATAAAAAAGCCCCTATGCTTAACATGGGACAGTCCTGTTCTTGGTGATCACAGTCTATTTTTTGTGTGTTTAGTAACTAGAAAGCCAGGTTTAGTAATGTAAAACCTAAACGTGCAAACAAATTAATCAGTCAGCTGTAGTAAAATGTCACATAGAAATGTCGCTAATTTTAGGCTCTCCCTTTTTAGTATAAACAAATTATTTTTATTTGGAAACACTGCATAACTATTTCTCTATAAGAAGCACAACATGACATGATTATAGCAATAATTCTAATTACAGAGGCTAACACTCTCTAGCCATAAGAAAAGCTTAATACATATATATACCTCCCAACATTTCAAAATTCAAAAGAGGAAAACCAGGGACCCCCCCCCCCCCCAGCAGCAAGAAAAATTTAAATGTGGTGGGCGGGGCTTAAAAAATCATAAGACCAAAGTAATTTAAATACAATTCTAATTAAAGTCATAGGCCTAGATTTGGAGTTTGGCGGTAGCCGTGAAAACCAGCGTTAGAGGCTCCAAACGATGGTTTTAGGCTAACTCCGGTATTTGGAGTCACTCAAAATAGGGTCTAACGCTCACTTTTCAGCCGCGACTTTTCCATACCGCAGATACCCTTACGTAAATTGCGTATCCTATCTTTTCAATGGGATCTTTCTAACTCCGGTATTTAGAGTCGTGTCTGAAGTGAGCGTTAGACATCTAACGACAAAACTCAAGCCGAAGGAAAAAAGTCAGTAGTTAAGAGCTTTCTGGGCTAACGCCGGTTTATAAAGCTCTTAACTACTGTGCTCTAAAGTACACTAACACCCATAAACTACCTATGTACCCCTAAACCGAGGTCCCCCCACATCGCCGCCACTCGATTAAATTTTTTTAACCCCTAATCTGCCAACCGCCACCTACGTTATACTTATGTACCCCTAATCTGCTGCCCCTAACACCGCCGACCCCTATATTATATTTATTAACCCCTAATCTGCCCCCCACAACGTCGCAGCCAGCTACCTACAATAATTAACCCCTAATCTGCCGACCGCAAAGCGCCGCCACCTACGTTATCCTTATGTACCCCTAATCTACTGCCCCTAACACCGCCGACCCCTATATTATATTTATTAACCCCTAATCTGCCCCCCACAACGTCGCAGCCAGCTACCTACAATAATTAACCCCTAATCTGCCGACCGCAAAGCGCCGCCACCTACGTTATCCTTATGTACCCCTAATCTGCTGCCCCTAACACCGCCGACCCCTATATTATATTTATTAACCCCTAATCTGCCCCCCACAACGTCGCAGCCAGCTACCTACAATAATTAACCCCTAATCTGCCGACCGCAAAGCGCCGCCACCTACGTTATCCTTATGTACCCCTAATCTGCTGCCCCTAACACCGCCGACCCCTATATTATATTTATTAACCCCTAATCTGCCCCCCACAACGTCGCCTCCACCTGCCTACACTTATTAACCCCTAATCTGCCGACCGGACCTGAGCGCTACTATAATAAAGTTATTAACCCCTAATCCGCCTCACTAACCCTATAATAAATAGTATTAACCCCTAATCTGCCCTCCCTAACATCGCCGACACCTAACTTCAATTATTAACCCCTAATCTGCCGACTGGAGCTCACCGCTATTCTAATAAATGTATTAACCCCTAAAGCTAAGTCTAACCCTAACACTAACACCCCCCTAAGTTAAATATAATTTAAATCTAACGAAATTAATTAACTCTTATTAAATAAATTATTCCTATTTAAAGCTAAATACTTACCTGTAAAATAAATCCTAATATAGCTACAATATAAATTATAATTAATTATAATTATAACTGATCGGAACAGCCAATAGAATGCAAGCTCAATCTGATTGGCTGATTGGATCAGCCAATCGGATTGAATTTGATTCTGATTGGCTGATCCCATCAGCCAATCAGAATATTCCTACCTTAATTCCGATTGGCTGATAGAATCCTATCAGCCAATCGGAATTCGAGGGACGCCATCTTGGATGACGTCCCTTAAAGGAACCGTCATTCGGCTAGTAGGCGTCGGGAGAAGAGGATGTTCCGCATCGGATGGAAGATGATGGCTCCCGAAGAAAGAAGATTGAAGATGCCGTTGATAGAAGACTTCATCCGGATCATGGACCTCTTCAGCTCCCGCTTGGATGAAGACTTCATCCGGATCATGGACCTCTTCAGCTCCCGCTTGGATGAAGACTTCAGCCGGATCATGGACCTCTTCAGCCCCCCGCTTGGGCTTGGATCAGGACATCGGAGGAGCTCTTCAGGACGGATCGGTGAACCTGGTATGGTGAAGATAAGGTAGGAAGATCTTCAGGGGCTTAGTGTTAGGTTTATTTAAGGGGGGTTTGGGTTAGATTAGGGGTATGTGGGTGGTGGGTTGTAATGTTGAGGGGGGGTATTGTATGTTTTTTTTTTTACAGGCAAAAGAGCTGAACTTCTTGGGGCATGCCCCGCAAAGGGCCCTGTTCAGGGCTGGTCAGGTAAAAGAGCTTTGAACTTTAGTAATTTAGAATAGGGTAGGGCATTTTTTATTTTGGGGGTCTTTGTTATTTTATTAGGGGGCTTAGAGTAGGTGTAATTAGTTTAAAATTGTTGTAATATTTTTCTTATGTTTTTAAATATTTTTTTATTTTTTGTAACTTAGTTCTTTTTTATTTTTTGTACTTTAGTTAGTTTATTTCATTGTAGTTATTTGTAGGAATTGTATTTAATTTATTTATTGATAGTGTAGTGTTAGGTTTAATTGTAGGTAATTGTAGGTATTTTATTTAATTAATTTAATGATAGTATAGTGTTAGGTTTAATTGTAACTTAGGTTAGGATTTATTTTACAGGTAATTTTGTAATTATTTTAACTAGGTTGCTATTAAATAGTTATTAACTATTTAATAGCTATTGTACCTGGTTAAAATAATTACAAAGTTGCCTGTCAAATAAATATTAATCCTAAAATAGCTATAATATAATTATAATTTATATTGTAGCTATATTAGGATTTATTTTACAGGTAAGTATTTAGCTTTAAATAGGAATAATTTATTTAATAAGAGATAATTAATTTCGTTAGATGTAAATTATATTTAACTTAGGGGGGTGTTAATACATTTATTAGAATAGCGGTGAGCTCCAGTCGGCAGATTAGGGGTTAATAATTGAAGTTAGGTGTCGGCGATGTTAGGGAGGGCAGATTAGGGGTTAATACTATTTATTATAGGGTTAGTGAGGCGGATTAGAGGTTAATAACTTTATTATAGTAGCGCTCAGGTCCGGTCGGCAGATTAGGGGTTAATAAGTGTAGGCAGGTGGAGGCGACGTTGTGGGGGGCAGATTAGGGGTTAATAAATATAATATAGGGGTCGGCGATGTTAGGGCAGCAGATTAGGGGTACATAGGGATAATGTAAGTAGCGGCGGTTTACGGAGCGGCAGATTAGGGGTTAATAATAATATGCAGGGGTCAGCGATAGCGGGGCTGGCAGATTAGGGGTTAATAAGGTTAGGGGTGTTTAGACTCGTGGTACATGTTAGAGTGTTAGGTGCAGACGTAGGAAGTGTTTCCGCATAGCAAACAATGGGGCTGCGTTAGGAGCTGAACGCGGCTTTTTTGCAGGTATTAGGTTTTTTTTCAGCTCAAACAGCCCCATTGTTTTCTATGGGAGAATCGTGCACGAGCACGTTTTGAGCAACTCTGGTATCGAGAGTTGAAGCTGCGTTAAATATGCTCTACGCTTCTTTTTTGGAGCCTAACGCAGCCTTTATGTGGACTCTCAATACCAGAGTTATTTTTATGGTGCGGCCAGAAAAAAGCCGGCGTTAGCTACGCGGGTCCTTACCGACAAAACTCCAAATCTAGGCCATATATTTTAATACACTCAGGCAGCAAATCAAACACAAGCTCAAACCACTGGTATGGCTATGTGAGCTATGTATTTAATTAACCTTTGCACAGACATTGCTAAATATTTTTATCTTAATTGGACATTTAATAATAAATTCTTTAAAACTGCTCTCTGCATTCCCCATTAATATTCTAGATTCTGGCCTTTAAAGTCAGCAAAAATGCACAGTAGCACACTACATAGCATACACTTATACATGCAGATACACACACACTACATAGCATACACTTATACATGCAGATACACACACACTACATAGCATACACTTATACAGACAGATACACACACACTACATAGCATACACTTATACATGCAGATACACACACACTACATAGCATACACTTATACATGCAGATACACAGACACTACATAGCATACACTTATACAGACAGATACACACACACTACATAGCATACACTTATACATGCAGATACACAGACACTACATAGCATACACTTATACATGCAGATACACACACACTACATAGCATACACTTATACATGCAGATACACACACACTACATAGCATACACTTATACAGACAGATACACACACACTACATAGCATACACTTATACATGCAGATACACACACACTACATAGCATACACTTATACATGCAGATACACAGACACTACATAGCATACACTTATACATGCAGATACACACACACTACATAGCATACACTTATACATGCAGATACACACACACTACATAGCATACACTTATACAGACAGATACACACACACTACATAGCATACACTTATACATGCAGATACACACACACTACATAGCATACACTTATACAGACAGATACACACACACTACATAGCATACACTTATACATGCAGATACACAGACACTACATAGCATACACTTATACATGCAGATACACACACACTACATAGCATACACTTACACATGCAGATACACACACACTACATAGCATACACTTATACAGACAGATACACACACACTACATAGCATACACTTATACATGCAGATACACACACACTACATAGCATACACTTATACAGACAGATACACACACACTACATAGCATACACTTATACATGCAGATACACACACACTACATAGCATACACTTATACATGCAGATGCACACACACTACATAGCATACACTTACACATGCAGATACACACACACTACATAGCATACACTTACACATGCAGATACACACACACTACATAGCATACACTTACACATGCAGATACACACACACTACATAGCATACACTTATACATGCAGATACACACACACTACATAGCATACATGCAAATACACACACACTACATAGCATACACTTACACATGCAGATGCACACACACTACATAGCATACATGCAAATACACACACACTACATAGCATACACTTACACATGCAGATACACACACACTACATAGTATACACTTACACATGCAGATACACACACACTACGTAACATACATGCAAATACACACACACTACATAGCATACACTTATACATGCAGATACACACACACTACATAGTATACACTTACACATGCAGATACACACACACTACGTAACATACATGCAAATACACACACACTACATAGCATACATGCAAATACACACACACTACATAGCATACATGCAAATACACACACACTACATAGCATACACTTACACATGCAGATACACACACACTACATAGCATACATGCAAATACACACACACTACATAGCATACACTTACACATGCAGATACACACACTACATAGCATACACTTATACATGCAGATACACACACACTACATAGCATACACTTATACATGCAGATACACACACTACATAGCATACACTTACACATGCAGATACACACACACTACATAGCATACACTTATACATGCAGATACACACACACTACATAGCATACACTTATACATTCAGATACACACACACTACATAGCATACACTTATACATGCAGATACACACACACTACATAGCATACACTTATACATACAGATACACACACACACACTACATAGCATACACTTATACATGCAGATACACACACACACACTACATAGCATACACTTATACATGCAGATACACACACACACACTACATAGCATACACTTATACATGCAGATACACAGACACTACATAGCATACACTTATACATGCAGATACACAGACACTACATAGCATACACTTATACATGCAGATACACACACACTACATAGCATACACTTACACATGCAGATACACACACACTACATAGCATACACTTATACATGCAGATACACACACACTACATAGCATACACTTATACATGCAGATACACACACACTACATAGCATACACTTATACATGCAGATACACACACACACACTACATAGCATACACTTACACATGCAGATACACACACACTACATAGCATAAACTTATACATGCAGATACACACACACTACATAGCATACACTTATACATGCAGATACACACACACTACATAGCATACACTTATACATGCAGATACACACACACACACTACATAGCATACACTTATACATGCAGATACACAGACACTACATAGCATACACTTATACATGCAGATACACAGACACTACATAGTATACACTTACACATGCAGATACACACTCACATTACATAGCATACACTTATACATGCAGCATACACTTATACATGCAGCATACACTTATACATGCAGATACACAGACACTACATAGTATACACTTATACATGCAGATACACACTCACATTACATAGCATACACTTATACATGCAGCATACACTTATACATGCAGCATACACTTATACATGCAGATACACAGACACTACATAGTATACACTTATACATGCAGACACACACACACTACATAGCATACACTTATACATGCAGATACACAGACACTACATAGTATACACATACATGCAGATACACAGACACTACATAATATACACTTATACATGCAGATACACACACACATTACATAGCATACACTTATACATGCAGCATACACTTATACATGCAGATACACACACACTACATAATATACACTTATACATGCAGACACACAGACACTACATAGCATACACTTATACATGCAGATACACAGACACTACATAGCATACACTTATACATGCAGATACACAGACACTACATAGCATACACTTATACATGCAGATACACAGACACTACATAGCATACACTTATACATGCAGATACACACACACTACATAATATACACTTATACATGCAGACACACAGACACTACATAGCATACACTTATACATGCAGATACACAGACACTACATAGCATACACTTATACATGCAGATACATACACACTACATAGCATACACTTATACATGCAGATACACACACACTACATAGCATACACTTACACATGCAGCATACACTTATACATGCAGCATACACTTATACATGCAGATACACAGACACTACATAGTATACACATACATGCAGATACACAGACACTACATAATATACACTTATACATGCAGATACACACACACATTACATAGCATACACTTATACATGCAGCATACACTTATACATGCAGCATACACTTATACATGCAGATACACACACACTACATAATATACACTTATACATGCAGACACACACACACTACATAGCATACACTTATACATGCAGATACACAGACACTACATAGTATACACATACATGCAGATACACACTTATACATGCAGATACACACTTATACATGCAGCATACACTTATACATGCAGATACACACACACTACATAATATACACTTATACATGCAGATACACACACACATTACATAGCATACATTTATACATGCAGATACACACACACTACATAGCATACATTTATACATGCAGATACACACACACTACATAGTATACACTTATACATGCAGATACACACACACTACATAGTATACACTTATACATGCAGATACACACACACTACATAGCATACACTTACACATGCAGACACACACACACTACATAGCATACACTTATACATGCAGATACACATACACACACTACATAGCATACACTTATACATGCAGATACACACACACTACATAGCATACACTTACACATGCAGATACACACTTATACATGCAGATACACATACACACTACATAGCTTACATTTATACATGCAGATACACACACACTACATAGTATACACTTATACATGCAGATACACACACACTACATAGCATACACTTACACATGCAGACACACACACACTACATAGCATACACTTACACATGCAGATACACACACACTACATAGCATACACTTACACATGCAGATACACACACACTACATAGCATACACTTACACATGCAGATACACACACACTACATAGCATACACTTATGCATGCAGATACACACACACTACATAGCATACACTTACACATGCAGATACACAGACACTACATAGCATACACTTATACATGCAGATACACACACACTACATAGCATACACTTACACATGCAGATACACACTTATACATGCAGATACACATACACACACTACAGCCTTCTTACTCCTGCTTAACCCACACACCATTCCTTTTCCACAGGGAATCTAACAGATATCTAACCCTGTGAGAACAAAGCCAGCTGCTTCTGATTTAATGCATGGGGCAAATCGGGACAGATGGCTAGCAACCCGGGACAGGGGGACAGACCCCTAAAATCGGGACTGTCCCGTGAAAATCGGGACAGTTGGGGGGTATGCATATATATGTAGCTGTATCTCAAACAAACATTTCTTTTTCCCCAACAGATATTGTTCAAAGATTGAATGAAATAGCTGCTCAGAGTAAAAATAATGTCTATCTTGAGAAAATGATAAAACATCTGAATACCCAGGAACAAAAGAATGAACAACTTTTAGCATCCATGAAGCAGAAGATAGACATGCTGCAATTAGACTCAATGTACGTTCATACGTTTATGTTGTCTGCTTCCTGTAATAGTGTGACTGTGAATATGCCTACATTGTCACTGCATGAGAATATATTTTGATAATTGTTGTTTAATTTATGGGGAAGATTATATATATATATATATATATATATATATATATATATATATATATATATATATATATATATACAGTATATATATACAGGGAGTGCAGAATTATTAGGCAAGTTGTATTTTTGAGGATTAATTTTATTATTGAACAACAACCAAGTTCTCAATGAACCCAAAAAACTCATTAATATCAAAGCTGAATATTTTTGGAAGTAGTTTTTAGTTTGTTTTTAGTTATAGCTATTTTAGGGGGATATCTGTGTGTGCAGGTGACTATTACTGTGCATAATTATTAGGCAACTTAACAAAAAACAAATATATACCCATTTCAATTATTTATTTTTACCAGTGAAACCAATATAACATCTCAACATTCACAAATATACATTTCTGACATTCAAAAACAAAACAAAAACAAATCAGTGACCAATATAGCCACCTTTCTTTGCAAGGACACTCAAAAGCCTGCCATCCATGGATTCTGTCAGTGTTTTGATCTGTTCACCATCAACATTGTGTGCAGCAGCAAACACAGCCTCCCAGACACTGTTCAGAGAGGTGTACTGTTTTCCCTCCTTGTAAATCTCACATTTGATGATGGACCACAGGTTCTCAATGGGGTTCAGATCAGGTGAACAAGGAGGCCATGTCATTAGATTTTCTTCTTTTATACCCTTTCTTGCCAGCCACGCTGTGGAGTACTTGGACGTGTGTGATGGAGCATTGTCCTGCATGAAAATCATGTTTTTCTTGAAGGATGCAGACTTCTTCCTGTACCACTGCTTGAAGAAGGTGTCTTCCAGAAACTGGCAGTAGGACTGGGAGTTGAGCTTGACTCCATCCTCAACCCGAAAAGGCCCCACAAGCTCATCTTTGATGATACCAGCCCAAACCAGTACTCCACCTCCACCTTGCTGGCGTCTGAGTCGGACTGGAGCTCTCTGCCCTTTACCAATCCAGCCACGGGCCCATCCATCTGGCCCATCAAGACTCACTCTCATTTCATCAGTCCATAAAACCTTAGAAAAATCAGTCTTGAGATATTTCTTGGCCCAGTCTTGACGTTTCAGCTTGTGTGTCTTGTCCAGTGGTGGTCGTCTTTCAGCCTTTCTTATCTTGGCCATGTCTCTGAGTATTGCACACCTTGTGCTTTTGGGCACTCCAGTGATGTTGCAGCTCTGAAATATGGCCAAACTGGTGGCAAGTGGCATCTTGGCAGCTGCACGCTTGACTTTTCTCAGTTCATGGGCAGTTATTTTGCGCCTTGGTTTTTCCACACGCTTCTTGCGACCCTGTTGACTATTTTGAATGAAACGCTTGATTGTTCGATGATCACGCTTCAGAAGCTTTGCAATTTTAAGAGTGCTGCATCCCTCTGCAAGATATCTCACTATTTTTTACTTTTCTGAGCCTGTCAAGTCCTTCTTTTGACCCATTTTGCCAAAGGAAAGGAAGTTGCCTAATAATTATGCACACCTGATATAGGGTGTTGATGTCATTAGACCACACCCCTTCTCATTACAGAGATGCACATCACCTAATATGCTTAATTGGTAGTAGGCTTTCGAGCCTATACAGCTTGGAGTAAGACAACATGCATAAAGAGGATGATGTGGTCAAAATACTCATTTGCCTAATAATTCTGCACTCCCTGTATACACATATGGTCTGGAATTCTTTCTTTTTTTTCAATTTCCATTCATTCTTCTCTTAATCTCCCCATTAGTCTATCAATTCTTCATTCCTCAGTCCTTTAAAGGGATATAAAACAATCTGTTTCATTGTTGTAACAAAAAAAGCACTAAGCAGTGGGTTATACTTGGGATATGAAACCCACATTTTTTCTATTGTGATTCAAACAGAGCATACATTTTTTTTAAAAGTTTCCAAATTACTCTTATTTTAAAATGTGTTTAGTTCCCATGATATTCTGTGTTGAAGAGATACCTAGGTAGGCATCTAGAGAACTACATGGCAGGAAATAGTGCTGCCCCCTAGTGCTCTTGCAAATGGATAACAATCTTGCAAAACTTCTGCCATATAGTGCTCCAGAAAAAGGTCAGGTCCTAAGCATAGTCCCTACTTTTCAACAAAAGATACCAACGGCTAGATTTAGAGTTCGGCGGTAAAAGGGCTGTTAACGCTCCGCGGGTTTTTTTCTGGCCGCACCATAAATTTAACTCTGGTATCGAGAGTTCAAACAAATGCTGCGTTAGGCTCCAAAAAAGGAGCGTAGAGCATTTTTACCGCAAATGCAACTCTCGATACCAGAGTTGCTTACGGACGCGGCCGGCATCAAAAACGTGCTCGTGCACGATTCTCCCATAGGAAACAATGGGGCTGTTTGAGCTGAAAAAAAACCTAACACCTGCAAAAAAGCAGCGTTCAGCTCCTAACGCAGCCCCATTGTTTCCTATGGGGAAACACTTCCTACGTCTGCACCTAACACCCTAACATGTACCCCGAGTCTAAACACCCCTAACCTTACACTTATTAACCCCTAATCTGCCGCCCCCGCTATCGCTGACCCCTGCATTACACTTTTAACCCCTAATCTGCCGCTCCGTAAACCGCCGCCACCTACGTTATCCCTATGTACCCCTAATCTGCTGCCCTAACATCGCCGACCCCTATGTTATATTTATTAACCCCTAATCTGCCCCCCACAACGTCGCCGACACCTACCTACACTTATTAACCCCTAATCTGCCGAGCGGACCTGAGCGCTACTATAATAAAGTTATTAACCCCTAATCCGCCTCACTAACCCTATCATAAATAGTATTAACCCCTAATCTGCCCTCCCTAACATCGCCGACACCTACCTTCAATTATTAACCCCTAATCTGCCGACCGGAGCTCACCGCTATTCTAATAAATGTATTAACCCCTAAAGCTAAGTCTAACCCTAACACTAACACCCCCCTAAGTTAAATATAATTTTTATCTAACGAAATAAATTAACTCTTATTAAATAAATAATTCCTATTTAAAGCTAAATACTTACCTGTAAAATAAATCCTAATATAGCTACAATATAAATTATAATTATATTATAGCTATTTTAGGATTAATATTTATTTTACAGGCAACTTTGTAATTATTTTAACCAGGTACAATAGCTATTAAATAGTTAAGAACTATTTAATAGTTACCTAGTTAAAATAATTACAAATTTACCTGTAAAATAAATCCTAACCTAAGATATAATTAAACCTAACACTACCCTATCAATAAAATAATTAAATAAACTACCTACAATTACCTACAATTAACCTAACACTACACTATCAATAAATTAATTAAACACAATTGCTACAAATAAATAAAATTAAATAAACTATCTAAAGTACAAAAAATAAAAAAGAACTAAGTTACAGAAAATAATAAAATATTTACAAACATAAGAAAAATATTACAACAATTTTAAACTAATTACACCTACTCTAAGCCCCCTAATAAAATAACAAAGCCCCCCAAAATAAAAAATTCCCTACCCTATTCTAAAATACAAATATTACAAGCTCTTTTACCTTACCAGCCCTGAACAGGGCCCTTTGCGGGGCATGCCCCAAGAATTTCAGCTCTTTTGCCTGTAAAAAAAAAACATACAATACCCCCCCCCCCAACATTACAACCCACCACCCACATACCCCTAATCTAACCCAAACCCCCCTTAAATAAACCTAACACTACCCCCCTGATGATCTTCCTACCTTGTCTTCACCATGCCAGGTTCACCGATCCGTCCTGGCTCCAAGATCTTCATCCATCCCACGCGGGGGCTTGACATCCACTGAAGAAGTCCAGAAGAGGGTCCAAAGTCTTCCTCCTATCCGGCAAGAAGAGGACATCCGGACCGGCAAACATCTTCTCCAAGCGGCATCTTCTATCTTCTTCCATCCGATGACGACCGGCTCCATCTTGAAGACGTCCAGCGCGGATCCATCCTCTTCTTCCGACGACTAGACGACGAATGACGGTTCCTTTAAGGGACGTCATCCAAGATGGCGTCCCTCGAATTCCGATTGGCTGATAGGATTCTATCAGCCAATCGGAATTAAGGTAGGAATTTTCTGATTGGCTGATGGAATCAGCCAATCAGAATATAGTTCAATCCGATTGGCTGATCCAATCAGCCAATCAGATTGAGCTCGCATTCTATTGGCTGATCGGAACAGCCAATAGAATGCGAGCTCAATCTGATTGGCTGATTGGATCAGCCAATCGGATTGAACTATATTCTGATTGGCTGATTCCATCAGCCAATCAGAAAATTCCTACCTTAATTCCGATTGGCTGATAGAATCCTATCAGCCAATCGGAATTCGAGGGACGCCATCTTGGATGACGTCCCTTAAAGGAACCGTCATTCGTCGTCTAGTCGTCGGAAGAAGAGGATGGATCCGCGCTGGAGGTCTTCAAGATGGAGCCGGTCGTCATCGGATGGAAGAAGATAGAAGATGCCGCTTGGAGAAGATGTTTGCCGGTCCGGATGTCCTCTTCTTGCCGGATAGGAGGAAGACTTTGGACCCTCTTCTGGACTTCTTCAGTGGATGTCTAGCCCCCGCTTGGGGTGGATGAAGATCTTGGAGCCAGGACGGATCGGTGAACCTGGCATGGTGAAGACAAGGTAGGAAGATCATCAGGGGGGTAGTGTTAGGTTTATTTAAGGGGGGTTTGGGTTAGATTAGGGGTATGTGGGTGGTGGGTTGTAATGTTGGGGGGGGGTATTGTATGTTTTTTTTTACAGGCAAAAGAGCTGAAATTCTTGGGGCATGCCCCGCAAAGGGCCCTGTTCAGGGCTGGTAAGGTAAAAGAGCTTGTAATATTTGTATTTTAGAATAGGGTAGGGAATTTTTTATTTTGGGGGGCTTTGTTATTTTATTAGGGGGCTTAGAGTAGGTGTAATTAGTTTAAAATTGTTGTAATATTTTTCTTATGTTTGTAAATATTTTATTATTTTCTGTAACTTAGTTCTTTTTTATTTTTTGTACTTTAGATAGTTTATTTAATTTTATTTATTTGTAGCAATTGTGTTTAATTAATTTATTGATAGTGTAGTGTTAGGTTAATTGTAGGTAATTGTAGGTAGTTTATTTAATTATTTTATTGATAGGGTAGTGTTAGGTTTAATTATATCTTAGGTTAGGATTTATTTTACAGGTAAATTTGTAATTATTTTAACTAGGTAACTATTAAATAGTTCTTAACTATTTAATAGCTATTGTACCTGGTTAAAATAATTACAAAGTTGCCTGTAAAATAAATATTAATCCTAAAATAGCTATAATATAATTATAATTTATATTGTAGCTATATTAGGATGTATTTTACAGGTAAGTATTTAGCTTTAAATAGGAATTATTTATTTAATAAGAGTTAATTTATTTCGTTAGATAAAAATTATATTTAACTTAGGGGGGTGTTAGTGTTAGGGTTAGACTTAGCTTTAGGGGTTAATACATTTATTAGAATAGCGGTGAGCTCCGGTCGGCAGATTAGGGGTTAATAATTGAAGGTAGGTGTCGGCGATGTTAGGGAGGGCAGATTAGGGGTTAATACTATTTATGATAGGGTTAGTGAGGCGGATTAGGGGTTAATAACTTTATTATAGTAGCGCTCAGGTCCGCTCGGCAGATTAGGGGTTAATAAGTGTAGGTAGGTGTCGGCGACGTTGTGGGGGGCAGATTAGGGGTTAATAAATATAACATAGGGGTCGGCGATGTTAGGGGTAGCAGATTAGGGGTACATAGGGATAACGTAGGTGGCGGCGATTTGCGGTCGGAAGATTAGGGGTTAATTATTTTAAGTAGCTTGCGGCGACGTTGTGGGGGGCAAGTTAGGGGTTAATAGATATAATACAGGGGTCGGCGGTGTTAGGGGCAGCAGATTAGGGGTACATAAGTATAACGTAGGTGGCGGTCGGCAGATTAGGGGTTAAAAATTTTAATCGAGTGGCGGCGATGTGGGGGGACCTCGGTTTAGGGGTACATAGGTAGTTTATGGGTGTTAGTGTACTTTAGGGTACAGTAGTTAAGAGCTTTATAAACCGGCGTTAGCCAGAAAGCTCTTAACTCCTGCTATTTTCAGGCGGCTGGAATCTTGTCGTTAGAGCTCTAACGCTCACTGCAGAAACGACTCTAAATACCAGCGTTACAAAGATCCCATTGAAAAGATAGGCTACGCAAATGGCGTAGGGGGATCTGCGGTATGGAAAAGTCGCGGCTGAAAAGTGAGCGTTAGACCCTTTAATCACTGACTCCAAATACCAGCGGGCGCCCAAAACCAGCGTTAGGAGCCTCTAACGCTGGTTTTGACGGCTACCGCCGAACTCTAAATCTAGGCCCAAGATAATAAAGAAAAATGTATAATACAAGTAAATTAGAAAGTTGTTTAAAATTGTGTGCTCTATTTAAATCATGAAAGAAAAAATGTGGGTTTCATATCCCTTTAATAGAAATCATTGCAATAGGTAATATTCATTGTTTTAAAATGATGTTACCTTTTATTTCTTTTTTAAGTTTGTTTGTGCAGTGTCTATTACTTCCAGTGTCAGCCCTACAAGGAGGCTAGGGTCTCTACATGAAGGCAGTGGGATTTTTTTTTCATTTAAAGTGTTGCCATGAGGCACCATAGAATAGCTTCAGTCAGTTTACTGCCTTCTATCCGGAGGACTCCTGCTGCAGAAATCATGTATCTCATTCCACCCATTCCCATAGCTCCCTTTTTTAAAAAAAAATCTGTTTAGTTCCTATGAATGTATTAGCTTTTCTCTGTATTATGCTATCCATTTTTCACATTTTTCTTTACTGTATTTGTTTTCCTTTCTATGTCCATCTTTGTCCTTATAGCTTGATCTTTCATGTCTACTGTCTTGTTTATACCATGTGTTGACCTGTATCTTTTTGTCTCTTTCCTCTCAATCCTCTTTATCTTTCTTCACAGTCTCTTTAACCCCCCCCCCCCCATATTGCCTGTAACAAAGTGCCACCAGTAACCTACAAAGAGCAGGGATTTAACACACCCTGCTCTGTGGCCAAGAACATTTTGTGTTGTTCACTCCCTGATACCCTGCTCCAAGCACCCAGCAAATAAGATGGAAGTAAATTGCATCATGTTTGATACTGTCCATAACACTAATGTCACCCATAATCTTATATCTTACCTCCATAAGGCACAGATGTCCATCTGCTAGCTGGAAGGGAGAGTTGAGCAGTGTATTATGAAGCAAACAAACAAATAATTTACCCCTAAAATAGAATAGAATATTTATGCCTGCTGGGAGCTGGTAACACAATATTTGTCTCCATCTCACAAAACCTGCTTCATGTGTTTAGGCATAAAAATGCACATGAAGTAGTTCCATTTCCTTCCTTGTCCTCTGCTTCCTCAGTCCTACTATATACCCGCTTCATGTTACCTTATTAGACTTCATCTGCCACTCTCCAGTGTTTTACATCTCATTTTCTTGTAATCGGTGACATAGTATACTATATAGGCAGCCATCTTGATGTCAGAGATCTCAGTTTATGGCCAGCCCAGAAAATCTTGTAGACGCTGTGACAGGATAGTGTCCAAAAATGTAGTCATAATACATTTTATTGCCTTTTAATGAGATTTTAACCAACTCACTTGTAGTTCATATTTCTTTTGTATTTTTTTTTGGGTGTAACTTTAAAGCAATATTGTTATTAAAAAAAGGATACCATATAATATTCTCTTCAAAATGCTCCATTGTTCCCTTGTATTATATTGTACCCGAATTTAAGAAAATTTGCATTATAAGAATCTTATACTTGTGTTATTTTATTTTGTTTACCTGATTTAAGGAAAAGGAGAGGTTATACAAGACAAAGTGAGCTCTCTGCAAAACACAAGACAGAAAAAACTCAACCATCCTTTCAGCAATCTTATATCCCCTTTTATGGTGGTGGAGGCTTATTGGCTGAAATAAGGTAAAGTTTCACAAAGTAGATTTTAAAACCATGTGTATAATGAAAATGTAGAAATACCCCATTTATATAGTGCATAATAAAAAGACAATGCAATAACACTTACTCTGAATTTGATATTTTTTTCTGACAAATTTGTTTTTTACCCATTTGCCGGCCCCCTGTATCATTGACAGCCATCAACCAATCACAGACTAGTAATACGTATACCCTGTGAGCTTGTGCACGTGCTCAGTAGGAGCTGGTGCCTCAGAAAGTGTAAATATAAAAAATTTGCAACATTTGATAATAGAAGTAAATTGGAAGGTCTCTTAAAACTGTGTGCTCTATCTGAATCATGAATCATTATACATGGCTGTATTGGAATTTGTGTTTGTTTGTCACACTTTCTATAACCAAAAATTAGCAATATTAGGTGATACCTTTTAATTCAGTTTAATAATTAATTAATTGACTTGTCATATTCACTTATGTAATTCTGCTCCATGAATATCACCCCCTCCCCCCTTTTTTTTCTCCTAACATTCAAGTAAAATAATGTAACAAAAGATAATAGGATATTTAACACTAAGGAATTTGGCGGTGCTATAATTGTCAAACACACACACATATACCTATACAGAAAGGAAAATGTATTACAATGCATTTTGACACTCGGTTAAAGGGACAGGATACCCAAAAACTTTCTTTCAAGACTTTCACAGAGAATGCAATTTTAAACAACTTTGCAATTTACTTCTATTACCCAATTGATTGTATTCTCTTAGTATTCTTTATTAAAAAGATTACCTAGGTAGGCCAAGGAGCAGAAATGCACTATTGGGAACTAGCTGCTGATTGGTAGCTGCACATGTATGCCTTTTGTCATTGGCTCACCTGATGTGTTCAGCTAGCACCCAGTTGTTCATTGCTGCTTCTTCCACAAAGGATACCAAGATAATAAATCAAATTTGAAAATAGAAAATAATTGGAAAGATATTTAAAATTGTATGCACTACCTAAATCATACATTAAGTTTCTTTCATGTAATTAGCAAGAGTCCATGAGCTAGTGACGTATGGGATATACATTCCTACCAGGAGGGGCAAAGTTTCCCAAACCTTAAAATGCCTATAAATACACCCCTCACCACACCCACAATTCAGTTTTACAAACTTTGCCTCCCATGGAGGTGGTGAAGTAAGTTTGTGCTAGATTCTACGTTGATATGCGCTTCGCAGCAGGCTGAAGCCTGGTTTTCCTCTCAGAGTGCAGTGAATGTCAGAGGGATGTGAAGAGAGTATTGCCTATTTGAATACAATGGTCTTCCTCTAGGGGATCTATTTCATAGGTTCTCTGTTATCGGTCGTAGAGATTTCTTCTCCTACCTCCCTTTTCAGATCGACGATATACTCTTATATACCATTACCTCTAATGATTCTCGTTTCAGTACTGGTTTGGCTATCTACTATATGTAGATGAGTGTCTTAGGGTAAGTAAGTCTTATTTCTATTTATGACACTCAAAGCTATGGTGGGCACTTTATATGTAAAGTTCTAAATATATGTGTTTAAACTTATATTTGCCATGATTCAGGATATTCAGTATTCCTTCATTCAGACTGTCAGTTTCATTTTGAGAAAATGCATATAAATTTTCAATTGACTTTTTTTCAAAAATTGCAGGCTGTTAGGCTCGCGGGTGCAGAAAATGCTTCTATGTATTGCGTCATTCTTGGCGCAAGACTTTTTTGGAGCAAAAATGTTGTCATTTTTTTCGTAATTGCGTAATTTTTTACGTATGTGTATTGCGGACGTATTTTTGGCGCCAAAAAATATGGGCGTCATTCTTGGCGCCAAAATGTGTGGGCGTCATTCTTGGCGCCAGTTTTTTTCACATTATTTCAGTCTCACTTTTCAGTTGCTTCTGGTTTTCTAGAAGTTTGTTTCATTTTGCATTTTTTCCCATTCCTGAAACTGCCATTTAAGGAATTTGATAATTTTGCTTTATATGTTGTTTTTTCTTTTACATATTGCAAGATGTCTCTACCTGACCCTGGATCAGAATCTACTTCTGGAAAAGCGTTGCCTGATGTCGGTTCTACCAAAGCTAAGTGCATTTGTTGTAAACTTTTGGTAACTGTTCCTCCGGCTGTTGTTTGTGATAGTTGTCATTATAAGCTATCAAAAGCAGATAGTATTTACATTAGTAATAATCCATTACCTGTTGTTGTTCCTTCAACATCTAATGTTCAGGATGTTCCTGTTAATGTTAAAGAATTTGTTTCTAAATCTATTCGGAAGGCTCTGTCTGTTATTCCTCCTTCTACTAAACGTAAGAGGTCTTTTAAAACTTCACATATTTCAGATGAATTTTTAAATGACCACCATCATTCTGACTTATCTATTTCTGATGTGGATCTATCTGATTCAGAAGATTCTACCTCAGATATTGACACTGATAAATCTTCATATTTAAGATGGAGTTTATTCGTTCTTTACTTAAGGAAGTGTTGATTGCTTTAGATATGGAGGAGTCTAGTCCTCTTGATATTAAAACTACTAAGCGTTTAAATGCAGTTTTTAAACCTCCTGTGGTCATTCCAGAAGTTTTTCCAGTTCCTGATGCTATTTCAGAAGTAATTTCTAGGGAATGGAATAGTCTGGTTACTTCATTTACTCCTTCTCCAAGGTTTAAGAAATTATACCCTTTGCCATCTGATCGATTAGAGTTTTGGGATAAAATCCCCAAAGTTGATGGGGCTATTTCTACTCTTGCTAAACGTACTACTATTCCTACGGCAGATAGTACTTTGTTTAAAGATCCTTTAGATAGGAAGCTTGAATCCTTTCTAAGGAAGGCTTCTTTATGTTCAGGTAATCTTCTGAGACCTGCTATTTCTTTGGCTGATGTTGCTGCAGCTTCAACTTTCTGGTTGGAGGCTTTAGCGCAACAAGTGTCAGACCATAATGCTTATAGCATTGTTAAACTTCTTCAACATGCTAATAACTTCATTTGTGATGCCATTTTCGATATCATTAGAACTGATGTCAGGTATATGTCTTTAGCTATTTTAGCTAGAAGAGCTTTATGGCTTAAGTCTTGAAATGCAGATATGACTTCTAAATCAACATTGCTTTCTCTTTCTTTCCAAGGTAATAAATTATTTGGTTCTCAGTTAGACTCAATAATTTCAATGGTTACTGGGGGGAAGGGAGCCTTTTTACCTCAGGATAAAAAATCTAAAGGTAAATATAGGGCTGCTAATCGTTTTCGTTCCTTTCGTCAGAATAAGGAACAAAAGCCTGACCCTTCCTCTAAAGTAACAGTTTCCGTTTGGAAACCTTCTCCAGTCTGGATGTAAGGATATGTTTAGTTATTTTTAGAGAACACTACAATACAGCTCCTGCTTTATGCAGGACCACTCAGTCTCACACCTTACCTCGGATTCCCACAGATTTAACTTAAGGGAACCCTGATATGCTCATTGATCTGAGGGTCACTACAGCAGGGTTGCTGAGTGAAACTGGAACCTTCACGCAATAATAAATGCTTATAGCAGAAAAGAGAGTAAGTCTTATAGGATTGACTTCAGCAGTAGTGAAAGAGTTAATTAGTGCAGGTGTCTAAATTCAAACAGAGTTGCAATGTAAATAGTTTATGCAGCAGGCTTTAGCAAACACACTGAAATTAACACAGTACTTTGATAAGTGAATAAATCAACCTCTGGTCATTTTGTAAACCATACTTTGATAGTGAATATTAATAATTTCCAGAGTTGTTCAATCAGAGTAATATAAGCTGTGGTTAACTTGAGGAAACAGATATAGTTTAAGTTAGAGCAAACAGTTCATTTCAAGCACAATAGAGGTTAATTGCGTAAAGTTTGAAATATGCTTAAGCAGTCCGATAATGAATAATGGTAGTTTGTAATAATCTTTGTCACAGTTATTTGTTTGCAATTTGGTAAATAGCAGTAAAAAGGTTTAGTGCATATTCGATATCAGAAGCGAATATGAAAATCCAGCAAATGAGCGTTCCACAATATATATCAAATGAAAGAGAAATGAGGTTGCAGCAATACACACAGTTCATAAAATGCCATATATATAGACTAGTAATATTGGAGATGATATTAGCACATAGCGATACAGTTACCACACAGCAACAAGTCCAAGGAGTATCGCAGAGAGCCTTGCAGAGATCCGCGGCGGGAGAATGTGGAGCGTGACGTCACACGCTGCAGGGAACAACCTCAATACAGGAGAGAGACTGAGAAATCTCTTAGTGAACAAACGGAGCAAATTTTCAAGTACAAAAGAGAATCTGCAAGTTGATTCGAATAGGCAGATACTCAAGGTGAGCAATAAGTTGAGAATACAAAGTAGTATAAACGGCAAGGTCTCTTCTGAAGCAGCTTCACACTGAGCAACAAATTACCAAGCAATGAGTTCTTTGGGAGGAGCCTTAAATAGGGGTAGTGAGTTGACATTCTTAAAGGCACAGTAGGAAAAGAGATAAATCCCTGACAGGACACCCCCCCCAAGGAGCCGCTCCGCGGATCAAGGACCAGGACGATCAGGATGTCTACGATGAAACAAGGAGACAAGACGTGGTGCAGAGACATTATTGGAAGGCTCCCAAGAGTCCTCCTCAGGACCAAATCCTTTCCAACTGACAAGATATTGAAGTTGATTACGATGGTAACGAGAGTCTAGGATAGACTCAATCTCATATTCCATGCCATCAATGACTGAAGGATCCACCGTCTCATTCTGAGTTGAGTCTCTGATTGCACTGTAAGGTTTCAAAAGAGAAACGTGGAATGTGGGATGTATCTTCAGGGAATCTGGTAGTTTAAGTGTTACAGCATTAACATTGATGACCTTTTGTATCGGATAAGGCCCTAAATATAGGGAAGCCAGTTTTTTAGATGGAACTTGTAAGCGTAAATGTTTAGTGCTTAACCAAACTTTGTCACCAATCTTGTAATCTGGAGGCTTGGATCTACGTAGGTCGTAATGATGTTTCTGAACAGCCTGGGCTTCTAGTAAAACTTGTTTCAATGTTGTGAAATTGGTAGCAATGGTATTAACAAGATCATTAACTATAGGCATGTCGGAATTGTTGATCTGATTTGGATAGTATGAGGGATGAAATCCGTAATTGATGAAAAATGGTGTCATTTTAGTTGATGAATTTACGGCATTATTATGAGCAAATTCCGCAGTAGCAAGTAGAGAATGCCAGTTATCTTGTTGTTGAGTACAGTAGCAATGAAGGTACTGCTCTAATGTTTGATTTGTTCTTTCTGTTTGACCATTCGTTTGTGGATGATAAGCGGTACTCAAACGTTTAGTAATGTTAAGAGAAGAACACAATTGATTCCAAAACCTCGAGGTGAATTGCGTACCTCTATCTGTGGTGATTGTTTCAGGTAGACCATGTAGTTTTACAATGTGATTCAAAAATAGTGAAGCAGTTTCTGAAGATGTAGGCAATCCTCTATGTGGTAGGAAATGAGCCATTTTAGAGAATAAGTCCACTACTACCAATATAGTATTATAATTAGCTGACGAAGGCAGATCAACAACAAAATCCATAGCAATCGCTGCCCAAGGTCTGTCTGGTACTGGTAAAGAGAGAAGGTAACCATAAGGACTCTTATGCTGATGTTTCTTAGTTGTACATACCATACAGGAATCGATATACTGTTTAATAGTATCATTCATTTTTGGCCACCAGTAATTCCTTTTAATCAAATGAGCAGTTCTATGAACTCCAGGATGACCAGCCAATAAAGAGTCGTGAGCAGAGGTAAGTATCTCATTCCTGAGAGAAGGAGGTATATACAATAGAGTGCCATGATAGTATAAGTTGTCGGAATGTTTTAGTACATCCAAATGACCCAAAGATGAATCATCCTTCAGATGTTCTTGTAAGATGGTTTTAAACTTAGTTGTTAAACAAATAATTCTATCCGGAGGTATGATAGATGAAGGAGAAACCACATCAGTAGGACGAGGGTCTTTTCTAGAAAGAGCATCAGCTTTCATATTTTTGGAACCTGGTCTGTAAGTAATGACGTAATCAAAACGAGAGAAGAACAAACTCCATCGAACCTGACGAGCAGTAAGGGTCTTGTTTGATTTTAAATATTCTAAATTACGGTGATCGGTATAGATGGTGATTGGATATGTTGCACCCTCTAGGAGGTGTCGCCAAAACTCCAAAGCTGATTTGATTGCAAGAAGTTCCTTATCACCGATTCCATAATTAATCTCTGCTGAACTCATAGTTCGAGAATAGTAGGAGACAGGATGTAAAGGTTCTTTTTCAGAACGTCTTTGAGATAAAACAGCCCCCACAGCAAACTCAGAAGCATCGACTTCTAGCGTAAATTGACATGTGGGATCTGGAAACTGTAAAATAGGGGCTGAAACAAATTTAGTCTTTAGAGTATTAAAGGAATGATCAGCATCTTGATTCCATACAAACTTAACTTTCTTACGTGTTAGCGTAGTGAGAGGTCTAACAATAAGTGAAAAGTCTTTAATGAACTTTCTATAAAAGTTTGCAAAGCCAAGGAATCTTTGAACATCTTTTTTATTACGAGGAATAGGCCAATTAGTGATAGCTTCTACTTTGCTTGACTCCATTGAAATTCCAGCTGGTGAGATGCAATAACCAAGGAATGATATGGTGTTTGTATTAAAAATACACTTTTCAAGCTTTGCATAAAGATGGTGTGCCCTTAAACGTGTCAACACTTGTTTGACATGTACAATGTGATCCTGTAGAGAATTTGAGTAAACCAAGATGTCATCCAAGTATACGACAATACAAATATCTAACAAATCATGAAAGACATCATTTATAAAACATTGAAAAGTCGCAGGGGCATTGCACAACCCAAAGGGCATTACAGTGTATTCATATAAACCGTATCTAGTACGAAATGCAGTTAACCATTCATCCCCTGCCCTCATCCTAATCAGATTGTAAGCACCTCTGAGGTCAAGTTTAGTAAAAACTGTGGCACCTTGTAAACGTTCAATAAGTTCAGGTATGAGGGGCAGGGGGTATCTGTTCTTTTTTGTGCATTTGTTCAACTGCCTATAATCAATGATGGGTCTAAGACTGCCATCCTTGTTTTTTACAAAGAACATTGCTGCAGCTGCAGAGGATGTGGAAGGTCTAATAAAGCCTTTTTTCAAGTTATCATCTAAATATTCTTTTAAATGATTTAATTCTGGCTGTGACAATGGATATATATGTCCATATGGTATGGAGCTTCCAGGTATAAGATCAATAGGACAGTCATAGTCTCTGTGTGGAGGTAAAGACTCAGCCTCCTTTTTATCAAAAATATCAGCAAATTCACTATAACATTCTGGTAACTTATGTTCAGTGATATGACAAAGTGTGTGTACCCCAAAACAGGATTGTTTGCAGTGGTTTGAATCAAAAACTACTGATGCTGTGGACCACGATATAGTGGGATTATGCTTTATTAACCAATTCAGTCCAAGGATTAATGGATAAACAGAAGATGGAAGAACATCAAAAGAAATAAGCTCTGTGTGTCCTGAAGGGGTAACGACTTTGAGTGGGATAGTGTGGTGAGTTATGGGACCAGAGCTAAAGAATGAACCGTCAACCAGACGAATAGCTAAAGCAACACTCTTCTTTATTAGTGGGATGTGATTATTAACAACAAAAGTGTTATCAGCAAAATTCCCAGAAGCCCCAGAGTCAATTATGGCCTGAACGTTTATCTTCTGATGGGACCACTGTAGGGAGACATAAATAGATAGATGAGATTTTATGCTGTCAACCAAATTAACAGTATGGTCATTGGATGAAGTCTTACCCTTCTTTTGTCGAATCAGAGAGGGACAGTCCCTAACAGCATGGTTCTTTTCAGCACAATATAGACATAGGTTTAGTAGCTTACGCCTAGCTTTCTCCTCAGGTCTCAAGGGTCCCCTAATAACTGCAACATCCATGGGTTCTTCTATGGGTCTAGTGAATGCTGTGGAAGGTGTTGAGTGATGATAATTGGGGTTTCTTCTGGGGGTAGTCTCTGAATAAGATCTCTCTGACTTCCTTTCTCTAAGTCAACAATCTATGCCAATAGAGAGAGACATCAATTCATCCAAGTCCTCTGGAATCACACCCCTTGCCAATTCATCCTTAACTGCATCATTGAGTCCCAAACGGAACTGATTGCGAAGAGCAGGAATATTCCACAGGGTGTCAGGAGCCCATCTTTTAAATTCAGTAATGTAGTCTTCTACCATTCTTTTGCCCTGCCTTAGAGACCTAATGGCAGTTTCAGCAGTATTTTTTCTATTGTGATCTTCATATAAAAGAGACATTGCAGAAAAAAAATCTTCTAGTGAATTTAGGATAGGATCATTTTTTTCATAGAAAGCATTGGCCCAAGATCTGGCCTCACCTCTGAGAAATGAAATTACAGTTAGAACTCTAATCCTGTTAGTTGGGTATGACTTAGGTTTCAAAGTAAAAAGCAGAGTGCAGGAATTTCTGAAATCCCTAAACATAGCTCTGTCCCCAGAGAACTTTTCCGGTGGACTAACAATGGGTTCTGGAGATGACTCAAGATTAGTAGTTTTGTTTGCAAGATGATCATTAATAAAAAATTTTATACTCTGATTCTCTAGTTGTATATCCCTTAAGCCTTGAATCATGTGATCCATACTCTGGGCTAAAGAACCAACTCTCCTGGACAGTTCACTTACATCCATGATTTTAGCTGTTAGTAGTATTCCTTTTTTAAGGCTTGGTAATATGTAAGGATATGTTTAGTTATTTTTAGAGAACACTACAATACAGCTCCTGCTTTATGCAGGACCACTCAGTCTCACACCTTACCTCGGATTCCCACAGATTTAACTTAAGGGAACCCTGATATGCTCATTGATCTGAGGGTCACTACAGCAGGGTTGCTGAGTGAAACCGGAACCTTCACGCAACAATAAATGCTTATAGCAGAAAAGAGAGTAAGTCTTATAGGATTGACTTCAGCAGTAGTGAAAGAGTTAATTAGTGCAGGTGTCTAAATTCAAACAGAGTTGCAATGTAAATAGTTTATGCAGCAGGCTTTAGCAAACACACTGAAATTAACACAGTACTTTGATAAGTGAATAAATCAACCTCTGGTCATTTTGTAAACCATACTTTGATAGTGAATATTAATAATTTCCAGAGTTGTTCAATCAGAGTAATATAAGCTGTGGTTAACTTGAGGAAACAGATATAGTTTAAGTTAGAGCAAACAGTTCATTTCAAGCACAATAGAGGTTAATTGCGTAAAGTTTGAAATATGCTTAAGCAGTCCGATAATGAATAATGGTAGTTTGTAATAATCTTTGTCACAGTTATTTGTTTGCAATTTGGTAAATAGCAGTAAAAAGGTTTAGTGCATATTTGATATCAGAAGCGAATATGAAAATCCAGCAAATGAGCGTTCCACAATATATATCAAATGAAAGAGAAATGAGGTTGCAGCAATACACACAGTTCATAAAATGCCATATATATAGACTAGTAATATTGGAGATGATATTAGCACATAGCGATACAGTTACCACACAGCAACAAGTCCAAGGAGTATCGCAGAGAGCCTTGCAGAGATCCGCGGCGGGAAAATGTGGAGCGTGACGTCACACGCTGCAGGGAACAACCTCAATACAGGAGAGAGACTGAGAAATCTCTTAGTGAACAAACGGAGCAAATTTTCAAGTACAAAAGAGAATCTGCAAGTTGATTCGAATAGGCAGATACTCAAGGTGAGCAATAAGTTGAGAATACAAAGTAGTATAAACGGCAAGGTCTCTTCTGAAGCAGCTTCACACTGAGCAACAAATTACCAAGCAATGAGTTCTGTTGGGAGGAGCCTTAAATAGGGGTAGTGAGTTGACATTCTTAAAGGCACAGTAGGAAAAGAGATAAATCCCTGACACTGGAATAAATCCAAGCCTTTCACAAAGTCAAAACCAGCTCCCAAATCTGCATGAAGGTGCGGCCCTCATTCCAGCTCAGATGGTAGGGGGCAGGTTACTATTTTTCAAAGATGTTTGGATCGATTCGATTCAAAGTCTTTGGATTCAGAACATTGTTTCACAAGGGTACAGAATAGGTTTCAGGGTAAGACCGCCTGTGAGAAGATTCTTTCTTTCACGCATTCCAGTAAACCCAGTGAAGGCTCAAGCATTTCTGAAATGTGTTTCAGATCTGGAGTCAGCTGGGGTAATTATGCCAGTTCCAGTTCTGGAACGGGGCCTGGGGTTTTACTCAAATCTGTTCATTGTACCAAAGAAGGAGAATTCCTTCAGACCAGTTCTGGATCTAAAAATATTGAATCGTTATGTAAGGATACCAACATTCAAGATGGTGACTATAAGGACTATTCTGCCTTTTGTTCAGCAAGGGCATTATATGTCCACAATAGACTTACAGGATGCATATCTTCATATTCCAATTCATCCGGATCACTATCAGTTCCTGAGATTCTCTTTTCTAGACAAGCATTACCAGTTTGTTGCTCTTTCTTTTGGCCTAGCTACAGCTCCAAGGATCTTTTCGAAGGTCATCGGTGCCCTTCTCTCTGTAATCAGGGAGCAGGGTTTTGCGATATTTCCTTATTTGGATGATATCTTGGTACTTGCTCAGTCTTTACATTCTGCAGAATCTCACACGAATCAACTTGTGTTGTTTCTTCAAAGACATGGTTGGAGGATCAATTTACCAAAGAGTTCCTTGATTCCTCAGAAAAGGGTAACCTTTTTAGGTTTCCAAATAGATTCAGTGTCCATGACTTTGTCTCTTACGTAAAAAAGAGACGTCTGAAATTGGTTTCAGCTTGTTGAAACCTTCAGTCTCAATCTTTCCCTTCGGTAGCTTTGTGCATGGAAATTTTAGGTCTCATGACTGCTGCATCGGACGCAATCCCTTTTGCTCGTTTTCACATGAGACCTCTCCAGCTTTGTATGCTGAACCAATGGTGCAGGAATTATACAAAGATATCACAATTAATATCCTTAAATCCCATTGTTCGTTCTTCTCTGACTTGGTAGTTGGATCACCATCGTTTAGTTCAAGGGGCCTCTTTTGTTCGTCCAACCTGGACTGTGATTTCAACAGATGCGAGTCTTTCAGGTTGGGGAGCTGTATGGGGATCTCTGACAGCGCAGGGGGTTTGGAATCTCAGGAGGCGAGATTACCAATCAATATTTTGGAACTCTATGCGATTTTCAGAGCTCTTCAATTCTGGCCTCTTCTGAAGAATCTTTTATTTGTTTTCAGACAGACAATGTCACAACAGTGGCATATGTCAATCATCAAGGGGGGACTCACAGTCCTCAGGCTATGAAAGAAGTATCTCGGATACTTGTATGGGCGGAATCCAGCTCCTGTCTAATTTCTGCGGTTCACATCCCAGGTATAGACAATTGGGAAGCGGATTATCTCAGTCACCAGATGTTACATCCGGGCGAATGGTCTCTTCACCCAGAGGTATTTCTTCAGATTGTTCAAATCTGGGGGCTTCCAGAAATAGATTTGATGGCCTCTCATCTAAACAAGAAACTTCCCAGGTATCTGTCCAGATCCAGGGATCCTCAGGCGGAAGCGGTGGACGCGTTGTCACTTCCTTGGAATTATCAACCTGCTTATATCTTTCCGCCTCTAGTTCTTCCAAGAGTGATTTCCAAAATCCTAATGGAGCATTCGTTTGTACTGCTGGTGGCTCCAGCATGGCCGCACAGGTTTTGGTATGCGGATCTCATTCGGATGGCAAGTTGCCAACCTTGGACACTTCCGTTAAGGCCAGACCTTCTATCTCAAGGCCCATTTTTCCATCAGGATCTCAAATCATTAAATTTGAAGGTATGGAGATTGAACGCTTAATACTTAGTCATAGAGGTTTCTCTGATTCAGTGATTAATACTATGTTACAGGCTCGTAAATCTGTGTCTAGGAAGATCTATTACCAAGTCTGGAAGACTTACATTTCTTGGTGTTCTTCACATAAATTTTCTTGGCATTCTTTTATAATTCCTAGAATTTTACAATTTCTCCAAGATGGTTTGGATAAGGGTTTGTCTGCAAGTTCCTTGAAAGGTCAAATCTCTGCTCTTTCAGTTCTTTTTCACAGAAAGATTGCTAATCATCCTGATATTCATTGTTTTGTACAGGCTTTGGTTCAAATCAAGCCTGTCATTAAGTCAATTTCTCCTCCTTGGAGTCTCAATTTGGTTCTGGGGGCTTTACAGGCTCCTCCGTTTGAACCTATGCATTCTCTGGATATTAAATTACTTTCCTGGAAAGTTTTGTTCCTTTTGGACATCTCTTCTGCTAGAAGAGTTTCTGAATTATCTGCTCTTTCTTGTGAATCTCCTTTTCTGATTTTTCATCAGGATAAGGCGGTGTTGCGGATTTCATTTAAATTTTTACCTAAAGTTGTGAATTCTAACAACATTAGTAGAGAAATTGTTGTCCCTTCATTGTGTCCTAATCCTAAAAATTCTCTGGAGAGATCTTTACATTCTTTGGATGTAGTTAGAGCTTTGAAATATTATGTTGAAGCTACTAAAGGTTTCAGAAATACTTCTAGTCTATTTGTTATCTTTTCTGGTTCTAGGAAAGGTCAGAACGCTTCTGCCATTTCTTTGGCGTCTTGGTTAAAGTCTTTGATTCATCATGCTTATGTGGAGTCGAGTAAATCCCTGCCTCAAAAGATTATGGCTCATTCTACTAGGTCAGTTTCTACTTCCTGGGCTTTTCGGAATGAAGCTTCTGTTGATCAGATTTGCAAAGCAGCAACTTGGTCTTCTTTGCATACTTTCACTAAATTCTACCGTTTTGATGTTTTCTCTTCTTCTGAAGCAGTTTTTGGTAGAAAAGTACTTCAGGCAGCCGTTTCAGTTTGATTCTTCTGCTTATAATTTCAGTTTTTTTCATTATAAGATTAAAACTTTTTGATTTGGGTTCTGGATTAATTTTTCAGCGGAATTGGCTGTCTTTATTTTATCCCTCCCTCTCTAGTGACTCTTGCGTGGAAGTTCCACATCTTGGGTATCTGCTATCCCATACGTCACTAGCTCATGGACTCTTGCTAATTACATGAAAGAAAACATAATTTATGTAAGAACTTACCTGATAAATTCATTTCTTTCATATTAGCAAGAGTCCACGAGGCCCACCCTTTTTGTGGTGGTTATGATTTTTTTGTATAAAGCACAATTATTCCAATTCCTTATTTTTGATGCTTTCGCTCCTTTCTTATCACCCCACTTCTTGGCTATTCGTTAAACTGAATTGTGGGTGTGGTGAGGGGTACATTTATAGGCATTTTAAGGTTTGAGAAACTTTGCCCCTCCTGGTAGGAATGTATATCCCATACGTCACTAGCTCATGGACTCTTGCTAATATGAAAGAAATGAATTTATCAGGTAAGTTCTTACATAAATTATGTTTTTGATTGTTTGTTTGCTTTTGGTGCAGTGCCTTACGTCTGAATTACCTGCAGAATGGAGGAAATGACCAGGTGATTTTGGCACACTTACAGGATCTGTTAGCAGAGGCACATCAGATAGAACAGCGAGGAAAACGTATGCAACCTGTGCATAAGAAGCAAAAAAGTAGGTAGTATACAAGTTATGCATTTGTTTTAATCGTATTGTGTTGCAAAATGCATATTTATTTCACTTTGATACTTGGAAGAACATTATGTGACATTGTTAATCATTGTACAACTGAAAAACTACAACAGCATATTAACATAACATTAAACTCAAAATTAAATTCTCCAAACAATGTTTAATTATGCACAGGAAAAATAATTTTGCCTTTATTCCATTTATTCGTTTTTATGCCCTTTTAGAATCTTTTATAATTCTTTAGAGTCATATTTGAAAGACTCTGCCAAAAACTATACAATGTGTTGAACATGTGGTTGTGCCAGAGATTTATATAAGGGCAAAGTCATGCTTTCCTCCCTGTTATGCCCTGGCGCTGAGGCAAACGGAAACTGAGATCACAATAGTACTGAAAAAGGGAAGGATGCAGACACAAGAATGCAGTTTAATAGTAACTGTTTAATATGAACTGATTGCATTAACTTAAATCAGTAATCAGCAGTGATTAAACTATAAACGTATTACTTATCTTCGGTTTTCAAATAAGGCATTACTAGTTTCACCGTACAAGGGTGGACAGAAACATCACAACTACATGCAGCATTGTCACTCAGTGGAAACAACACAGCAGATTTCACAGGTACAAATGTCAGAGACCTCTCTCTAAGATGTTACCCAAACTTCTCCTGACTCCCCCTAAGCAATTCTAATAATTAAAGTACAGTTTAGCAGGCATTATTAATGTTATGTCAGTCATATTATTTCATGTAGTGAGCGTTTAGCAAAATAAAAATGTTCTAAAAACAAACAAATATTCTCACCGCAGAGCATAGCACTATCTCTCTTGGAATGTGACAGCCCGCTCTTTCTAGATGATAACACTGCTTTGAGAACAGACAGGCATAGTAATGTGCCAATGTAACATTTTTTAAAGACATATGATATATATGTGCTTTATTATATATGTTTACATACTGTGTATATGTTATTTAAGGAATTACTCATTTTCTATCCTTCTTGCATTTATGCCTCTTGTATGCAATAAAATATTTTATTCGCCATTGTAGCTGCTAAATGGCAGAATGCAGTGTGTCTTAAATGGACATAAAGCAGCAATAAAAATGCTCTAATGCATTAGATCATTTTCTTATTGTGCTGTTGATTGCTGATATATATGCGTTTAACCCTTGCAAACAGGTTAAATATGTAAATAAATGGACATAAAAGTTCAAAAATGAAATGTTCTAATATGTTAGATCATTTATTATTAGGCTATTGTTTTTTGTGTAAAGCTATGGGCTCAATTACTATCTATCGGCTGATTTGTTTTCATCACAATTACAATATTGCCCCGTGATTGCGTTTTCAGTTCACCAATAAAAGTAAATAATAAAATCCTATTTTTAACATAGAACTGACAAGTTTTTGGCAATTACAATCCATTTTCCTGATACTATTTAACAGGTTTTCAAGAACAATTTACCCTTATGGAATTTGACACCTAAATGCTCTTGATATAGCCCAAAAATAGCCTCTTTGTCATCTTTGCAATTTTTCCAAGAGAATTTGTAATCATGCCATTGAAGTAACCACAGGATACATTTTAGAGGGGTATTAACATATATGGTATTGATTCATTAAAGCTCTATTCATCGCTATTGTGTTGTGCAGGACACACATTTACATATGTGTATGTATTGAGTATGTGGTATATTGCACAGCTAAGAGAATCTTCAGGAAATGTTAGATCAGGACTCCAAAATCTGGAAATGGTGTGTAGTAATCACTTTCTATTAATGTTTGTGTCTCTAAGTCCCACTCCGAGATAGAATTGCACATTCGTGACTGGGAATTCAAAAGGGGTTAATCAATTTTTTTTAAAATTAATTAATAAATAATAATGAATACGCACATCAAAAATTTAAGCAGTTGTAAAAATTAAGAAAAAAATTATGTAAACGTTATGCAACTCAAAAACCCATTACACTTAATTTGTGTGTGTTTTATACTCTGAAAACTGATTCAGGCATAATCCAAATTCATACACTCAATATACGTCAAGTACATTTGTTGCATTTTGTATATAAATAAGCAGATGGCTTTGAATGTATGGATGCAGAGTGAAAATGTGCCTTGAAAAAGGGTTGGGGATGTAGTTTAGTTATTGTTAAAATAGTGATATTTTTTGGTCTTAAAAATTAAAAGCTATTTAATTGTAAATGAATGCAGTGGAATCAATTAAAGTAAGCACATTGAGATTCTAATATAAAATGCTTAATTATGCATAGTAATACAACTTTTCAATATATTTCATTATTTATTTTGCCCTCTTTTAATCTAATTTGAATCTAAAAATTGGGGATTTTCCAGTCCTGAAAACTGAAAAAGCATATGGCAGCAACCAAATTAGGTGATACAAAGTTTGAGTTTGCAGGA
Source organism: Bombina bombina (assembly GCF_027579735.1). NCBI lineage: Eukaryota > Metazoa > Chordata > Amphibia > Anura > Bombinatoridae > Bombina > Bombina bombina. Next base: position 727,750,957 of record NC_069500.1, on the reverse strand, counting down.
CATAGGTGGTATATATATATATATATATATATATATATATATATATATATATATATATATATATATTAAAGTAGATTAGATAGAAAGATAGACATGCACATATATATATATATATATATATATATATATATATATATATATATATATATATATATATATATATATATATACAGTCAAAATATTGGCACCCCTGCATTTCTGTCGGATAATGAACAACGTCTCCCAGAAAATTGTTGCATTTACAAATGTTTAGGCATTCTCATGTTTATTTCTTTTGTTTGTATTGGTATGACACAAAAAAGTGGAGAAAAAAAGCCAGATCTGACACATTCCATTCAAAACTCCAAAAATGGACTGGACAAAATTATCGGCACCTTCTCAAAATGGTAAGAAATAATTGCATTCCAAGTTTGTGATGCTCCTGTAATTTGTAATTAAACTCACCTGTATCAATTAACAGGTGCTGACAATGTAGAAATCACACCAGCAACCAGTTAAAATGGTGAAAATTTGACTCAACTTTTCTGTTGTGTGTCTCTGTGTGCCACACTGAGCATGGAGAAGAGAAAGAGCAGCAAAGAATTGTCTGAGGACTTGAGAACAAAAATTGTGGAAAAGCATGGACAATCTCAAGGTTACAGGTCCATCTCCAGAGATCTTAATGTTCCTGTGTCCACTGTGCGCAACATTGTCAAGAAGTTTACAGCCCATGCACTGTAGCTAATCTCCCTGGATGTGGATGAAAGAGAAAAATTGATAAAAGATTGTTTGAATGATGGATAAAGAACCTTGATCAACTTCCAGACAAATTCAAGCTGACCTTCAGGCACAGGATACAAATGTGTTAACTCGCACTATACATCGCCATCTGAATGAAATGGGACACTATGGTAGGAGACACAGGAGGACCTCATTGCTGACACAGAAACATAAAAAACTTACCTGAGGAAGCCAAAATCCTTTTGGGAGAATGTGCTGAGGACAGACGAATCAAAATTACAGCTTTTTGGTAAAGCCCATCATTGAGGCTTTTAAAGAAAAAATAAAGTCCCAACAGTCAAACATGGTGGAGGTTCACTGATGTTTTGGAGTTTCTTTGCTGCTTCAGGCACTGGATGTCTTGACTGTGTGCATGGTATTATGAAATCTGAAGACTACCAATGAATTCTTTGGTTCAATGTAGGGCCCAGTGTCAGAAAGTTGGGTCTCCTTCAGAGGTCATGGGTCTTACAGCAGGACAATGACCCAAAGCACCCAGAAATGGTTTAAAACAAAGCGCTGGAGAGTACTGAACTGTCCAGCAATGAATCCAGATCTCAATCCCATAGAGCACATGTGGATAGATCTCAAAACAGCAGTTGGGAAAAGGAACCCTTCCAATCTAAGAGACCTGGAGCAGTTGGCAAAAAAAGAGTGGTCCAAAATTCCAGTAGAGAGGTGTAAGAAACTCATTGATGGTTACAGGAAGCGATTGATTTCAGTTATTTTTTCCTAGGGGTGTGCTACCAAATATTAAATTCAGAGTGCCAATGATTTTGCGTAGAATGTGTCAGATTTGGCTTTTTTTCTTCACTTTTTTGTGTCATACAAATACAAACAAAAGAAATAAACATGAGAATGCCTAAACATTTGTAATTGCAACAATTTTCTGTGCGAAGTGGTGCATTATCTGTCCTGGTGAACATTTCCTAAAAAAAAGTCACATTATACCCTGACCAAAAAGGAGCCTAAAACCTAGGGGGTGGAAGCAAAAAATTTTATAATGCCTAGGGCAGCACAAAACCTAAGTACGCCACTGTTGGTGAGTTTAAATGCTTAAAACAGATAGTGTAAACAGACATGAACATGCTATACAGAATAGGGAGAGCAGGTTGTAAAGTGCCTTTTTACCTTAAAGGGACACTGAACCCAATTGTTATCTTTTGTGATTCAGATAGAGCATGAAATTTTAAACAACTTTCTAATTTATTCCTATTATCAATTTTTCTTCATTCTCTTGCTTTCTTTATTTGAAAAAGAAGGCATCTAAGCTATTTTTTTGGTTCAGACTATGGAAAGCACTTGCTTATTGGTAGGTGAATTTACCCACCAATCGGCAAGAACAACACAGTGTGTTCACCAAAAATGGGCCGGCATCTAAACTTACATTCTTTCATTTCAAATAAAGATACCAAGAGAATGAAAATAATTTGATAATAGGAGTAAATTAGAAAGTTGTTTAAAATTGCCTGCTCTATCTGAATCACGAGAGAAAAAATTGGGGTTCAGTATCCCTTTAGACACTAAAGATATGAAAATTAAAGGGACACTGAACCTAATTTTTTTTTTCGTGATTCAGATAGAGCATGAATTTTTAAGCAACTTTCTAATTTACTCCTATAATCAATTTTTCTTCGTTCTCTTGCTATCTTTATTTGAAAAAGAAGGCATCTAAGCTAAGGAGACAGCCAATTTTTGGTTCAGTACACTGGACAGCACTTGTTTATTGGTGGGTGAATTCAATCGACAAGAACAACCCAGGTTTTCACCAAAAATGGGCCGGCATCTAAACTTACATTCTTGCTTTTCAAATAAAGATACCAAGAGAATGAAGACAATTTGATAATAGGAGTACATTAGAAAGTTGCTTAAAATTGTATGCTCTATCTGAATCATGAGAAAAAATTGGGGTTCAGTGTCCCTTTAATATTTCTCAAGATACACATTTTCAGGGAGCTCAAGTTGTGCAGTTACCCAAACCTTCTCTGGCAATATACTTGCAGTTTCTAAAAATACATAGGTGGGTATTGACAATAATTAGGTGCACCTGGGGAAGGCACCAAGGAAACAGGCTAAACCATTGTGCATCAGAACCTCAGAACCTGTTGACCTCAGTGTGTCTTGTAAGAAGAAAGCAAATATTTACTTTACAAGACACACTGAGGTCTGCAAAGTCACAAACTAACATATCAAAATAAAACATGTGTAAGCCATATTTATACCAGCTCTCAGACCAGGGTTATTATAGTTATGTTCGTAAAAAAAATTGTTTTTTGTCATTAGTATTTGCAGATGCAGTTTAATTTAAGTAACTTTTTGCAGTGGTTCCTTAGGGGTAGATTTATCATAGTGCGAGCAGACATGATACGATGTAGTGTATCTTGTCCGCTGCACATCAATAAATGCCGACAGCATACGCTGTCGGCATTTATCATTGCACCAGCAGTTCTTGTGAACTGCTGGCGCAATGCCGCCCCCAGCAGATTCACGGCCAATCAACCCGATCGTATTCGATCACGTTAATTTCTGTCCGCGGCCTCAAAGCAGGTGGACACGTTTTGGAGCAGCGGTCTTTAGACCACTGATTCATAACTGCTTTTCCGGCGAGCCTGAAGGCTCACACGGAAACAGGGGCATCAAGCTCCATTTGAAGCTTGATAAATCGGCCCCTTAGAGTTTACTTTTTTGTTTTTATGAAAGCTTTTCTGGGTTTTTTCTCTTGTTAAGTGTATCCAGTCCACGGATCATCCATTACTTATGGGATATTCTCCTTCCCAACAGGAAGTTGCAAGAGGATCACCCACAGCAGAGCTGCTATATAGCTCCTCCCCTAACTGTCATATCCAGTCATTCTCTTGCAAGCCTCAACCAAGATGGAGGTCGTAAGAGGAGTGTGGTGTTTTATACTTAGTTTATTCTTCAATCAAAAGTTTGTTATTTTTAAATGGTGCCGGAGTGTACTGTTTATCTCAGGCAGTATTTAGAAGAAGTATCTGCCTGCGTTTTCTATGATCTTAGCAGAAGTAACTAAGATCCATGGCTGTTCTCACATATTCTGAGGAGTGAGGTAACTTCAGAGAGGGAATGGCGTGCAGGTTTTCCTGCAATAAGGTATGTGCAGTTATATCCATCAGATGGAATTTGCTAGAAAATTCTGCTGATACCAAACTAATGTAAGTAAAGCCTTAAATGCAGTGACAGCGACTGGTATCAGGCTTTTTTAATAGAGATGCATACTCTTATAAAAATGTAATATAAAATGTTTGCTGACATGTTTAATCATTTTTATATGTATTTGGTGATAAAACTTATTGGGGCCTAGTTTTTTTCCACATGGCTGGCTTGAATTTGGCCTAGAAACAGTTTCCTTAGGCTTTCCACTGTTGTAATATGAGTGGGAGGGGCCTATTTTGACGTTTTTTTTGCACAGCAAAAATTACAGACACAGACATCCAGCTTCATCCTGCATGATCCAGGACATCTCTGGAGGGCTCAAAAGGCTTCAAAGTCGTTTTTGAGGGAGGTAAAAAGCCACAGTAGAGCTGTGGCAGTTGTGACTGTTTGAAAAAAAACAAAAACGTTTTTGTCTTTTATTATTTTTTGGGTATTAAGGGGTTAATCATCCATTTGCAAGTGGGTGCAACGCTCTGCTAACTTGTTACATACACTGTAAAAATTTCATTAGTGTAACTGCCTTTTTTCACTGTTATTTCAAATTTTGACAAAATGTGTGTTTCTTAAAGGTGCAGTAACGTTTATTATATTGCTTGTAAACTTGTTTGAAGTGTTTTCCAAGCTTGCTAGTCTCATTGCTAGTCTGTTTAAACATGTCTGACACAGAGGAAACTACTTGTTCATTATGTTTGAAAGCCATGGTGGTGCCCCATAGGAGAATGTGTACTAAATGTATTGATTTCACCTTAAACAGTAAAGATCAGTCTTTAACTATAAAAGAAATATCACCAGAAGATTCTGACGAGGGGGAAGTTATGCCAACTAACTCTCCCCACGTGTCAGACCCTTCGCCTCTCGCTCAGGGGATGCACGCTAATATGGTGCCAATTACATCAGGGACGCCCATAGCGATTACCTTGCAGGACATGGCTGCAATCATGAATAATACCCTGTCAGAGGTATTATCTAGATTGCCTGAATTAAGAGGCAAGCGCGATAGCTCTGGGGTTAGACGAGATACAGAGCGCGTAGATGCTGTTAGAGCCATGTCTGATACTGCGTCACAATATGCAGATCATGAGGACGGAGAGCTTCAGTCTGTGGGTGACATCTCTGATTCGGGGAATCATGATTCAGAGATTTCTAATTTTAAATTTAAGCTTGAGAACCTCCGTGTGTTGCTTGGGGAGGTATTAGCTGCTCTGAATGACTGTAACACAGTTGCAGTACCAGAGAAATTGTGTAGGCTGGATAAATACTATGCGGTACCGGTGTGTACTGATGTTTTTCCTATACCTAAAAGGCTTACAGAAATTATTAGCAAGGAGTGGGATAGACCGGGTGTGTCTTTTTCCCCACCTCCTATATTTAGAAAAATGTTTCCAATAGACGCCACTACACGGGACTTATGGCAGACGGTCCCTAAGGTGGAGGGAGCAGTTTCTACTTTAGCAAAGCGTACTACTATCCCGGTTGAGGACAGTTGTGCTTTTTCCAATGGATAAAAAAATTGGAGGGTTACCTTAAGAAAATGTTTATTCAACAAGGTTTTATTTTACAGCCCCTTGCATGCATTGCGCCTGTCACGGCCGCGGCGGCATTCTGGTTTGAGGCCCTGGAAGAGGCCATCCATACAGCTCCATTGACTGAAATTATTGACAAGCTTAGAACACTTAAGCTAGCTAACTCATTTGTTTCTGATGCCATTGTTCATTTGACTAAATTAACGGCTAAGAATTCCGGATTCGCCATCCAAGCGCGTAGGGCGCTATGGCTTAAATCCTGGTCAGCTGACGTGACTTCAAAGTCTAAATTACTCAACATTCCTTTCAAGGGGCAGACCTTATTCAGGCCTGGTTTGAAGGAAATTATTGCTGACATTACTGGAGGTAAGGGTCACACCCTTCCTCAGGACAGGGCCAAAGCAAAGGCCAAACAGTCTAATTTTCGTGCCTTTCGAAATTTCAAGGCAGGTGCAGCATCAACTTCCTCCGCTTCAAAACAAGAGGGAACTTTTGCTCAATCTAAGCAGGCCTGGAACCTAACCAGTCCTGGAACAAAGGCAAGCAGGCCAGAAAGCCTGCTGCTGCCTCTAAGACAGCATGAAGGAACGGCCCCCTATCCGGCGATGGATCTAGTAGGGGGCAGACTTTCTCTCTTCGCCCAGGCTTGGGCAAGAGATGTTCAGGATCCCTGGGCGTTGGAGATCATATCTCAGGGATATCTTCTGGACTTCAAAGCTTCCCCTCCACAAGGGAGATTTCATCTTTCAAGGCTATCTGCAAATCAGATAAAGAAAGAGGCATTCCTATGCTGTGTGCAAGACCTCCTAGTTATGGGAGTGATCCATCCAGTTCCGCGGACGGAACAAGGACAGGGTTTTTATTCGAATCTGTTTGTGGTTCCCAAAAAAGAGGGAACCTTCAGACCAATTTTGGATCTAAAGATCTTAAACAAATTCCTCAGAGTTCCATCTTTCAAAATGGAAACTATTCGGACCATCCTACCCATGATCCAAGAAGGTCAGTACATGACCACAGTGGACTTAAAGGATGCCTACCTTCACATACCGATTCACAAAGATCATCATCGGTTTCTAAGGTTTGCCTTTCTAGACAGGCATTACCAATTTGTAGCTCTTCCCTTCGGGTTGGCTACAGCCCCGAGAATCTTTACAAAGGTTCTGGGCTCACTTCTGGCGGTTCTAAGACCGCGAGGCATAGTGGTGGCTCCGTGTCTAGACGACATCCTGATACAGGCGTAAAGCTTTCAAGTTGCCAAGTCTCATACAGAGATAGTTCTGGCATTTCTGAGGTTGCACGGGTGGAATGTGAACGAGGAAAAGAGTTCTCTATCCCCACTCACAAGAGTCTCCTTTTTCGGGACTCTTATAGATTCTGTAGAAATGAAAATTTACCTGACGGAGTTCAGGTTATCAAAACTTCTAAATGCTTGCCGTGTTCTTCACTCCATTCTGCGCCCTTCGGTAGCTCAGTGTATGGAGATAATCGGCTTAATGGTAGCGGCAATGGACATAGTGCCATTTGCGCGCCTTCATCTCAGACCGCTGCAATTATGCATGCTGAGTCAGTGGAATGGGGATTACACAGATTTGTCCCCTCTGCTAAATCTGGATCAAGAGACCAGAGATTCTCTTCTCTGGTGGTTGTCTCGGGTACACCTGTCCAAGGGTATGACCTTTCGCATGCCAGATTGGACAAATGTAACAACAGATGCCAGCCTTCTAGGTTGGGGTGCAGTCTGGAATTCCCTGAAGGCACAGGGATCGTGGACTCAGGAGGAGAAACTCCTTCCAATAAATATTCTGGAGTTAAGAGCGATATTCAATTCTCTTCTGGCTTGGCCTCAGTTGGCAACACTGAGGTTCATCAGATTTCAGTCGGACAACATCACGACTGTGGCTTACATCAACCATCAAGGGGGAACCAGGAGTTCCCTAGCGATGTTAGAAGTCTCAAATATAATTCGCTTGGCAGAGTACCACTCTTGCCACCTGTCAGCAATCCATTTCCCAGGCGTGGAGAACTGGGAGGCGGATTTTCTAAGTCGTCAGACTTTCCATCCGGGGGAGTGGGAACTCCATCCGGAGGTGTTTGCTCAGTTGATTCATCGTTGGGGCAAACCAGAGTTGGATCTCATGACGTCTTGCCAGAATGCCAAGCTTCATTGTTACGGATCCAGGTCCAGGGACCCAGAAGCGACGCTGATAGATGCTCTAGCAGCGCCTTGGTTCTTCAACCTGGCTTATATGTTTCCACCGTTTCCTCTGCTCCCTCGACTGATTGCCAAAATCAAATAGGAGAGAGCATCGGTGATTCTGATAGCACCTGCGTGGCCACGCAGGACTTGGTATGCAGACCTAGTGGACATGTCATCCTTTCCACCATGGACTCTGCCTCTAAGACAGGACCTTCTGATACAAGGTCCTTTCAATCATCCAAATCTAATTTCTCTGAGACTGACTGCATGGAGATTGAACGCTTGATTCTATCAAAGCATGGCTTCTCCGAGTCAGTCATTGATACTTTAATACAGGCACGAAAGCCTGTTACCAGGAAAATCTACCACAAGATATGGAGTAAATATCTTTATTGGTGTGAATCCAAGAATTACTCATGGCCAGGCTTTGGTTAGAATTAAGCCTGTGTTTAAACCTGCTGCTCCCCCGTGGAGCTTAAACTTGGTTCTTAAAGTTCTTCAAGGAGTTCCGTTTGAACCCCTTCATTCCATTGATATTAAACTTTTATCTTGGAAAGTTCTGTTTTTGATGGCTATTTCCTTGGCTCGGAGAGTCTCTGAGCTATCTGCCTTACAATGTGATTCTCCTTATCTGATTTTTCATGCAGATAAGGTAGTCCTGTGTACCAAACCTGGGTTTTTACCTAAGGTGGTTTCTAACAAGAATATCAATCAAGAGATTGTTGTTCCATCATTGTGTCCTAATCCTTCTTCAAAGAAGGAACGTCTTTTACATAATCTGGACGTAGTCCGTGCCTTGAAGTTTTACTTACAAGCTACTAAAGATTTTCGTCAAACATCTACCCTGTTTGTCGTTTACTCTGGACAGAGGAGAGGTCAAAAAGCTTCGGCAACCTCTCTTTCCTTTTGGCTTCGGAGCATAATACGCCTAGCCTATGAGACTGCTGGACAGCAGCCCCCTGAAAGGATTACAGCTCATTCTACTAGAGCTGTGGCTTCAACCTGGGCCTTTAAAAATGAGGCCTCTGTTGAACAGATTTGCAAGGCCGCGACTTGGTCTTCGCTTCACACTTTTTCCAAATTTTCCAAATTTGATACTTTTGCTTCTTCGGAGGCTGTTTTTGGGAGAAAGGTTCTTCAGGCAGTGGTTCCTTCCGCTTAATCCTGCCTTGTCCCTCCCATCATCCGTGTACTTTAGCTTTGGTATTGGTATCCCATAAGTAATGGATGATCCGTGGACTGGATACACTTAACAAGAGAAAACATAATTTATGCTTACCTGATAAATTTATTTATCTTGTAGTGTATCCAGTCCACGGCCCGCCCTGTCCTTTTAAGGCAGGTCTAAATTTTAATTAAACTACAGTCACCACTGAACCCTATGGTTTCTCCTTTCTCTGTTTGTTTTCGGTCGAATGACTGGATATGACAGTTAGGGGAGGAGCTATATAGCAGCTCTGCTGTGGGTGATCCTCTTGCAACTTCCTGTTGGGAAGGAGAATATCCCATAAGTAATGGATGATCCGTGGACTGGATACACTACAAGAGAAATAAATTTATCAGGTAAGCATAAATTATGTTTTTGTTGTTTTTATTTTTATTTCTGAATTTTGGAAAAATACAAAATGTAAAAAACAGAGAAAAAACAAGAAACAACTTTGCATACATCAAATAAATTGAACAATCAAAAGGTCAGGCCTGAATCATTAAAGGGATACTACACCCACATTTTTTATTTCATGATTCAGATAGAGCGAGCAATTGTTTTTTTATTATTTTTATTTTTAGATTCTGTTTTTCTTGATGTTTAACGCACAACAGAATTATTACAAATAAATATAAAAAATAAGCACAAGGAATTATTACATTACACTCAGCAAAGTAATTCAAACAAAGAAATGTCAGCTCAAAAAAAAAAAGTTACTTCACCAAACCTTCTATAAAACAAATTCTACGTCTCAATAAACCAAAGTGATATTGCATTGCATTCATGTAATTAAATCCCACCACAAGGTCGGGAGATTGGTGATACCCTACATTCTGTTATAACTGCAGTTAAAGGGACAGTCTAGGCCAAAATAAACTTTCATGATTCAGATAGAGCATGTAATTTTAAACAATTTTCCAATTTACTTTTATCACCAATTTTGCTTTGTTCTCTTGGTATTCTTAGTTGAAAGCTTAACCTAGGAGGTTCATATGCTAATTTCTTAGACCTTGAAGGCCACCTCTTTTCAGAATGCATTTTAACAGTTTTTCACCACTAGAGGGTGTTAGTTCACGTATTTCATATAGATAACACTGTGCTCATGCACGTGAAGTTATCTGGGAGCAGGCACTGATTGGCTAAACTGCAAGTCTGTCAAAAGAACTGAAATAAAGGGGCAGTTTGCAGAGGCTTAGATACAAGACAATCACAGAAGTTAAAAGTATATTAATATAACTGTGTTGGTTATGCAAAACTGGGGAATGGGTAATAAAGGGATTATCTATCTTTTAAAACAATAACAATTCTGGTGTAGACTGTCCCTTTAAGATTAGATGCTGATGAAGGGGAGGTTGTCCCTGGAAACATTTAATTAAATTTGAACCTTTTTTTCCAAAGACCTGAAAGTGAATTTTCTTTGTGGAGTATATATATATATATATATATATATATATATATATATATATATATATATATATATATAGTTGTAAATTGGTACAATATATATCAATACCTCTATAGATGATTATATATAGGTATAGATATATACAGATATATATAGGAATATCTATTTAAAACTTAGCACATATAACCCTATGAGAAGAACATCGGAATGTAAAATATTTACAGTAAATACACAGTTAAAGTGATAGTAAACAATGATAAACTACTAAGTTTCAATGGAAAGCATATTATAAATAAAGATTAATCACACTTTTTTGGTTATTATTTTACCTTCTATCATTTATAATTCTACTCCGGCCCCACTCGATATTACCTTTTTTATCCCCCTGCTTTTCTTTGACATCCAATCAAATTTCATGTCAACTGACAGCCTAAATGCTATGCACAATGTAATTTTTTTTATAATCAATGGAATTGTCCAATCATATTCATGTCTCAATATGCACGTTTGTGTGATTTTCACACATGCGCAGTAGCAGTCAGGGCGGCACAAAGTGTCTAAGTACACACTGAATCTTAGTTACTACAATTCAGTGTTTATTTGGACTGTATCCAGAACTATCGCCAGTGACACGCTGGAGTCAAGCATTTACTCACGCTTTATTCATAAGCGAGTATAAAAAAGGCATAATGAACAATCTATTTTTGTAATAGTTATATTTGAAAACTTTTACTATTTTTACTGAAACGCTATTATGTACTTCTCTAATAATTATTAAATTTAAAATATTATGTTTTATAATTATATAAGAATCAATGTTTTATTTTAAATAACATTTAACATTTTAATCTATTATTGTTTTAATGTTTTTATTAATATATTAAATTATCTATATTTTTAATTGAATATAGAAATTATGGCAAGCATAGCCCCTAGAGAGACATGCAACCAGATGGACCGTAATCCTATTTTATGAATAATAATATTTAAATCAGCCAATAGGATTTCAGCAGCTCTCATCCTATTGGCTGATTTGAATTTGAAGAATCAAATCAGCCAATAGGAATTCAAGGGGCGCCATCTTTAATCGTGTACCTTGAATTCACTATTCAATGTACGCGGCGATCGGAAGAAGAGGATCCTCCGCGGTCGCCGGTCTTCAGTTCCATCATTGCCGGTCTTCAGTTCCACTGTCCCGGATGAAAAAAGAAGATGTAAGGGTTTTGCGGTTTAGGGTTTAATAGGTTAATTATGTTTATTGCGATGTGGGATTTTACAGTTTAGGGGTTAATAGGGTAATTAGGTTTATTGCGATGTGGGTAGTTGGTTAAGGGATTAAGGGGTTAATTACTTTGCGATGTGTGGGTTTGCGGTGTAGGTGTTAATACTTTGTGTGGGAGGTTTGTGTTTTTTTTTGTTATATTTCGTGCGGGCGGTGGTTTTTTTTTTTTTTTAATGCTCCGTTTGCCTTCTCTGCATCCCGGTGGATTCCGAAAATGGCAGGGTGGTGAAAAAATCAGTGCGCAACTGCCAACGGCGATGGACATTACAAACGCAATTATAGTATAGATTGATGAATAAACTTTAAAGCTTCATTATATTGTTATTATGAACATTACTAAACAACAAACAATGTTTTTTTCTCGTGATTAAGTGTTTACTATGGTGACTTATATAACAGTTTTGAGCATGTGCGATACATTCTGTTATTGTGAGAGCGCACTCAGAATGAATAACTATTACATAGCCTGTCTATCAATTAGCCTGCCTAACTCCACCCTATAATGACGTGCCGGGCAGTACAACCAACTCTGCACGTCACACCACTGAAGCACGATCATTTCCAGAATGCAGAGGTAAACACACACTTTGCAAATAAAAGTCTCTAATAAAAGGGTTTTAATTGATTGTAAGTCTCAACAATATTCTGATCCAGCCCAACGATTTTGTCCATTGAAATCTGATTTGATAACATTTATTCAAAGCCATCACAATATAATGCTTTTAGAAAACTCCAGTTTAGGACATGAATGAATTAGGTTATACATAAAAAGTAAACGATCTCATGAATTTAATCATCACATTAGGGTAAAAATGATTTAAGATTCTTGAATACATTATTTTTCTATGTCATTTAACTTTATTCCTAATTTGTTCACTTAGAAACACATGAGCCTAACAAATGGCATTTGAATGAGAAGCTAATTACACTTGAAATTGAAAACCAGCAACTAGAGGACCAACTCTTTAAACTTCAACTTCAAAGGCAGAAGACCGTAAGGTTTCCCAAGACATCAAATGGAGGTAAATTGTTTTATACAGGTTTGATTGTGTCATTAAACAACGCACACACAAATGAGAGCACTAACTTCTTACTTTTAATGTTGTGTGTTTAATTATCATTCTTACTGCTATAATTACATTTACTTGATTCACTTTTTTGGAGAAAGAAATATCTAACTGAAATTCCACATTTACGTCACACAGGTCCATAAATTCACAAATAATTTAAGGATCACTCCAGTAAGACAAAGCTCTAAGATTCTAAAGTTATCCTACAGAGCTAATTTAGGGCTAGATTATGAATGGAAACCTATTTATCGCTCCCGCTTGTGCGTTAGCTCCGCTAGAAGTAAGCTTTTCTTCTGTTATGTGTGATCAGTCCACGGGTCATCATTACTTCTGGGATATAACTCCTCCCCAACAGGAAATGCAAGAGGATTCACCCAGCAGAGCTGCATATAGCTCCTCCCCTCTACGTCACTCCCAGTCATTCTCTTGCACCCAACGACTAGATAGGATGTGTAAGAGGACTATGGTGATTATTCTTAGTTTTTATGACTTCAATCAAAAGTTTGTTATTTTACAATGACACCGGAGTGTGTTATTGCCTCTCTGGCAGAGTTTGAAGAAGAATCTACCAGAGTTTTACTATGATTTTAGCCGGAGTAGTTAAGATCATATTGCTGTTCTCGGCCATCTGAGGAGAGGTAAAAACTTCAGATCAGGGGACAGCGGGCAGATGAATCTGCATAGAGGTATGTAGCAGTTTTTATTTTCTGACAATGGAATTGATGAGAAAATCCTGCCATACCGATATAATGTCATGTATGTATACTTTGCACTTCAGTATTCTGGGAATGGTACTTCACTGGAATTACTCTGTAAAAAGTACATAAGAATTTTTTTATATGTATTGATTATGTTAAACGTTTTTGCTGGAATGTAGAATCGTTTACATTTAGTGAGGTACTGAGTGAATAAATGTTTGGGCTATTTTTCCACTTGGCAGTTGCTTATTCTAATTATGACAGTTTCGTTTCTCCCTCACTGCTGTGTGTGAGGGGGAGGGGCCGTTTTTGGCGCTCTTTGCTACGCATCAAAATTTCCAGTCAGTTGCTCATTGTATTTCCTGCATGATCCGGTTCATCTCTACAGAACTCAGGGGTCTTCAAAACTTCTTTTGAGGGAGGTAGATTCTCTCAGCAGAGCTGTGAGAATTATATATTGACTGTGATAAAAAACGTTACTCTGTAATTTTTTTTTTTTATTTTTTTTTCTGCTTCAGATTTAATTAATTTTGCTTTGCTAATGGGAAACCTTTGCTAAAGTTGTGTTGTTTACAAGGATTGATGCTATAACTGTTTTTCAGTTTATTATTTCAACTGTCATTAATCGTTTAGTGTTTCTTTGAGGCACAGTACGTTTTTATTAAATAAAATTGTAGCCAAGTTGCAAGTTTATTTGCTAGTGTGTTGAACATGTCTGATTCAGAGGAAGATACCTGTGTCATTTGTTCCAATGCCAAGGTGGAGCCCAATAGAAATTTATGTACTAACTGTATTGATGCTACTTTAAATAAAAGCCAATCTGTACAAATTGAACAAATTTCACCTAACAGCGAGGGGAGAGTTATGCCGACTAACTCGCCTCACGTGTCAGTACCTGCATCTCCCGCTCGGGAGGTGCGTGATATTGTGGCGCCCAGTACATCTGGGCGGCCATTACAGATAACATTACAAGATATGGCTACTGTTATGACTGAAGTTTTGGCTAAATTACCAGAACTAAGAGGCAAGCGTGATCACTCTGGGGTGAGAACAGAGTGCGCTGATAATACTAGGGCCATGTCTGATACTGCGTCACAGCTTGCAGAGCATGAGGACGGAGAGCTTCATTCTGTGGGTGACGGTTCTGATCCAAACAGATTGGATTCAGATATTTCAAATTTTAAATTTAAATTGGAGAACCTCCGTGTATTACTAGGGGAGGTTTTAGCAGCTCTGAATGATTGTAACACAGTTGCAATACCAGAGAAAATGTGTAGGTTGGATAAATATTTTGCGGTACCGGCGAGTACTGATGTTTTTCCTATACCTAAGAGACTTACTGAAATTGTTACTAAGGAGTGGGATAGACCCGGTGTGCCGTTCTCACCCCCTCCAATATTTAGAAAAATGTTTCCAATAGACGCCACCACACGGGACTTATGGCAAACGGTCCCTAAGGTGGAGGGAGCAGTTTCTACCTTAGCTAAGCGTACCACTATCCCGGTTGAGGATAGCTGTGCTTTTTCAGATCCAATGGATAAAAAACTAGAGGGTTACCTTAAGAAAATGTTTGTTCAACAAGGTTTTATATTGCAACCCCTTGCATGCATCGCGCCGGTCACGGCTGCTGCAGCATTCTGGATTGAATCTCTGGAAGAGAACATTAGTTCAGCTACGCTGGACGAGATTACGGACAGGTTTAGAGTCCTTAAACTAGCTAATTCTTTCATTTCGGAAGCCGTAGTACATTTAACCAAACTTACGGCTAAGAATTCAGGATTCGCCATTCAGGCATGCAGAGCACTGTGGCTAAAATCCTGGTCAGCTGATGTTACTTCTAAATCTAAATTGCTTAATATACCTTTCAAGGGGCAGACCTTATTCGGGCCCGGGTTGAAGGAGATTATCGCTGACATTACAGGAGGTAAAGGCCATGCCCTGCCTCAGGACAAAGCCAAAGCTAAGACTAGACAGTCTAATTTTCGTTCCTTTCGTAATTTCAAAGCAGGAGCAGCATCAACTTCCTCTGCACCAAAACAGGAAGGAGCTGTTGCTCGTTACAGACAAGGCTGGAGACCTAATCAGTCCTGGAACAAGGGCAAGCAGGCCAGGAAACCTGCTGCTGCCCCTAAGACAGCATGAATCGAGGGCCCCCGATCCGGGACCGGATCTGGTGGGGGGCAGACTTTCTCTCTTCGCCCAGGCTTGGGCAAGAGATGTTCAGGATCCCTGGGCGCTAGAGATCATATCTCAGGGATACCTTCTGGACTTCAAATTCTCTCCCCCAAGAGGGAGATTTCATCTGTCAAGGTTGTCAACAAACCAAATAAAGAAAGAGGCGTTTCTACGCTGCGTACAAGATCTTTTATTAATGGGAGTGATTCATCCGGTTCCGCGGTCGGAACAAGGACAAGGGTTTTACTCAAATCTGTTTGTAGTTCCCAAAAAAGAGGGAACTTTCAGGCCAATCTTGGATTTAAAGATCCTAAACAAATTCCTAAGAGTTCCATCGTTCAAAATGGAAACTATTCGGACAATTTTACCCATGATCCAAAAAGGTCAGTACATGACCACAGTGGATTTAAAGGATGCTTACCTTCACATACCGATTCACAAGGATCATTACCGGTATCTAAGGTTTGCCTTTCTAGACAGGCATTACCAATTTGTAGCTCTTCCATTCGGATTGGCTACGGCTCCAAGAATCTTCACAAAGGTTCTGGGTACTCTTCTAGCGGTCCTAAGACCGCGAGGAATTTCGGTAGCTCCATACCTGGACGACATTCTGATACAAGCTCCAAGCTTTCAAACTGCCAAGTCTCATACAGAGTTAGTACTGGCATTTCTAAGGTCGCATGGATGGAAGGTGAACGAAAAGAAGAGTTCTCTCTTTCCACTCACAAGAGTTCCCTTCTTGGGGACTCTGATAGATTCTGTAGAAATGAAGATTTACCTGACAGAAGACAGGTTAACAAAGCTTCAAAATGTATGCCGTGTCCTTCATTCCATTCAACACCCGTCAGTAGCTCAATGCATGGAGGTGATCGGCTTAATGGTAGCGGCAATGGACATAGTACCTTTTGCTCGCCTACATCTCAGACCTCTGCAATTGTGCATGCTAAGACAGTGGAATGGGGATTACTCAGATTTGTCCCCTACTCTGAATCTGGATCAAGAGACCAGAAATTCTCTTCTATGGTGGCTTTATCGGCCACATCTATCCAGGGGGATGCCATTCAGCAGGCCAGACTGGACAATTGTAACAACAGACGCCAGCCTACTAGGTTGGGGCGCTGTCTGGAATTCTCTGAAGGCTCAGGGTTTATGGAATCAGGAGGAGAGCCTCCTTCCAATAAACATTCTGGAATTGAGAGCAGTTCTCAATGCCCTTCTGGCTTGGCCCCAGTTAACAACTCGGGGGTTCATCAGGTTTCAGTCGGACAACATCACGACTGTAGCTTACATCAACCATCAGGGAGGGACAAGGAGCTCCCTAGCAATGATGGAAGTATCAAAGATAATTCGCTGGGCAGAGTCTCACTCTTGCCACCTGTCAGCAATCCACATCCCGGGAGTGGAGAACTGGGAGGCGGATTTCTTGAGTCGTCAGACTTTTCATCCGGGGGAGTGGGAACTTCATCCGGAGGTCTTTGCCCAAATACTTCGACGTTGGGGCAAACCAGAGATAGATCTCATGGCGTCTCGTCAGAACGCCAAACTTCCTCGCTACGGGTCCAGATCCAGGGATCCGGGAGCGGTTCTGATAGATGCTTTGACAGCACCTTGGACCTTCGGGATGGCTTATGTGTTTCCACCCTTCCCGATGCTTCCTCGATTGATTGCCAGAATCAAACAGGAGAGAGCATCAGTGATTCTAATAGCGCCTGCATGGCCACGCAGGACTTGGTATGCAGATCTAGTGGACATGTCATCCTGTCCACCTTGGTCTCTACCTCTAAAACAGGACCTTCTGATTCAGGGTCCATTCAAACATCAAAATCTAACTTCTCTGAAGCTGACTGCTTGGAAATTGAACGTTTGATTTTATCAAAACGTGGTTTTTCTGAGTCGGTTATTGATACCCTGATACAGGCTAGGAAGCCTGTTACCAGAAGGATTTACCATAAGATATGGCGTAAATACCTATCCTGGTGCGAATCCAAAGGTTACTCTTGGAGTAAGGTTAGGATTCCTAGGATATTGTCCTTTCTACAAGAAGGTTTAGAAAAGGGGTTTATCGGCTAGTTCATTAAAGGGACAGATCTCAGCTCTGTCCATTTTGTTGCACAAGCGTCTGTCAGAAATTCCAGACGTCCAGGCTTTTTGTCAAGCTTTAGCTAGGATCAAGCCTGTGTTTAAAACTGTTGCTCCGCCATGGAGTTTAAACCTGGTTCTTAACGTTTTACAAGGAGTTCCGTTTGAACCCCTTCATTCCATTGATATAAAGTTGTTATCTTGGAAAGTTCTATTTTTAACGGCTATTTCTTCGGCTCGGAGAGTCTCTGAGTTATCAGCCCTACATTGTGATTCTCCTTATTTGATTTTTCATTCAGATAAGGTAGTTCTGCGTACAAAACCTGGGTTCTTACCTAAGGTAGTCACTAACAGGAACATCAATCAAGAGATCGTTGTTCCTTCTTTGTGCCCGAATCCTTCTTCAAAGAAGGAACGTCTTCTGCACAATCTGGATGTAGTTCGTGCCCTCAAGTTCTATTTGCAGGCAACTAAGGAATTTCGACAAACGTCTTCCCTGTTTGTCGTGTACTCTGGTCAGAGGAGAGGTCAAAAGGCTTCGGCTACCTCTCTTTCCTTCTGGCTTCGTAGCATAATTCGTTTAGCCTATGAGACTGCTGGACAGCAGCCTCCTGAAAGAATTACAGCTCATTCTACTAGAGCTGTGGCTTCCACTTGGGCCTTTAAGAATGAGGCCTCTGTTGAACAGATTTGCAAGGCTGCAACTTGGTCTTCGCTCCATACTTTTTCAAAATTTTACAAATTTGACACTTTTGCTTCTTCGGAGGCTATTTTTGGGAGAAAGGTTCTTCAGGCAGTGGTTCCTTCTGTATAATGAGCCTGCCTAGCCCTCCCGTCATCCGTGTACTTTTGCTTTGGTATTGGTATCCCAGAAGTAATTATGACCCGTGGACTGATCACACATAACAGAAGAAAACATAATTTATGCTTACCTGATAAATTCCTTTCTTCTGTTGTGTGATCAGTCCACGGCCCGCCCTGTTTTTTAAGGCAGGTAAATATTTTTTAAATTATACTACAGTCACCACTTCACCCTTGGTTTCTCCTTTCTCGTTGGTCCTTGGTCGAATGACTGGGAGTGACGTAGAGGGGAGGAGCTATATGCAGCTCTGCTGGGTGAATCCTCTTGCATTTCCTGTTGGGGAGGAGTTATATCCCAGAAGTAATGATGACCCGTGGACTGATCACACAACAGAAGAAAGGAATTTATCAGGTAAGCATAAATTATGTTTTTGCGCACTCCGGTAGCACTTGTATTACAAGTTGAAAGTAAAATGTTTTTGCATGGGTGCTAACCCAATGTGTGCAAAAAGCCGAATTTGGAATATCGCAACCATGTTAACATATTCCCCCATCGACTTCAATGGAGCGCCATAAGTGGGGGAAAAACTAACACCCAAGTCGCAACAATTACGATTTTTTAGTGCACTAACCCAACATGAGTATATGAATATTCCACATTCCAACGTTCTTCACATAGCAGAATATGTTCTATTTATTCATAAATAAATATTTCTATATATACTGTATATGATGTTTTTTTGTTATAATATATATCTATACCTATATGCGTTTCTCTGTGTGTGTGTGTGTGTGTATATATATATTTATAATATATATACAGTATATGAATATCTGTTTATAAATACTTAGAACATATTCCCACTATGTGAAGAACATCGGAATGTGATTTTTTTTTTACTATAAATACACAGTTAAAAACCTTATTAAACATGTATATTACATAAATATGATTTTACATGTTTTCAGCTACTTGGCTGCAAAGGGCTCCAATGCATATTTAGACATGGATATGTATGTATTTCTATGTTAAAGCCATTTGCAGTTCTTTTTATTTTTCTAATACCCGAGGCTTCAGATCTTTGGGCCCTTCTAACATTTGAATGCAATTTATTTAAATCATTTTTATTAGATAGTGTTATTATGAGTGTAATTGTACTCATTTTTATGTGTTTGTGCAACTTTTTAGTCAAGCATAACCAGAGCTCTGAACTCTCGTTTTCCTGGTGCGCGTTAAATTCAATTGCGCACTACTTTTGACACATGCAAAGATCCGTGATAAACCCCTTATTGCCACTACTAATCTTAATCTAGCCCTTATTGGGCAAACTTCACCGAAAGCCCCATCACTCCAGCCTCTCTGGCCCCTCTAGCTTCTAGGTTATTCTATGCAGCTGATATACTAAAGCTCCCTCATCTCTTCATTGTTAAGCATGAACAAATAAACTAGTAAAGCTGGAGATTAATACATTTTGATCCATTGAAGTATGAATTAACTCTTTAAATCTAAGCGAATTAGCTTTATATAAAAACAAAGGGAACACCTTTAAGATCTTTGATTTCTTTTTCAATCCAATGACGTCACCCATGTGTTGCATATCATCTTCTGGGGGGGAAAAAGAGCAAATTCAAAAAGTGTATGTAGCTAATATATTTTTGTCATCTGAAAAAGAGACCATGGCTTCATTATTTCTAATTGCGTTTTTTTTTGTCATTCAGAAAATGGTTTTCAATTGCCAAGATTCATGAAAGGGCAGGCGAACCAGAAAATAAATACCTT
The DNA here is from genome assembly GCF_027579735.1 of Bombina bombina. Taxonomy (NCBI): domain Eukaryota; kingdom Metazoa; phylum Chordata; class Amphibia; order Anura; family Bombinatoridae; genus Bombina; species Bombina bombina. The sequence continues at coordinate 727,730,807 of NC_069500.1, read as the reverse complement.
AAATGCAGAACTGGAACTTTTAAAGCAAGAAATGGAAATTCAGAGGATAAAGCGTCAAATAAAAACTGCCATTACTCAGAAACCTGCACCTCAGCAAACAGCTCTCCCTCTTATGGTAACTAGCATCAGTAAATATCTGTATGTTGTGGGATTATCATCCTATTACTTCACATTTTAAACAAATATTAATTAGAATAAACTGTTTTTAAAGACACAGCAACATTTGGTAATTACAATACATTTTTTTCGGTTGTCTTGTAATACACATCAATGCAATTTAAAGGAACAGTAAAGTCATAATTAGACATTCATGATTTAGACAGAGCATACAATTTTAAACAACTTTCCAATTTACTTATGTTATTTAATTTGCTTCCTTCTCTTGTTATCCTTTGCCTAAAGGTTTATCTAGATAAGCTCAGGAGCAGCAAAGAACCTAGGTTCTAGCTGCCGATTGGTGGCTGCATATATATGCCGATTGTGATTAGCTCACCCATGTGTTTAGTTAGAAACCAGTAGTGCATTGCTGCTCCTTCAACAAATGATACCAAGATAATTAAACTAATTTGATAATAGAAGTAAACTGGAAAGTTGTTTTAAATTGTATTTTCTACCTAAATCATTAAATAAATATTTTGGGTTTCATGTCCCTTTAAGGTTCCTAATTATATTTTTATGCCGCAGTTCAATTATGTTCTTTAAAAAAAAAAAAAATCTTTCTCATTCAGGTCCGTAAGGCCAGGTTAAATAATAACATTGTATCGTGCACGTCCACACCTGAATTAGGAAGCAATCATTTAAAAAACATAATAGTACAGCAGCATAACAGGTACATTTAGGAATTAGCAGCCTTGTAAGAAACATGACACTAAGGGCCTGGTGAGCTAAAGCGCTCTGGTGTGGTGAAATTATCCTAGAAGTCTCGTCAGTACTGCAAGGTCCCTTAAAGAATTTTAGAAAGGTAAATTGTAGCTTGAGAGCTGATTATCTTGCTATGCAGGACCTGGATGTGAAGAAGACACATCTGCATTACAATATAAGGCTTTAAAAAAATGTGTGATTTCTCTCCATGCCAGAGAGTTTTCTGGTGGTGAGAGTCCACAATCATCAGGTCCTAATGGATAGTAAACTAAATGTGCTGTAAAATAAAAGTTTTATTTTAAATTATCTCTTAAATTAATCTTTACAAGCTGCACATTTACATGCATGATAGAAAATGTAGGTTTTCTTATCATTTTAATTTTTAAGCATGGTTTCAGGGTACTCTCTGTTTACTGTTCATTCCTCCATAGTTGTGGCCAAATTGTTTGCCCTCCCAGCTTTACACAATTAACACTCAGATGGTTAGTGAATTCCAATGGGAGGAGTTATGGTATCACAAAATTTGGTACATAAAGTTCACGCCAACTTAGGGATAATCATATAGAAGTAAAAGGTTCAGACCAAGTTTCAAGCACAGTCACAATTTACTTGGTACTCACGCTTTCGTATCCAGCTTTGCACGACCTGTGATTGGAGATTGTGACCGTAAGACTGGCTACTAAGTGCGAGCATACCCACAAACTGCTCAAGCCTTAAGTTGTCCCATTAACTCGGATTCCTCAAGCTATGTGTCACCTGTGCAGCTATAACCACTTCCTCTGACGGAAAATTTATTGATTGCCCTCCATTGGCCAAAGTAGTGATACTCACAGCATCTATAGCAATAAGCTCCAATCTGGAGCTTCTCCTCATCACTTGGCCTCTTCAAGCACCTCCAAACACCGGATGGAAATGAAACCCATAATAGGATAATAATAGTTGAAAAGCCCAGTGAGGAAAATAAAAATGTAAATTTTATTCCAAGTAGGTTAAAAACATAACCAAAAAAAAAATGGATGTTTTTAACCTACTTGGAAGACAATTTTACATTTTTATCTTCCTCACTGGACCTTCTGGCTATTATTTTCCTATCATTCGGCTAGATTAAGAGTTTTGCGGTATGAGTGAAAAAGCAGCATTATGGCTCTTTTTCACTACCGCTGGTATTACGAGTTTTGCAGATATATCTGTACCGCACACTTTTTTGGCCGTAATGCAACGTAACTACGGCAGCTTTTAAAAAGTCCTTTTTCAATGGGACTTCCACAGTGCCGGTATTACGATTTTGCCTGTCCGGCCAAAAAGTGAGCGGTACAGTCAATACCGTCAAGATCCATACCGTAAACTGAAAGTCAGTAGTTATGGGTTTTATGCTACAATGCCGTAACATAAAACTCATAACTAAAGTGCTAAAAAGTACACTAACACCCATAAACTACCTATTAACCCCTAAACCGAGGCCCTCCCGCATCGCGAACACTAAAATAAAACTGTTAACCCCTAATCTGCCGCTCCCGACATCGCCGCCACTAGAATAAACATATTAACCACTAAACCGTCGCACTCCCGCATCGCAAGCACTAGTTAAATATTATTAACCCCTAATCTGCTGTCCCTAACATCGCTGCAACCTAAATTACTGTTATTAACCCCTAATCTGCTGCCCCCAAAATCGCAGCCACTATACTAGATTTTAACCCCTAACCCTAAGTCTATCCCTAACACGCCTAACTTTAATGTAATAAAAATATATCTAAATAAATATTACTATCATTAACTAAATCATTTCTATTTAAAACTAAATACCTATAAAATAAACCCTAAGTTAGCTACAATATAACTAATAGTTACATTGTATCTATCTTAGGTTTTAATTTAATTTCACAGGCAAGTTTGTATTTATTTTAACTTGGTAGACTAGTTAGTAAATAGTTATTAACTATTTACTAACTACCTAGTTAAAATAAATAAAATGTACCTGTAAAATAAAAACTAACCTGAGTTACACTAACACCTAACCTTACACTACAATTAAATAAATTACATTAATTAAATACAATTAAGTAAATTACAAAAACAAACACAAAATAAAAAAGAAATTATCAAATATTTAAACTAATTGCACCTAATCGAATAGCCCTATCAAAATAAAAAAGCCCTCCCAAAATAACCCCCCCCCAGCCTACAATAAACTACCAATGGCCCTTAAAATGGCCTTTTGCAGGGCATTGCCCCAAAGAAATCAGCTCTTTTACCTGTAAAAAAAAATGCAAACAACCCCCCAACAGTAAAACCCACCACCCACATAACCAACCCCCCAAATAAAATCCTATCTAAAAAAACCTAAGTTCCCCATTGCCTTAAAAGGGCATTTAGCTCTTTTTTCTGCCCAAACCCTAATCTAAAAATTAAACCCACCCAATAAACCCTTAAAAAAAACACTAACCCCCGAAGAACCACTTACAGTTTTTGAAGACCGGACATCCATCCTCATCGAAGTGGCAGAAGTCCTCAACAAAGCCGGCAGAAGTCTTCATCCAAGCGGGCCAAAGTCTTCATCCAAGCTGGCAGAAGTCTTCATCCAGACGACATCTTTTATCTTCATCCATCCGGCGCGGAGCGGCTCCATCTTCAAGACATCCGTCGCTGAGCATCCTCTTCTTTCCACGGCTAACGAAGAATTAAGGTTCCTTTAAGGGACGTCATCCAAGATGGCATCCCTTGAATTCCGATTGGCTCATAGAATTCTATCAGCCAATCGAAATTAAAGGTGAAAAATTCCTATTGGCTGATGCAATCAGCCAATAGGATTGAGCTTGCATTCTATTGGCTGTTGCATCAGCCAATAGGAATTTTTCACCTTTAATTCCGATTGGCTGATAGAATTCTATCAGCCAATCGGAATTCGAGGGACCCCATCTTGGATGACGTCCCTTAAAGGAACCTTAATTCTTTGTTAGCCGTGGAAAGAAGAGGATGCTCAGCGAAGGATTTCTTGAAGATGGAGCCGCTCCGCATCAGAAGGATGATGATAGAAGATGCCGTCTGGATGAAGACTTCTACCCGCCTGGAGGATGACTTCTAGCCGCTTGGATGAAGACTTCTCCCGGCTTCATTGAGGACTTCTTGCCGCTTGGATGAAGACTTCTGCTGGCTTGGATGAAGACTTCGGCCCACTTGGATGAAGACTTCTGCCAGCTTCACTGAGGACTTCTGCCGCTTCGTTGAGGATGGATGTTGGGTCTTCAAAAGCTGTAAGTGGATCTTCGGGGGTTAGTGTTTGGTTTTTTTAAGGGTTTATTGGTTGGGTATTATTTTTAGCTTAGGGTTTGGGCTGAAAAAGAGCTAAATGCCCTTTTAAGGGCAATGCCCATCCAAATGCCCTTTTCAGGGCAATTGGGAGCTTAGGTTTTTTTAGATAGGTTTTTATTTGGGGGGTTTGGTTCTGTGGGTTTAACTGTAGGGGGGTGTTTGTATTTTTTTTTTACAGGTAAAAGAGCTGATTTCTTTGGGGCAAAGCCCTGCAAAAGGCACTTTTTTAGAGCTATTGGTAGTTTATTTTAGGCTAGGGTTTTTTTATTTTGGGGGGGCTTTTTTATTTTGATAGAGCTATTAGATTAGGTGTAATTTTTTATTTTGTGTACTTTAGTGTGTGTTTTTTTTGTAATTTAGTTAATTGTATTTAAATAATGTAATTTATTTAATTGTAGTGTAAGGTTAGGTTTTATTGTAAGGTTTTATTTTACAGGTACTTTTGTATTTATTTTAGCTAGGTAGTTAGTAAATAGTTAATAACTATTTAATAACTAATCTACCTAGTTAAAATAAATACAAACTTACCTGTGAAATAAAAATAAAACATAAGCAAGATACAATATAACTATTAGTTATATTGTAGCTAGCTTAGGGTTTCTTTTACAGGTAAGTATTTAGTTTTAAATAGGAATTATTTAGTTAATGATAGTAATTTTTATTTAGATTTATTTTAATTATATTTAAGTTAGGGTTAGACTTAGGGTTAGGGTTAGGAGTTAATAATTTTAGTATAGTGTCATCCGACATTGGGGGCAGCAGATTAGGGGTTAATAAGTGTAAGTAGGTAGGGGCAACATTGGGGGCAACAGATTAGGGGTTAATAAGTGTAGGTAGGTAGCGACGACATTGGGGGTGGCAGATCAGGGGTTAATAAATATAATGTAGGAGTCGGCGATGTCGGGGACAGCAGATTAGGGGTTAATAAATATAATGTAGGTGTCGGCGATGTTGGGGCGGCAGATTAGGGGTTAATAAATATAATGTAGGTGGCGGCGATGTCTGGGGTGGCAGATTAGGGGTTAATAAATTTACGGCTAGATTTAGAGTTGGGCGGTAGCCGTCAAAACCAGCGTTAGAGGCTCCTAACGCTGTTTTTTACCGCCCTCTGGTATTTGGAGTCAGTCAGGAAAGGGTCTAACGCTCACTTTCCAGCCGCGACTTTTCCATACCGCAGATCCCCCTAGAAATCTAACGACAAAACTCCAGCCGCAGAAAAAAGTCAGTAGTTAAGAGCTTTCTGGGCTAACGCCGGTTTATAAAGCTCTTTACTACTGTGCTCTAAAGTACACTAACACCCGTAAACTACCTATGTACCCCTAAACCGAGGTCCCCCCACATTGCCGCCACTCTATTAAATTTTTTAACCCCTAATCTGCCGCTCCGTATACCCCCGCCCTCTAAGTTATCCCTATGTACCCCTAATCTGCTGCCCCTAATACCGCCGACACCTATATTATATTTATTAACCCCTAATCTGCCCCCCCAACGTCGCCGCCACCTACCTACACTTATTAACCCCTAATCTGCCGAACGGACCGCACCGCTACTATAATAAAGTTATTAACCCCTAATCTGCCTCACTCCCGCCTCAATAACCCTATAATAAATAGTATTAACCCCTAATCTGCCCTCCCTAACATCGCCGACACCTAACTTCAAGCATTAACCCCTAATCTGCCGACCGGAGCTCACCGCTAATTCTAACCCTAACCCTAACACCCCCTAAGTTAAATATAATTTTTATCTAACGAAATAAATTAACTCTTATTAAATAAATTATTCCTATTTAAAGCTAAATACTTACCTGTAAAATAAATCATAATATAGCTACAATATAAATTAAAATTATATTGTAGCTATTTTAGGATTAATATTTATTTTACAGGCAACTTTGTAATTATTTTAACCAGGTACAATAGCTATTAAATAGTTCATAACTATTTAATAGTTACCTAGTTAAAATAATTACAAAATTACCTGTAAAATAAATCCTAACCTAAGTTACAATTAAACCTAACACTACACTAGCAATAAATAAATTAAATAAAATACCTACAATTATCTACAATTAAACCTAACACTACACTATCAATAAATTAATTAAATAAAATACCTACAATTATCTACAATTAAACCTAACACTACACTATCAATAAATTAATTAAATACAATGCCTACAAATAAATACAATTAAATAAACTAACTAAAGTACAAAAAATAAAAAAGAACTAAGTTACAAAAAATAAAAAAATATTTACAAACATTAGAAAAATATTACAACAATTTTAAACTAATTACACCTACTCTAAGCCCCCTAATAAAATAACAAAGACCCCCAAAATAAAAAAATGCCCTACCCTATTCTAAATTAAAAAAAGTTCAAAGCTCTTTTACCTTACCAGCCCTGAAAAGGGCCCTTTGCGGGGCATGCCCCAAAGAATTCAGCTCTTTTGCCTGTAAAAAAAAAACATACAATACCCCCCCCAACATTACAACCCACCATCCACTTACCCCTAATCTAACCCAAACCCCCCTTAAATAAACCTAACACTAAGCCCCTGAAGATCTCCCTACCTTGTCTTCACCTCACCGGGTTCAGCGATCAGTCCAGAAGAGGGTCCGAAGTCTTGATCCAAGCGGCGGCTGAAGAACTCCATCATCGGGCTGAAGTCGGAAGTCCATCATCGGGATGAAGTCTTCTATCAAGCCGCATCTTCAATCTTCTTTCTTCCGGAGCGGAGCGGAGCCATCTTCTTCCCAGCCGACGCGGATCCAACCTCTTCAAGCGACGCCTACTCGCCGAATGACGGTTCCTTTAAATGACGTCATCCAAGATGGGGTCCCTCGAATTCCGATTGGCTGATAGGATTCTATCAGCCAATCGGAATTAAGGTAGGAATATTCTGATTGGCTGATGGAATCAGCCAATCAGATTCAAGTTCAATCCGATTGGCTGATCCAATCAGCCAATCAGATTGAGCTTGCATTCTATTGGCTGTTCCGATCAGCCAATAGAATGGGTTAGGATTTATTTTACAGGTAATTTTGTAATTATTTTAACTAGGTAACTATTAAATAGTTATGAACTATTTAATAGCTATTGTACCTGGTTAAAATAATTACAAAGTTGCCTGTAAAATAAATATTATTTATGGACCGAACGCTGAACCCGGTGAGGTGAAGACAAGGTAGGGAGATCTTCAGGGGCTTAGTGTTAGGTTTATTAAAGGGGGGTTTGGGTTAGATTAGGGGTATGTGGGTGGTGGGTTGTAATGTTGGGGGGGGTATTGTATGTTTTTTTTTACAGGCAAAAGAGCTGAATTCTTTGGGGCATGCCCCGCAAAGGGCCCTTTTCAGGGCTGGTAAGGTAAAAGAGCTTTGAACTTTTTTAATTTAGAATAGGGTAGGGCATTTTTTTATTTTGGGGGTCTTTGTTATTTTATTAGGGGGCTTAGAGTAGGTGTAATTAGTTTAAAATTGTTGTAATCTTTTTCTAATGTTTGTAAATATTTTTTTATTTTTTGTAACTTAGTTCTTTTTTATTTTTTGTACTTTAGTTAGTTTATTTCATTGTAGTTATTTGTAGGTATTTTATTTAATTAATTTATTGATAGTGTAGTGTTAGGTTTAATTGTAGGTAATTGTAGGTAGTTTATTTAATTAATTTATTGATAGTGTAGTGTTAGGTTTAATTGTAACTTAGGTTAGGATTTATTTTACAGGTAATTTTGTAATTATTTTAACTATTTTAGCTATTAAATAGTTCTTAACTATTTAATAGCTATTGTACCTGTTTAAAATAATTACAAAGTTGCCTGTAAAATAAATATTAATCCTAAAATAGCTACAATATAATTATAATTTATATTGTAGCTATATAAGGGTTTATTTTACAGGTAAGTATTTAGCTTTAAATAGGAATAATTTATATAATAAGAGTTAATTTATTTCGTTAGATTTAAATTATATTTAACTTAGGGGGGTGTTAGTGTTAGGGTTAGACTTAGCTTTAGGGGTTAATCCATTTATTAGACTAGCGGCAAGATCCGATCGGCAGATTAGGGGTTAATTATTGTAGGTAGCTGGCGGCGACGTTGTGGGGGGCAGATTAGGGGTTAATAAATATAATATAGGGGTCGGCGGTGTTAGGGGCAGCAGATTAGGGGTACATAACTATAATGTAGCTTGCGGTGGTGTACGGAGCGGCAGATTAGGGGTTAATAATAAAGTGCAGGGGTCAGCGATAGCGGGGGCGGCAGATTAGGGGTTAATAAGTGTAAGGTTAGGGGTGTTTAGACTCGGGGTACATGTTAGAGTGTTAGGTGCAGACGTAGGAAGTGTTTCCCCATAGAAAACAATGGGGCTGCGTTAGGAGCTGAACGCTGCTTTTTTGCAGGTGTTAGGTTTTTTTTCAGCTAAAACTGCCCCATTGTTTTCTATGGGGGAATCGTGCACGAGCACGTTTTTTAAGCTGGCCGCGTCCGTAAGCACCGCTGGTATCGAGAGTTGCAGTGGCATTAAATTATGCTCTACGCTCCCTTTTTGGAGCCTAACGCACTGAAAACCCAGCCATTCTGTGAACTCTAAATACCAGCGGTATTTAAAAGGTGCGGGGGGAAAAAAGCATGCGTAGCTAACGCACCCCTTTGGCCGCAGAACTCTAAATCTAGCCGTTAGGTAGGTGGCGGCGATGTCGGGGGCGGCAGATTAGGGGTTAATAAGTGTATTGTAGGTGTCGGCGATGTCAGGGACGGCAGATTAGGGGTGTTTAGACTCGGGTTTATGTTAGGGTGTTAGGTGTAAACATAAATTTTCTTTCCCCATAGGAATCAATGGGGCTGCATTACGGAGCTTTACGCTCCTTTATTTCAGGTGTTAGGCTTTTTTTCTGCCGGCTTTCCCCATTGATGTCTATGGGGAAATCGTGCACAAGCAAGTAAAACCAGCTCAAAGCAGCGCTAGTATTGGAGTGCGGTATGGAGCTCAATTTTGCTCAATGCTCACATATTGCCTTCTAATGCCGGGTTTATGAAAACCTGTAATAGCAGCGCTATAGGGAGGTGAGCGGTGGCAATAACTTCAAGTTAGTACCGAGCCGCTCATAACGCAAAACTCGTAATCTGGCCTATTGTTTGCCCACTCACGAGAAGGCCCCAAAGCACAACATTTTAGTTATTCCTTTTTCCTGGGACCACAAAAACTATGGCACACATTTTTAGCTTTTATTTTATCCAGGGCTACAAAAAATGCATATGGTCCACATATTAAAAAATCCCTCTTTTTTTTTTTTTTTTTTTAATAAGCTAAATTACATGAAAAGGGGGCAAAATAAATAACAAACATATTTTTAACGTTGTTTGATTTACACTTAATAACATCTTATATTAAAAATCTCAAGGTGTTTACTGCCACTTTAAGCAAATTAATGGTAATTTTACTTTTGCAGGAACAAAATAAACCTGGAACTACAAACTCTGCAAAATATTTCCTAAATTATAATTATGGACTGGAGCCTGCTCCATATGACCCTATGTAAGTTCTCTTACATTCATTCCTGCTGGATTGTTTTGCTATGTTTATAGTATGAAGCAACATATTTTGTGACCTTTTCTTTGAATTTTAGCACTGGGTTTGTAGTGTTTTATGACTATCTTCTTGGACTTGATCCGACGTACCGAGTTTGCCGACTGGCTGTGACTCTTTGCAGTGGGGGGCAGGAGATGGGAATTCCTACACCATTACCCCCCGTTTATTGTGAAGCTGGCCAGCTATCCACATCACATGACCACAAGAAACAGAATGTGGCAGTGTTAGCCACAAAGCAAGCTGTACCCAGGTATGTGCACCTTAATAATGCAAACTATGCAAATGTAATATGGTTGAAAGTGTTCTATTGCACTTTTTATAAATCAATTACATGTATTAGAATATTATTTTGATCAATTGTTTAAATACTGCAGCATACATTTTGTGGCAGATTTATAGAATTTTAAATGCCCCAGGCTCACTCATGGGATCCTACAACCAATGTTTATGAAGCAGCAGTCTATACCGATGCTTCCTAAACCCTCTTCTCTAACTCAGAAGCGGTAGTTTAAAATCACCCTGGACTGAGGTGACTGACAAGCCCTTCTCTCAAATGATTGGTTGTGCAAGAACACGGGGCTGCATGGCACTAGTATCTGCTTGTGCATGATAAATGCAGGCAGGTAAATACATGCTGTCTGCAAGTTGCAATGCCGGGTGGACAGGTTCACTATCCCTGTAAAATTATTTAATTTGCAAAATGTGTGGGGTTTTGCAGTTTTAGAGCTTTCCAGACATACATCCCTTGAAAAACCTCAATTAGTTAATCTCACTCCATAAACTGAAATGTTTTATCTTCAGTGCTCAGAAACTATTGACAACTGACCATTAAATTGAAAAATAACATTAAGAGAACTCAAATACAAAAAAGCAGGCTAATTCTTGGTTTTCAGTACTTGCATAACAAAAAATTGAAACTGCCAGATTTCATCCTAATTCTTTCCTCATCAAAGAGTTATCAGCATTTGAAAAATTAATTTAACATTATAAGGCTAAGCCTTAATATAGCATGGGGTGTCTAAACTGTATATCCAAGAGAATTAGTGGATGTCTAAAGAATAATAGCTGGACCATTTTATTTTTTGTCTTTTTATATTCTACCATAGTCATTATTATATACCTCCCAAATTTTCCCTGGAGTCTTTCCAGGACAGGAGGACTAGGGAACCTATGGCCCTCTGGCTGTTTATGGGTGGAGCCGTAATGGGAGGGGTGGGATGATAAGCGGGTCATGAGTGGGGCTAAATTAGGTTATGGATATGACAAGTTTAGGTGTGTCCTGAAAACAAGGACAGAGGAAGATGTAGGCAGAAAGGGGGCCAGATTTCCTAACCTGTGTGAATCCCACAGGATCCAGGACAGGTTTGAGGTCTGATTCTCTTGATATCAATGTGTCAGTCATATTACTTGCAAGAATCTTTGGTATGGGATATTTTAAGCGATATCTGTTGTTGCACTCATCATGAATGTTGTCTGTTGTTTACAACAGGAAGTGCATCCAGGCCTTAAAAGGACATTAAACACTAAGGGCTAGATTATGAGTGGAGCATAAACATTTGTGCCCGATAGATATGGGGTATATCGCGAAGGTTTGGGCTTACTGCTCATATTACGAGTTGAAACTAAACATGACCTGAAACCGTAATATTAATCAAGAGTATTATAGATTTTCCATTAGAACTTGTGAAACATTTCTATTTCTCTAGTAAGACAAATCAACAGGGAACTTCTCACTTTGGTTGATGTGACTTTGTTTTATTTATATATGTATTACAGGGTGAGGCCCTCCCCAAACATATCTCTAGTAATAGAGGTACAAGCTTCAGGAGGTTATGACCCTTATGGGCAGGAGGTCAGTCGCCTAATTTCTCGAGGATGGGTAAAGCTGGATATTTTTGATAACCAAAATCGAGTCATCAGTGGACACTGGAAAGTTCCTATTCGCATCCTCCCAGTTAAACCTTCTCTAACTACAGGATCAATGAATGGAGTACCTCAGGTATCAATGTGCTAACAAATCTGTTTAAATCTAACACAGTATATTCATGTAATTAAATATTTTTCCTATACGGAACTACTCAGCACATTGTTTCAACCAGAAGCCAACTGTATAGGATGATACATTTATTTTGCTGTCTGAAGGCATGGCAATACCAAATAGTTTGCCAAAAAGTATAAAGGAACCAAATAAAAAAACAATAGTATTAGTAATAATAATAAATACAATTTGAATCTGATTTATCTGCTCAGATATGTGCCTAGATAAGGGCGACCAGATCTGAGGAACAGAAAAGGGGACACTTTAATCAACAACACGCAACACACTACTGCTCATTTCTGTCTCACTACTCACTGCTGCTCATCTCTGTCTCTCTACTCACTGCTGCTCATCTCTGTCTCGCTACTCACTGCTGCTCATCTCTGTCTCTCTACTCACTTCTGCTCATCTCTGTCTCTCTACTCACTGCTGCTCATCTCTGTCTCACTACTCACTGCTGCTCATCTCTGTCTCGCTACTCACTGCTGCCCATCTCTGTCTCTCTACTCACTGCTGCTCATCTTTGTCTCTCTACTCACTGCTGCTCATCTCTGTCTCGCTACTCACTGCTGCTCATCTCTGTCTCGCTACTCACTGCTGCTCATCTCTGTCTCACTACTCACTGCTGCTCAGCTATGTCTCTCTACTCACTGCTGCTTATCTCTGTCTCTCTACTCACTGCTGCTCATCTCTGTCTTTCTACTCACTGCTGCTCATTTCTGTCTCTCTACTCACTGATGCTCAGCTCTGTCTCTCTACTCAATGCTGCTTATCTCTGTCTCTCTACTCACTGCTGCTAATCTCTGTCTCTACTCTCTGCTGCTCAGCTCTGTGTCTCTACTCACTGCTGTTCAGCTCTGTCTCCCTACTCACTGCTGCTCAGCTCGGTCTATCTACTCACTGCTGCTCATCTCTATCTCTCTACTCACTGGTGCTTTTCTCTGTTTCTCTACTCACTGCTGCTGATCTCTGTCTCACTACTCACTGCTGCTCAGCTATGTCTCTACTCACTGCTGCTCAGCTCTGTCTCTCTACTCACTGCTGCTCATCTCTATCTCTCTACTCACTGGTGCTCATCTCTGTCTTTCTACTCACTGCTGCTCAGCTCTGTCTCACTACTCACTGCTGCTCATCTATGTCTCTCTACTTACTGCTGCTCAGCACTCTCTGTCTACTCACTGCTGCTCATCTCCTTCTCTCTACTCACTGCTGCTCAGTTCTGTTTATCTACTCAAATCTCAACTCTTCCATCTCTCATGCATGTCCCTCACTGTGGCATGCAGGGAAGTTCAGTCCCTGGTTGCAGAGCTGCAAATGCCAGTGCAAGTGTTGTGCAGAAAAAGCACACACTATGGGCATATATAAATAACAAATAAATAAACAATCAGCTTGTGACTTATAGTCATATTTAAAACATTGAACATTTTGGAATCACTTCAAAAAGTTATGGGAACACCAGGACAGTGTGTTAAAAATGGGGCAATGCCGTTAAAAATGGGATATCTGGTCACCCTTGCCAAGATATACTGAAAGGTTGCATATTTTATGGATCACTAAGACATATTTATCCATATTTTAATATGCTCACTGCTCCTTATCTCTATCTCTCTACTCACTGCTGCTCATCTGTCTCTCTACTCACTGCTGCTTATCTCTGTCTCTCTACTCACTGCTGCTCATCTCTGTCTCTCTACTCACTGCTGCTCATCTCTGTCTCTCTACTTACTGCTGCTCATCTCTGTCTCTCTACTCAATTCTGCTTATCTCTTTTTCTCTACTCACTGCTGCTCATCTCTATCTCTCGACTCACTGTTGCTCATCTCTGTCTCTCTACTCACTGCTGCTCATCTCTGTCTCTCTACTCACTGCTGCTCATCTCTGTCTCTCTACTCACTGCTGCTCATCTCTGTCTCTCTATTCACTGCTGCTCATCTCTGTCTCTCTACTCACTGCTGCTCATCTCTGTCTCTCTACTCTCTGCTGTTCAGCTCTGTCTCTCCACTCACTGCTGCTCATCTCTGTCTCTCTACCCACTGCTGCTCATCTCTGTCTCTCTACTCACTGCTGCTCATCTCTGTCTCTCTACTCAATGCTGCTCATCTCTGTCTCTCTACTCACTGCTGCTCATCTCTGTCTCTCTACTCACTGCTGCTCATCTCTGTTTAACTACTCACTGCTGCTCATCTCTATCTCTCTACTCACTGCTGCTCATCTCTGTCTAACTACTCACTGCTGCTCATCTCTGTCTCTCTATTTACTGCTGCTCATCTCTGTCTCTCTACTCACTGCTACTCAGCTATGTCTCTACTCACTACTGCTCAGCTCTGTCTCTCTACTCACTGCTGCTCATCTCTGTCTCTCTACTCACTGCTGCTCATCTCTGTCTCTCTACTCACTGCTGCTCAGCTCTGTCTCTCTACTTACTGCTGCTCATCTCTGTCTCTCTATTCACTGCTGCTCATCTCTGTCTCTCTAATCACTGCTGCTCATCTCTGTCTCTCTACTCTCTGCTGCTCAGCTCTGTCTCTCTACTCACTGCTGCTCAGTTCTGTCTCTCTACTCACTGCTGCTCATCTCTGTCTCTCTACTTACTGCTGCTCATCTCTGTCTCTCTACTCAATTCTGCTCATCTCTTTTAATCTACTCACTGCTGCTCATCTCTATCTCTCTACTCACTGCTGCTCATCTCTCTTTCTCTCTACTCACTGCTGCTCATCTCTGTCTCTCTACTCACTGCTGCTCATCTCTGTCTCTCTACTCACTGCTGCTCATCTCTGTCTCTCTACTCTCTGCTGCTCAGCTCTGTCTCTCTACTCACTGCTGCTCATCTCTGTTTAACTACTCACTGCTGCTCATCTCTATCTCTCTACTCACTGCTGCTCATCTCTGTCTAACTACTCACTGCTGCTCATCTCTGTCTCTCTACTTACTGCTGCTTATCTCTGTCTCTCTACTCACTGCTGCTCATCTCTATCTCTACTCACTGCTGCTAATCTCTGTCTCTCTATTTACTGCTGCTCATCTCTGTCTCTCTACTCACTGCTGCTCAGCTCTGTCTCTCTACTCACTGCTGCTCATCTCTGTCTCTCTACTCACTGCTGCTCATCTCTGTCTCTCTACTCACTGCTGCTCAGCTCTGTCTCTCTACTTACTGCTGCTCATCTCTGTCTCTCTATTCACTGCTGCTCATCTCTGTCTCTCTAATCACTGCTGCTCATCTCTCTTTCTCTCTACTCACTGCTGCTCATCTCTGTCTCTCTACTCACTGCTGCTCATCTCTGTCTCTCTACTCACTGCTGCTCATCTCTGTCTCTCTACTCTCTGCTGCTCAGCTCTGTCTCTCTACTTACTGCTGCTCAACTCTGTCTCTCTACTTACTGCTGCTCATCTCTGTCTCTCTACTCACTGCTGCTCATCTCTGTTTAACTACTCACTGCTGCTCATCTCTGTCTCTCTATTCACAGCTGCTCATCTCTGTCTCTCTACTCACTGCTGCTCAGCTATGTCTCTACTCACTACTGGTCAGCTCTGTCTCTCTACTCACTGCTGCTCATCTCTGTCTCTCTACTCACTGCTGCTCATCTCTGTCTCTCTACTCACTGCTGCTCAGCTCTGTCTCTCTACTTACTGCTGCTCATCTCTGTCTCTCTATTCACTGCTGCTCATCTCTGTCTCTCTAATCACTGCTGCTCATCTCTGTCTCTCTACTCTCTGCTGCTTAGCTCTGTCTCTCTACTCACTGCTGCTCAGTTCTGTCTCTCTACTCACTGCTGCTCATCTCTGTCTCTCTACTTACTGCTGCTCATCTCTGTCTCTCTACTCAATTCTGCTCATCTCTTTTTCTCTACTCACTGCTGCTCATCTCTATCTCTCTACTCACTGCTGCTCATCTCTCTTTCTCTCTACTCACTGCTGCTCATCTCTGTCTCTCTACTCACTGCTGCTCATCTCTGTCTCTCTACTCACTGCTGCTCATCTCTGTCTCTCTACTCTCTGCTGCTCAGCTCTGTCTCTCTACTTACTGCTGCTCATCTCTGTCTCTCTACTTACTGCTGCTCATCTCTGTCTCTCTACTCACTGCTGCTCATCTCTGTTTAACTACTCACTGCTGCTCATCTCTGTCTCTCTATTTACTGCTGCTCATCTCTGTCTCTCTACTCACTGCTGCTCATCTCTGTCTCTCTACTCATTGCTGCTCATCTCTGTCTCTCTACTCACTGCTGCTCATCTCTGTCTCTCTACTCAATGTTGCTCATCTCTGTCTCTCTACTCACTGCTGCTCATCTCTGTGTCTCTACTCACTGCTGCTCATCTCTGTCTCTACTCACTGCTGCTTATCTCTGTTTAACTACTCACTGCTGCTCATCTCTGTCTCTGTACTCACTGCTGCTCATTTCTATCTCTCTACTCACTGCTGCACATTTCTGTCTCTCTACTTACTGCTGCTCATCTCTATCTCTCTACTCATTGCTGCTCATCTCTGTCTCTCTACTCATTGCTGCTCATCTCTGTCTCTCTACTCACTGCTGTACATCTCTGTCTCTCTACTCACTGCTGCTCATCTCTGTCTCTCTACTCACTGCTGCTCATCTCTTTTTAACTACTCACTGCTGCTCATCTCTATCTCTCTACTCACTGCTGCTCATCTCTGTCTCTCTACTCATTGCTGCTCATCTTTGTCTCTCTACTTACTGCTGCTTATCTCTGTCTCACTACTCACTGCTGCTCTCACTGCTGCTCATCTCTATCTCTCTACTCACTGCTGCTCATCTCTGTCTATCTACTTACTGCTGCTCATCTCTGTCTCTCTACTCACTGCTGTTCAGCTATGTCTCTACTCACTACTGCTCAGCTCTGTCTCTCTACTCACTGCTGCTCATCTCTGTCTCTCTACTCACTGCTGCTCATCTCTGTCTCTCTACTCAATGTTGCTCATCTCTGTCTCTCTACTCACTGCTGCTCATCTCTGTCTCTCTACTCACTGCTGCTCATCTCTGTCTCTCTACTCACTGCTGCTCATCTCTGTCTCTCTACTCATTGCTGCTCATCTTTGTCTCTCTACTTACTGCTGCTTATCTCTGTCTCACTACTCACTGCTGCTCATCTCTGTCTCTCTATTCACTGCTGCTCATCTCTGTCTCTCTATTTACTGCTGCTCATCTCTGTCTCTCTACTCACTGCTGCTCATCTCTGTCTCTCTACTCATTGCTGCTCATCTCTGTCTCTCTACTCACTGCTGCTCATCTCTGTCTCTCTACTCACTGCTGCTCATCTCTGTCTCTCTACTCAATGTTGCTCATCTCTGTCTCTCTACTCACTGCTGCTCATCTCTGTCTCTCTACTCACTGCTGCTCATCTCTGTCTCTCTACTCACTGCTGCTCATCTCTGTTTAACTACTCACTGCTGCTCATCTCTGTCTCTGTACTCACTGCTGCTCATTTCTATCTCTCTACTCACTGCTGCACATTTCTGTCTCTCTACTTACTGCTGCTCATCTCTATCTCTCTACTCATTGCTGCTCATCTCTGTCTCTCTACTCATTGCTGCTCATCTCTGTCTCTCTACTCACTGCTGTACATCTCTGTCTCTCTACTCACTGCTGCTCATCTCTGTCTCTCTACTCACTGCTGCTCATCTCTTTTTAACTACTCACTGCTGCTCATCTCTATCTCTCTACTCACTGCTGCTCATCTCTGTCTCTCTACTCATTGCTGTTCATCTTTGTCTCTCTACTTACTGCTGCTTATCTCTGTCTCACTACTCACTGCTGCTCATCTCTATCTCTCTACTCACTGCTGCTCATCTCTGTCTATCTACTTACTGCTGCTCATCTCTGTCTCTCTACTCACTGCTGTTCAGCTATGTCTCTACTCACTACTGCTCAGCTCTGTCTCTCTACTCACTGCTGCTCATCTCTGTTTAACTACTCACTGCTGCTCATCTCTGTCTCTCTACTCACTGCTGCTCAGCTCTGTCTCTCTACTTACTGCTGCTCATCTCTGTCTCTCTACTCAATTCTGCTCATCTCTTTTTCTCTACTCACTGCTGCTCATCTCTATCTCTCTACTCACTGCTGCTCATCTCTGGCTCTCTACTCACTGCTGCTCATCTCTGTCTCCCTACTTACTGCTGCTCATCTTAGTCTCTCTATTCACTGCTGCTCATCTCTGTCTCTCTACTCACTGCTGCTCATCTCTGTCTTTCTACTTTCTGCTGCTTAGCTCTGTCTCTCTTCTCACTGCTGCTCATCTCTGTCTCTCTACTCTGCTGCTCAGCTCTGTCTCTCTACTCACTGCTGATCAGCTCTGTCCCTCTACTCACTGCTGCTCGGCTGTGTCTCTCTACTTACTGCTGCTCATCTCTGTCTCTCTACTCAATTCTGCTCATCTCTTTTTCTCTACTCACTGCTGTTCATCTCTATCTCTCTACTCACTGCTGCTCATCTCTGTCTCTCTACTTACTGCTGCTCATCTCTGTCTCTCTACTTACTGCTGCTCATCTCTGTCTCTCTACTCACTGCTGCTCATCTCTGTGTCTCTACTCACTGCTGCTCATCTCCGTTTCTCTACTCTCTGCTGCTCATCTCTGTCTCTCTACTCACTGCTGCTCATCTCTGTCTCTCTACTCAATGTTGCTCATCTCTGTCTCTCTACTCACTGCTGCTCATCTCTGTCTCTCTACTCACTGCTGCTCATCTCTGTTTAACTACTCACTGCTGCTCATCTCTGTCTCTGTACTCACTGCTGCTCATTTCTATCTCTCTACTCACTGCTGCACATCTCTGTCTCTCTACTTACTGCTGCTCATCTCTATCTCTCTACTCTTCGCTGCTCATCTCTGTCTCTCTACTCATTGCTGCTCATCTCTGTCTCTCTACTCACTGCTGCTCATCTCTGTCTCTCTACTCACTGCTGCTCATCTCTGTCTAACTACTCACTGCTGCTCATCTCTGTCTCTCTATTTACTGCTGCTCATCTCTGTCTCTCTACTCACTGCTACTCAGCTATGTCTCTACTCACTACTGCTCAGCTCTGTCTCTCTACTCACTGCTGCTCATCTCTGTCTCTCTACTCACTGCTGCTCAGCTCTGTCTCTCTACTTACTGCTGCTCATCTCTGTCTCTCTATTCACTGCTGCTCATCTCTGTCTCTCTAATCACTGCTGCTCATCTCTGTCTCTCTACTCTCTGCTGCTCAGCTCTGTCTCTCTACTCACTGCTGCTCAGTTCTGTCTCTCTACTCACTGCTGCTCATCTCTGTCTCTCTACTTACTGCTGCTCATCTCTGTCTCTCTACTCAATTCTGCTCATCTCTTTTAATCTACTCACTGCTGCTCATCTCTATCTCTCTACTCACTGCTGCTCATCTCTCTTTCTCTCTACTCACTGCTGCTCATCTCTGTCTCTCTACTCACTGCTGCTCATCTCTGTCTCTCTACTCACTGCTGCTCATCTCTGTCTCTCTACTCACTGCTGCTCAGCTCTGTCTCTCTACTCACTGCTGCTCATCTCTGTTTAACTACTCACTGCTGCTCATCTCTATCTCTCTACTCACTGCTGCTCATCTCTGTCTAACTACTCACTGCTGCTCATCTCTGTCTCTCTACTTACTGCTGCTTATCTCTGTCTCTCTACTCACTGCTGCTCATCTCTATCTCTACTCACTGCTGCTAATCTCTGTCTCTCTATTTACTGCTGCTCATCTCTGTCTCTCTACTCACTGCTGCTCAGCTATGTCTCTACTCACTACTGCTCAGCTCTGTCTCTCTACTCACTGCTGCTCATCTCTGTCTCTCTACTCACTGCCGCTCATCTCTGACTCTCTACTCACTGCTGCTCAGCTCTGTCTCTCTACTTACTGCTGCTCATCTCTGTCTCTCTATTCACTGCTGCTCATCTCTGTCTCTCTAATCACTGCTGCTCATCTCTCTTTCTCTCTACTCACTGCTGCTCATCTCTGTCTCTCTACTCACTGCTGCTCATCTCTGTCTCTCTACTCACTGCTGCTCATCTCTGTCTCTCTACTCTCTGCTGCTCAGCTCTGTCTCTCTACTTACTGCTGCTCATCTCTGTCTCTCTACTTACTGCTGCTCATCTCTGTCTCTCTACTCACTGCTGCTCATCTCTGTTTAACTACTCACTGCTGCTCATCTCTGTCTCTCTATTCACTGCTGCTCATCTCTGTCTCTCTATTTACTGCTGCTCATCTCTGTCTCTCTACTCACTGCTGCTCAGCTATGTCTCTACTCACTACTGGTCAGCTCTGTCTCTCTACTCACTGCTGCTCATCTCTGTCTCTCTACTCACTGCTGCTCATCTCTGTCTCTCTACTCACTGCTGCTCAGCTCTGTCTCTCTACTTACTGCTGCTCATCTCTGTCTCTCTATTCACTGCTGCTCATCTCTGTCTCTCTAATCACTGCTGCTCATCTCTGTCTCTCTACTCTCTGCTGCTTAGCTCTGTCTCTCTACTCACTGCTGCTCAGTTCTGTCTCTCTACTCACTGCTGCTCATCTCTGTCTCTCTACTTACTGCTGCTCATCTCTGTCTCTCTACTCAATTCTGCTCATCTCTTTTTCTCTACTCACTGCTGCTCATCTCTATCTCTCTACTCACTGCTGCTCATCTCTCTTTCTCTCTACTCACTGCTGCTCATCTCTGTCTCTCTACTCACTGCTGCTCATCTCTGTCTCTCTACTCACTGCTGCTCATCTCTGTCTCTCTACTCTCTGCTGCTCAGCTCTGTCTCTCTACTTACTGCTGCTCATCTCTGTCTCTCTACTTACTGCTGCTCATCTCTGTCTCTCTACTCACTGCTGCTCATCTCTGTTTAACTACTCACTGCTGCTCATCTCTGTCTCTCTATTCACTGCTGCTCATCTCTGTCTCTCTATTTACTGCTGCTCATCTCTGTCTCTCTACTCACTGCTGCTCATCTCTGTCTCTCTACTCATTGCTGCTCATCTCTGTCTCTCTACTCACTGCTGCTCATCTCTGTCTCTCTACTCACTGCTGCTCATCTCTGTCTCTCTACTCAATGTTGCTCATCTCTGTCTCTCTACTCACTGCTGCTCATCTCTGTCTCTCTACTCACTGCTGCTCATCTCTGTCTCTACTCACTGCTGCTTATCTCTGTTTAACTACTCACTGCTGCTCATCTCTGTCTCTGTACTCACTGCTGCTCATTTCTATCTCTCTACTCACTGCTGCACATTTCTGTCTCTCTACTTACTGCTGCTCATCTCTATCTCTCTACTCATTGCTGCTCATCTCTGTCTCTCTACTCATTGCTGCTCATCTCTGTCTCTCTACTCACTGCTGTACATATCTGTCTCTCTACTCACTGCTGCTCATCTCTGTCTCTCTACTCACTGCTGCTCATCTCTTTTTAACTACTCACTGCTGCTCATCTCTATTTCTCTACTCACTGCTGCTCATCTCTGTCTCTCTACTCATTGCTGCTCATCTTTGTCTCTCTACTTACTGCTGCTTATATCTGTCTCACTACTCACTGCTGCTCTCACTGCTGCTCATCTCTATCTCTCTACTCACTGCTGCTCATCTCTGTCTATCTACTTACTGCTGCTCATCTCTGTCTCTCTACTCACTGCTGTTCAGCTATGTCTCTACTCACTACTGCTCAGCTCTGTCTCTCTACTCACTGCTGCTCATCTCTGTCTCTCTACTCACTGCTGCTCATCTCTGTCTCTCTACTCAATGTTGCTCATCTCTGTCTCTCTACTCACTGCTGCTCATCTCTGTCTCTCTACTCACTGCTGCTCATCTCTGTCTCTCTACTCACTGCTGCTCATCTCTGTCTCTCTACTCATTGCTGCTCATCTTTGTCTCTCTACTTACTGCTGCTTATCTGTGTCTCACTACTCACTGCTGCTCATCTCTGTCTCTCTATTCACTGCTGCTCATCTCTGTCTCTCTATTTACTGCTGCTCATCTCTGTCTCTCTACTCACTGCTGCTCATCTCTGTCTCTCTACTCATTGCTGCTCATCTCTGTCTCTCTACTCACTGCTGCTCATCTCTGTCTCTCTACTCACTGCTGCTCATCTCTATCTCTCTACTCAATGTTGCTCATCTCTGTCTCTCTACTCACTGCTGCTCATCTCTGTCTCTACTCACTGCTGCTCATCTCTGTCTCTCTACTCACTGCTGCTCATCTCTGTTTAACTACTCACTGCTGCTCATCTCTGTCTCTGTACTCACTGCTGCTCATTTCTATCTCTCTACTCACTGCTGCACATTTCTGTCTCTCTACTTACTGCTGCTCATCTCTATCTCTCTACTCATTGCTGCTCATCTCTGTCTCTCTACTCATTGCTGCTCATCTCTGTCTCTCTACTCACTGCTGTACATCTCTGTCTCTCTACTCACTGCTGCTCATCTCTGTCTCTCTACTCACTGCTGCTCATCTCTTTTTAACTACTCACTGCTGCTCATCTCTATCTCTCTACTCACTGCTGCTCATCTCTGTCTCTCTACTCATTGCTGTTCATCTTTGTCTCTCTACTTACTGCTGCTTATCTCTGTCTCACTACTCACTGCTGCTCATCTCTATCTCTCTACTCACTGCTGCTCATCTCTGTTTATCTACTTACTGCTGCTCATCTCTGTCTCTCTACTCACTGCTGTTCAGCTATGTCTCTACTCACTACTGCTCAGCTCTGTCTCTCTACTCACTGCTGCTCATCTCTGTTTAACTACTCACTGCTGCTCATCTCTGTCTCTCTACTCACTGCTGCTCAGCTCTGTCTCTCTACTTACTGCTGCTCATCTCTGTCTCTCTACTCAATTCTGCTCATCTCTTTTTCTCTACTCACTGCTGCTCATCTCTATCTCTCTACTCACTGCTGCTCATCTCTGGCTCTCTACTCACTGCTGCTCATCTCTGTCTCCCTACTTACTGCTGCTCATCTTAGTCTCTCTATTCACTGCTGCTCATCTCTGTCTCTCTACTCACTGCTGCTCATCTCTGTCTTTCTACTTTCTGCTGCTTAGCTCTGTCTCTCTTCTCACTGCTGCTCATCTCTGTCTCTCTACTCTGCTGCTCAGCTCTGTCTCTCTACTCACTGCTGATCAGCTCTGTCCCTCTACTCACTGCTGCTCGGCTGTGTCTCTCTACTTACTGCTGCTCATCTCTGTCTCTCTACTCAATTCTGCTCATCTCTTTTTCTCTACTCACTGCTGTTCATCTCTATCTCTCTACTCACTGCTGCTCATCTCTGTCTCTCTACTTACTGCTGCTCATCTCTGTCTCTCTACTTACTGCTGCTCATCTCTGTCTCTCTACTCACTGCTGCTCATCTCTGTCTCTCTACTCACTGCTGCTCATCTCCGTTTCTCTACTCTCTGCTGCTCATCTCTGTCTCTCTACTCACTGCTGCTCATCTCTGTCTCTCTACTCACTGCTGCTCATCTCTGTCTCTCTACTCACTGCTGCTCATCTCCGTTTCTCTTCTCTCTGCTGCTCATCTCTGTCTCTCTACTCACTGCTGCTCATCTCTGTCTCTCTACTCAATGTTGCTCATCTCTGTCTCTCTACTCACTGCTGCTCATCTCTGTCTCTCTACTCACTGCTGCTCATCTCTGTCTCTCTACTCACTGCTGCTCATCTCTGTTTAACTACTCACTGCTGCTCATCTCTGTCTCTGTACTCACTGCTGCTCATTTCTATCTCTCTACTCACTGCTGCACATCTCTGTCTCTCTACTTACTGCTGCTCATCTCTATCTCTCTACTCTTCAATGCTCATCTCTGTCTCTCTACTCATTGCTGCTCATCTCTGTCTCTCTACTCACTGCTGCTCATCTCTGTCTCTCTACTCACTGCTGCTCATCTCTGTCTCTCTACTTACTGCTGCTCATCTCTTTTTAACTACTCACTGCTGCTCATCTCTATCTCTCTACTCACTGCTGCTCATCTCTGTCTCTCTACTCATTGCTGCTCATCTTTGTCTCTCTACTTACTGCTGCTTATCTCTGTCTCACTACTTACTGCTGCTCATCTCTATCTCTCTACTCACTGCTGTTCAGCTATGTCTCTACTCACTACTGCTCAGCTCTGTCTCTCTACTCACTGCTGCTCATCTCTGTTTAACTACTCACTGCTGCTCATCTCTGTCTCTCTACTCACTGCTGCTCAGCTCTGTCTCTCTACTTACTGCTGTTCATCTCTGTCTCTCTACTCAATTCTGCTCATCTCTTTTTCTCTACTCACTGCTGCTCATCTCTATCTCTCTACTCACTGCTGCACATCTCTGTCTCTCTACTTACTGCTGCTCATCTCTGTCTCTCTACTCAATTCTGCTCATCTCTTTTTCTCTACTCACTGCTGTTCATCTCTATCTCTCTACTCACTGCTGCTCATCTCTGTCTCTCTACTCACTGCTGCTCATCTCTGTCTCTCTACTTACTGCTGCTCATCTCTGTCTCTCTACTCACTGCTGCTCATCTCTGTCTCTCTACTCACTGCTGCTCATCTCTGTTTCTCTACTCTCTGCTGCTCATCTCTGTGTCTCTACTCACTGCTGCTCATCTCTGTCTCTCTACTCACTGCTGCTCATCTCTGTTTAACTACTCACTGCTGCTCATCTCTGTCTCTCTACTCACTGCTGCTCATCTCTGTCTCTCTACTCACTGCTGCTCATCTCTATCTCTCTACCCTCTGCTGCTCATCTCTATCTCTCTACTCACTGCTGCTCATCTCTGTCTCTCTACTCACTGCTGCTCATCTCAGTCTCTCTACTCACTGCTGCTCATCTCTGTCTCTCTATTCACTGCTGCTCACCTCTGTCTCTCTACTCACTGCTGCTCATCTCTGTCTCTCTATTCACTGCTGCTCATCTCTGTCTCTCTACTCACTGCTGCTCATCTCTGTCTCTCTACTCTCTGCTGCTCAGCTCTGTCTCTCTACTCACTGCTGCTCATCTCTGTCTCTCTACTTACTGCTGCTCATCTCTGTCTCTCTACTCAATGTTGCTCATCTCTGTCTCTCTACTCACTGCTGCTCATCTCTGTCTCTCTACTCATTGCTGCTCATCTCTGTCTCTCTACTTACTGCTGCTCATCTCTGTCTCTCTACTCACTGCTGCTCATCTCTGTCTCTCTACTCAATGTTGCTCATCTCTGTCTCTCTACTCACTGCTGCTCATCTCTGTCTCTCTACTCACTGCTGCTCATCTCTGTCTCTCTACTCACTGCTGCTCATCTCTGTTTCTCTACTCACTGCTGCTCATCTCTGTTTAACTACTCACTGCTGTTCATCTCTGTCTCTGTACTCACTGCTGCTCATTTCTATCTCTCTACTCACTGCTGCACATCTCTGTCTCTCTACTTACTGCTGCTCATCTCTATCTCTCTACTCATTGCTGCTCATCTCTGTCTCTCTACTCATTGCTGCTCATCTCTGTCTCTCTACTCACTGCTGCTCATCTCTGTCTCTCTACTCACTTCTGCTCATCTCTGTCTCTCTACTCACTGCTGCTCATCTCTTTTTAACTACTCACTGCTGCTCATCTCTATCTCTCTACTCACTGCTGCTCATCTCTGTCTCTCTACTCATTGCTGCTCATCTTTGTCTCTCTACTTACTGCTGCTTATCTCTGTCTCACTACTCACTGCTGCTCATCTCTATCTCTCTACTCACTGCTGCTCATCTCTGTCTCTCTACTTACTGCTGCTCATCTCTGTCTCTCTACTCACTGCTGTTCAGCTATGTCTCTACTCACTACTGCTCAGCTCTGTCTCTCTACTCACTGCTGCTCATCTCTGTTTAACTACTCACTGCTGCTCAACTCTGTCTTTCTACTCACTGCTGCTCAGCTCTGTCTCTCTACTTACTGCTGCTCATCTCTGTCTCTCTACTCAATTCTGCTCATCTCTTTTTCTCTACTCACTGCTGCTCATCTCTATCTCTCTACTCACTGCTGCTCATCTCTAGCTCTCTACTCACTGCTGCTCATCTCTGTCTCCCTACTTACTGCTGCTCATCTTTGTCTCTGTATTCACTGCTGCTCATCTCTGTCTCTCTACTCACTGCTGCTCATCTCTGTCTTTCTACTTTCTGCTGCTCAGCTCTGTCTCTCTACTCACTGCTGCTCATCTTTGTCTCTCTACTCTGCTGCTCAGCTCTGTCTCTCTACTCACTGCTGCTCAGCTCTGTCCCTCTACTCACTGCTGCTCAGCTCTGTCTCTCTACTTACTGCTGCTCATCTCTGTCTCTCTACTCAACTCTGCTCATCTCTTTTTCTCTACTCACTGCTGTTCATCTCTATCTCTCTACTCACTGCTGATCATCTCTGTCTCTCTACTCACTGCTGCTCATATCTGTCTCTCTACTTACTGCTGCTCATCTCTGTCTCTCTACTCACTGCTGCTCATCTCTGTCTCTCTACTCACTGCTGCTCATCTCTGTTTCTCTACTCTCTGCTGCTCATCTCTGTTTAACTACTCACTGCTGCTCATCTCTGTCTCTGTACTCACTGCTGCTCATTTCTATCTCTCTACTCACTGCTGCACATCTCTGTCTCTCCACTTACTGCTGCTCATCTCTATCTCTCTACTCATTGCTGCTCATCTCTGTCTCTCTACTCATTGCTGCTCATCTCTGTCTCTCTACTCACTGCTGCTCATCTCTGTCTCTCTACTCACTGCTGCTCATCTCTGTCTCTCTACTCACTGCTGCTCATCTCTTTTTAACTATTCACTGCTGCTCATCTCTATCTCTCTACTCACTGCTGCTCATCTCTGTCTCTCTACTCATTGCTGCTCATCTTTGTCTCTCTACTTACTGCTGCTTATCTCTGTCTCACTACTCACTGCTGCTCATCTCTATCTCTCTACTCACTGCTGCTCATCTCTGTCTCTCTACTTACTGCTGCTCATCTCTGTCTCTCTACTCACTGCTGTTCAACTATGTCTCTACTCACTACTGCTCAGCTCTGTCTCTCTACTCACTGCTGCTCATCTCTGTTTAACTACTCACTGCTGCTCATCTCTGTCTCTCTACTCACTGCTGCTCAGCTCTGTCTCTCTACTCAATTCTGCTCATCTCTTTTTCTCTACTCACTGCTGCTCATCTCTATCTCTCTACTCACTGCTGCTCATCTCTAGCTCTCTACTCACTGCTGCTCATCTCTAGCTCTCTACTCACTGCTGCTCATCTCTGTCTTTCTACTTTCTGCTGCTCAGCTCTGTCTCTCTACTCACTGCTGCTCATCTCTGTCTCTCTACTCTGCTGCTCAGCTCTGTTTCTCTACTCACTGCTGCTCATCTCTGTTTAACTACTCACTGCTGCTCATCTCTGTCTCTCTACTCACTGCTGCTCATCCCTGTCTCTCTACTCACTGCTGCTCATCTCTATCTCTCTACCCACTGCTGCTCATCTCTGTCTCTCTACTCACTGCTGCTCATCTCTGTTTAACTACTCACTGCTGCTCATCTCTGTCTCTCTACTCACTGCTGCTCAGCTCTGTCCCTCTACTCACTGCTGCTCAGCTCTGTCTCTCTACTTACTGCTGCTCATCTCTGTCTCTCTACTCAATTCTGCTCATCTCTTTTTCTCTACTCACTGCTGTTCATCTCTATCTCTCTACTCACTGCTGCTCATCTCTGTCTCTCTACTCACTGCTGCTCATCTCTGTCTCTCTACTTACTACTGCTCATCTCTGTCTCTCTACTCACTGCTGCTCATCTCTGTCTCTCTACTCACTGCTGCTCATCTCTGTTTCTCTACTCACTGCTGCTCATCTCTGTTTAACTACTCACTGCTGCTCATCTCTGTCTCTCTACTCACTGCTGCTCATCCCTGTCTCTCTACTCACTGCTGCTCATCTCTATCTCTCTACCCACTGCTGCTCATCTCTGTCTCTCTACTCACTGCTGCTCATCTCTGTTTAACTACTCACTGCTGCTCATCTCTGTCTCTCTACTCACTGCTGCTCATCTCTGTCTCTCTACTCTCTGCTGCTCAGCTCTGTCTCTCTACTCACTGCTGCTCATCTCTATCTCTCTACTCACTGCTGCTCATCTCTGTCTCTCTACTCACTGCTGCTCATCCTTGTCTCTCTACTCACTGCTGCTCATCTCTGTCTCTCTACTCACTGCTGCTCATCTCTATCTCTCTACTCACTCACTGCTGCTCATCTCTGTCTCTCTACTTACTGCTGCTCATCTCTATCTCTCTACTCACTGCTGCTCAGTTCTGTCTTTCTACTCACTGGTGCTCATCTCTGTCTCTCTACTCACTGCTGCTCAGCTCTGTCTCTCTACTCACTGCTGCTTATCTCTTTCTCTCTACTCACTGCTGCTCATCTCTGTCTCTCTGCTCACTGCTGCTCAGCTCTGTCTCTCTACTCACTGCTGCTCATCTCTATCTCTCTACTCACTGCTGCTCATCTCTGTCTCTCAACTCACTGCTGATCCTCTATGTCTCTCTACTCACTGCTGCTCATCTTTGTCTCTTTACTCACTGCTGCTCATCTCTGTCTCACTACTCACTGCTGCTCTTCTCTGTCTCTCTACTCACTGCTGCTTATCTTTGTCTCTCTACTTACTGCTACTCAGCTCTGTCTGTCTACTTACTGCTGCTCATCTCCTTCTCTCTACTCCATGCGGCTCAGTTCTGTTTATCTACTCAAATCTCAACTCTTCCATCTCTCATGCATGTCCCTCACTGTGGCATGCAGGGAAGTTCAGTCCCTGGTTGCAGAGCTGCAAATGCCAGTGCAAGTGTTGTGCAGAAAAAGCACACACTATGGGCATATATAAATAACAAATAAATAAACAATCAGCTTGTGACTTATAGTCATATTAAAAAATTGAACATTTTGGCGTCACTTCAAAAAGTTCTGGGAACACCAGGACAGTGTGTTAAAAATGGGGCAATGCCGTTAAAAATGGGATGTCTGGTCACCCTTACCAAAATATTCTGAAAGGTTGCATATTTTATGGATCACTAAGACATATTTATCCATATGTTAAGATTCTAATTTAAAAATAATGTCTGGATATTGTTTTCAATTAATAACTACAAATCAACATAACTTATTTGCTTCCTTTATGGGACAATGGTTCCGATCCTCTTAGAGTTCACTTATATTTTAGCAGACGAGAACCATCCTCAAGTCAGTCAGTCAAGTCCTATTTAAAATAACATTCCAATTTTGAGATATCAGGCAATTCTCCTAAATTATAAGTCTATATAGCCCTCTTCAGAATGGTTTTATGGTTGAAATCACGCAGAAACATTTTTAAAAAGAAAACATAAGTCATTTCTGAATTTTGTGGGATAAACTAAAAGGGTCATTAAACACAAATTGTAAACTACTTGATTATAAACCATCATAACTGTTTTGTTTTGGTATGAAATTCATATGCTGTCTACACTATCCAAGCTGCATTCCCTTGTCCCTTTAACTATTTTATTTTGGTATGATTGATTTTATGACTATTTTGTACTCTCCTATCTGCTTACTTGTCTGCATTTCCTCCATTTGTTCTCGCCCTACAATCTAATTTGTAAGTGTGTAACTCCTGTGTAGTCCGACTGCCTGTATCCTGGTGTCTGTAATAATAGGTAGCTCTCACTGCTCTCTAAGCCCTGTGTTTTAAGTGGCAAATTGAGTTAAAACTGGAGTTAGAAGCTGGAGGGAGAAACTGCAATCTTCATCAATCTTCATCTTTTAAAACCCCTTTAACAGGTAGTCCTCACTAACTATACACCTGTACAATGCTCTCCATGTCCTTTCTGTTCTTTCTAACTGTCCTTTCTAAAACACTGCATGTCTCTATAACAATAAAAATAAGCCCCACATCATCCTTATATCACCATTCCTTTTCTCATCCCCTATGTTGTCCTATCATGAATTACTCTGTCTCTTTAGAAACACCCATCTAACTCATACCTGCTCTTGCAAGTCTCACTCTCACCTTCTCTGCTGATGACATCTCTCCTAACCCTGGTCCTGCAGTGATCACCAAACTTCCACACTCTTGCTCAATCTCCCACAGTAAAATTTCTAGGTCACGCAATCATAACAATCTCATCTCCATTATCCCACAGTGTTTATCCCCTTTTTTTTTCTTGTGCTCTCTGGAAAACTCATTCTGTCTGCAACAAAATTACAACTGTTCACGACCTGTTTGTTTCTAACGCTTTCAAACTTTTAGCAATCACTGGAACCTGGCTATTTTCTTCTGACACTGTTTCCGTTGCTTCTCTCACACATGGTGGTCTCCACTTTAGCCATACACCTAGGCCAGGTGAGAAGAGACATGGTGGGGGTGTTGGGATCCTGCTTCTATCAGTACATGCCTCTGTTCCCATCTCTCTCCTTTGCCTCCTTTTAAGTTTACTGCATTTGCCTGTTTTCCCCCCTCTCCCTCAGAGTGGCAGTCATCTATTGCCCTACTGGACCAACCTCCCAATTATTTGACAACTTTGCTGCCTGGCCTTCTCATTTTCTCTCTCCAAACAAACCCATTCTAACTCTAGGGGACTTCAACATCCCCATTGAAAACCTAGCTGACCCTGCTGCCTCTAAACTGCTTTCACTTACATTCTCCTTCGGTCTCTCTCAATCCACCCTATTTTATACTCACCGCGATGGACACTCTATTGATCTAATATTCTCCTGCTTCTGTTCTATATCTGACTTCACCTGTCACCCCTTTCCCATTTCAGACACCACCTGCTCATCTATAATCTTAATGTACAGGCTAAATCTACTTCTCCATCTCGCCCACTCTCCAATTTTCCAAACTAATTTAAGATCTCCTCCACCTTGACCTTGCTGTAGCCCTCTATAACAATACTCTCTTCTCTGCACTACACTACGCAAAACAACTACGCAAAACAGCACACCATCAGTTACAGTTATGGCTCTCTCCACAAATGCACTACTTGCAAAAATGCTCACACACTGCTTATTACAAAGCTTTTTCTTTTCATCCTATTGGCTGATTTGAATTAGAAGAATCAAATCAGCCAATAGGAATTTAGTGTGCAACTGGAGACCGCATGAATAGGACCTCCGATGTGTGCCCTTCTCAGGTTACGGCTAGTGAAAAAACATATTTTTTTCAACTTGTAATATGAGCGGATCCTGGGAAGCACAAAAAGCATTTCGCTAGAGAAAAATTTAGATTTGCCGCACAACTTGTAATCTTGCCCTGAGACTGACCTCACCAAGATTACTAACGATCTCCTTTCTGCTAAAAGTAACAACCACTACTCTATACTTATCTTACTTGACCTGTAAGCTGCCTTCGACACCGTTGACCACTCCTCCTACAGACTCTCAACTCTCTGGGTATCTGTGACACTGCCCTCGCTTGGATTCACTCTTATCTAACTAACAAGTCCCTTTCTGTGTCATTTGCTGGTGACTACTCCTCTTCAATGCCCCTGTCTGTTGGAGTACCTCAAGGCTCTGTCATGGGTCCTCTACACTTCTTTATTTACACTTCTTCACTGGTTAAACTTATCAACAGATACAGCTTCAAATATCACCTCACCCCACATCCAATTGCTGTCTTCATCCTGCCGTAACCACCTACACAATATTTCCAAATTCATCCATTTCTAAACACTGACACCACTAAGCAACTAATTCACTCCCTGGTAATTTCTCGACTTGACTACTGCTATAACCTACTAACTGGCCTTTCTTCTTTCCCACCTCTCCCCCTTCACTGGCTCCCCATTCACAGCAGAATTAAATTCAAAATTCTCACCCTGACATACAAAGCCATTACCAACACCACTCCCCACTACCTGTCCTCACTAATCAACAAATATACTCCTGCCCACCCCCTAAGGTCCAACAATCACCTGCTTCTTCTATCTTATATCATCACCTCTTCTTCGGGACTTCTCTCATACGGCACCAACCCCCTGGAATGCACTTCCTTGCGCTGTCAGGCTTTCCCCTAATCTGTCCTCCTTTAAACACTCCCTAAATACATTTCTATTCAGGGAAGCCTACCACCCAACACAGTAACAAATTAATTCCACTTACCTAATAATTGCTCTCATCTAACTCTGTACTAACATCACTGACTCCTTTGCAGTCCCCACCTCCTGTTTCTCACCCTCCTACCCTTCTAGATTGTAAATTCTCACCGGAATAGGGCCCTCAATTTCTCCTGTATTTATTTGATAAATTGTGTCTTCTCTTACAACTATTGTATCAACATTGTGCTTTTACCATTTGTACGCACGGATAGTGATGCAGTATTTGTTGGTGCTTTATAAATAAAGTATAATAATAAATAAAGTATAATAATATCTGAGAATAATTTTGCAATGAAAACTGCAGGTTTATTTAGTAAAATGAGTATAATAATACAGGTAGCCCTCAGTTTACGCCGGGGTTAGGTTCCAGAAGGAATGGTTGTAAATCGAAACTGTTGTAAATTGAAACCCAGTTTATAATGTAAATCAATGGGAAGTGATGGTGATAGGTTCCAGGCCCCTCTCAAAATTGTCATAAGTTACGCCTAATATATTATTTTAAAATCTTTGAAATGCAGACTTTAAATGCTAGACAGCATTATAAACCTAATAAAATAATCACACAACACAGAATATATAATTAAACTAAGTTAAATAAACAAAAACATTTGCTAAACAGCATTATAAACCTAATAAAATAATCACACAACACAGACTTCACTTGCATTTTTCTGCAAACAGTTCTTTCTATGCATTCCAATCTATAACTGAGTTATAGACAGGAAGATCTTGTTCCTTTGAAATCTGCTTGATAGCTCAGGTCTGGTTAACCTGATTAATTTCAGCTTGCTTGGCTTTGCTGCAACACAAGCAGACAGCTCCACCTACTGGCTATTTTAATAAATGCACTGCTTCTCAATGCTTTTCAATAGCAGTCACATGACTGGAAAAAAAGGTTGTTATTCTGAAACGGTGTAAATTGAACCGTTGTAAAACGAGGGCCACCTGTATCATCATTTTATGGTTTTTATTTTCACTGATTTCCCTGTCCACCAGAACAAAAGAACCCTTGCTAACCAATCACAATAATAATTTTCAGATATAGAGGCCCATTTATCAAGCTCCGTATGGAGCTTGTGGGCCCGTGTTTCTGGCGAGTTTTCAGACTTGCCAGAAACAGCAGTTATGAAGCAGCGGTCTAAAGACCACTGCTCCATAACCCTGTCCGCCTGCTCTGAGCTGGCGGACAGGAATCGCCACAATTCAATCCGATCGAGTACGATCAGGTTGATTGACACCTCCCTGCTGGTGGCCCATTGGCCGCAAGTCTGCAGGGGGCAGTGTTGTACCAGCAGCTCTTGTGAGCTGCTGGTGCAATGCTGAATACGAAGAGTGTATTGCTCTCCGCATTCAGAGAGGTCATGTGGACCTGATCTGCACTGTCGGATCAGGTCCGCAAGACCTTTGATACATAGGCCCCATAGCATGAACTTGATTCTAGATGTTTCTTATATCTTCCTATATGATTCCGAATTTCCCTGTAAGAATTACGCACTATTTTATTATTATTCACTACATCCGTACAATCTACACTATTGTATATAATTTTTACAGGGATATTCGGAATCGTATAGGAAGATATAAGAAACATCTAGAATTTACCCGTGGATTCTATTTGAGGATCACTTCCATCAAACTAACACTTTGAATTCTTAATTTCATCATCTTATTTTTTCCACATTTTTTCACATTGTTCCACATTTTTAACAAATCCCTGTGGTTTATTTTTCTTATTATTTTTCTTATTTTTCATTTTTTCATTTTTCACTTTACTGTGAATACACACTGGAACTTTTTACCACAATATATAATTTTCCACACAGGATTTGCTTTATACTAAGTTGGTACCACTGACACTTCATTTTTTGGACACTAATTACATCACCCTCTTTTTGGACACATTTTTTCTGGACATTACAGCTGGACTTTGTCACTGATTGTTTATTATATTTGCCTAGTTCATTTCGGGACTATTTCTTCTGTTAAGTGTGATCAGTCCACGGGTCATCATTACTTCTGGGACATTACTCCTCCCCAACAGGAAGTGCAAGAGGATTCACCCAGCAGAGCTGCACATAGCTCCTCCCCTCTACGTCACTCCCAGTCATTCTCTTGCACCCAACGACTAGATAGGATGTGTGAGAGGACTATGGTGATTATACTTAGTTTTATATCTTCAATCAAAAGTTTGTTATTTTAAAATAGCACCGGAGTGTGTTATTATCTCTCTGGCAGAGTTTGAAGAAGAATCTACCAGAGTTTTTGTTATGATTTTAGCCGGAGTAGTTAAGATCATATTGCTGTTTCTCGGCCATCTGAGGAGAGGTAAACTTCAGATCAGGGGACAGCGGGCAGATGAATCTGCATAGAGGTATGTAGCAGTTTTTATTTTCTGACAATGGAATTGATGAGAAAATCCTGCCATACCGATATAATGTCATGTATGTATACTTTACACTTCAGTATTCTGGGGAATGGTACTTCACTAGAATTACACTGTAAGAAATACATAAAGCTGTTTAATAACTAGAGATTATGTTTAACGTTTTTGCTGGAATGTAAAATCGTTTTCATTTACTGAGGTACTGAGTGAATAAATGTTTGGGCACTATTTTTCCACTTGGCAGTTGCTTAATCTGTTTTCTGACAGTTTCTGTTCTCCCTCACTGCTGTGTGTGAGGGGGAGGGGCCGTTTTTTGGCGCTTTTACTACGCATCAAATATTTCAGTCAGCAACTCATTGTATTCCCTGCATGATCCGGTTCATCTCTACAGAGCTCAGGGGTCTTCAAAACTTATTTTGAGGGAGGTAATTTCTCTCAGCAGAGCTGTGAGAATTATAGTTTGACTGAGATAAAAAACGTTTATTCTGTAATTTGTTTCCTGCTTTCAGAATTTGTTATCTTTGCTAATGGGATTAAACCTTTGCTAAAGTTGTGTTATTTACAAGGATTGAGGCTATAACTGTTTCAATTTATTAATTTTCAACTGTCATAGATCTTCTGTGCTTCTTAAAGGCACAGTACGTTTTAATATTATTCTAATTGAATTGTATTTCCAAGTTACAAGTTTATTTGCTAGTGTGTTAAACATGTCTGATTCAGAGGATGATACCTGTGTCATTTGTTGCAATGCCAAAGTGGAGCCCAATAGAAATTTATGTACTAACTGTATTGATGCTACTTTAAATAAAAGTCAATCTGTACAAATTGAACAAATTTCACCAAACAACGAGGGGAGAGTTATGCCGACTAACTCGCCTCACGTGTCAGTACCTATATCTCCCGCTCAGAGGGAGGTGCGTGATATTGTAGCGCCGAGTACATCTGGGCGGCCATTACAAATCACATTACAGGATATGGCTACTGTTATGACTGAGGTTTTGGCTAAATTACCAGAGCTAAGAGGTAAGCGTGATCACTCTGGGGTGAGAACAGAGTGCGCTGATAATATTAGGGCCATGTCAGACACTGCGTCACAGGTGGCAGAACATGAGGACGGAGAGCTTCATTCTGTGGGTGACGGTTCTGATCCAAACAAACTGGATTCAGATATTTCAAATTTTAAATTTAAACTGGAAAACCTCCGTGTATTACTAGGGGAGGTGTTAGCGGCTCTGAATGATTGTAACACAGTTGCAATACCAGAGAAAATGTGTAGGTTGGATAAATATTTTGCGGTACCGACGAGTACTGAGGTTTTTCCTATACCTAAGAGACTTACTGAAATTGTTACTAAGGAGTGGGATAGACCCGGTGTGCCGTTCTCACCCCCTCCGATATTTAGAAAAATGTTTCCAATAGACGCCACCACAAGGGACTTATGGCAAACGGTCCCTAAGGTGGAGGGAGCAGTTTCTACCTTAGCTAAGCGTACCACTATCCCGGTGGAGGATAGCTGTGCTTTTTCAGATCCAATGGATAAAAAATTAGAGGGTTACCTTAAGAAAATGTTTGTTCAACAAGGTTTTATATTGCAACCCCTTGCATGCATTGCGCCGATCACGGCTGCAGCGGCATTCTGGATTGAGTCTCTGGAAGAGAACATTGGTTCAGCTACTCTGGACGACATTACGGACAGGCTTAGAGTCCTTAAACTAGCTAATTCATTCATTTCGGAGGCCGTAGTACATCTTACTAAACTTACGGCGAAGAATTCAGGATTCGCCATTCAGGCACGCAGGGCGCTGTGGCTAAAATCCTGGTCAGCTGATGTTACTTCTAAGTCTAAATTGCTTAATATACCTTTCAAAGGGCAGACCTTATTCGGGCCCGGGTTGAAAGAGATTATCGCTGACATTACAGGAGGTAAAGGCCATGCCCTGCCTCAGGACAAAGCCAAAGCCAAGACTAGACAGTCTAATTTTCGTTCCTTTCGTAATTTCAAAGCAGGAGCAGCATCAACTTCCTCTGCACCAAAACAGGAAGGAGCTGTTGCTCGCTACAGACAAGGCTGGAAACCTAACCAGTCCTGGAACAAGGGCAAGCAGACTAGGAAACCTGCTGCTGCCCCTAAAACAGCATGAATTGAGGGCCCCCGATCCGGGATCGGATCTAGTGGGGGGCAGACTTTCTCTCTTCGCCCAGGCTTGGGCAAGAGATGTTCAGGATCCCTGGGCGCTAGAGATAATATCTCAGGGATACCTTCTGGACTTCAAATACTCTCCTCCAAGAGAGAGATTTCATCTGTCAAGATTGTCAACAATCCAGACAAAGAAAGAGGCGTTTCTACGCTGCGTACAAGAGCTCTTGTTAATGGGAGTAATCCATCCAGTTCCACGATCGGAACAGGGACAGGGGTTTTACTCAAATCTGTTTGTGGTTCCCAAAAAAGAGGGAACTTTCAGACCAATCCTGGACTTAAAGATCCTAAACAAATTCCTAAGAGTTCCATCGTTCAAGATGGAGACTATTCGGACAATTTTACCTATGATCCAAGAGGGTCAGTACATGACCACTGTAGATTTAAAAGATGCTTACCTTCACATACCGATTCACAAAGATCATTATCGGTACCTAAGGTTTGCCTTCCTAGACAGGCATTACCAGTTTGTGGCTCTTCCATTCGGATTGGCTACAGCTCCAAGAATCTTCACAAAGGTTCTGGGTGCTCTTCTGGCGGTACTAAGACCGCGGGGAATCTCGGTAGCTCCATACCTAGACGACATTCTGATACAAGCTTCAAGCTTTCAAACTGCCAAGTCTCATACAGAGTTAGTGCTGGCATTTCTAAGGTCACATGGATGGAAGGTGAACGAAAAGAAAAGTTCACTCGTTCCACTCACAAGAGTTCCCTTCCTGGGGACTCTTATAGATTCAGTAGAAATGAAGATTTACCTGACAGAGGACAGGCTAACAAGACTTCAAAGTGCTTGCCGCACCCTTCATTCCATTCAACACCCGTCAGTGGCTCAATGCATGGAGGTAATCGGCTTAATGGTAGCGGCAATGGACATAGTACCCTTTGCACGCTTACACCTCAGACCACTGCAACTGTGCATGCTAAGTCAGTGGAATGGGGATTACTCAGACTTATCCCCTTCTCTGAATCTGGATCAAGAGACCAGAAATTCTCTTCTATGGTGGCTTTCTCGGCCACATCTGTCCAGGGGGATGCCATTCAGCAGACCAGACTGGACAATTGTAACAACAGACGCCAGCCTTCTAGGTTGGGGTGCCGTCTGGAATTCTCTGAAGGCTCAGGGACAATGGAGTCAGGAGGAGAGTCTCCTGCCAATAAACATTCTGGAATTGAGAGCAGTTCTCAATGCCCTCCTGGCTTGGCCCCAGTTGACAACTCGGGGGTTCATCAGGTTTCAGTCGGACAACATCACGACTGTAGCTTACATCAACCATCAGGGAGGGACAAGAAGCTCCCTAGCTATGATGGAAGTATCAAAGATAATTCGCTGGGCAGAGTCTCACTCTTGCCACCTGTCAGCAATCCACATCCCGGGAGTGGAGAACTGGGAGGCGGATTTCTTAAGTCGTCAGACTTTTCATCCGGGGGAGTGGGAACTTCATCCGGAGGTCTTTGCCCAAATACTTCGACGTTGGGGCAAACCAGAGATAGATCTCATGGCGTCTCGACAGAACGCCAAGCTTCCTCGTTACGGGTCCAGATCCAGGGATCCAGGAGCAGTCCTGATAGATGCTCTGACAGCACCTTGGGACTTCAGGATGGCTTACGTGTTTCCACCCTTCCCGTTACTTCCTCGATTGATTGCCAGAATCAAACAAGAGAGAGCATCAGTGATTCTAATAGCACCTGCGTGGCCACGCAGGACTTGGTATGCAGACCTGGTGGACATGTCATCCTGTCCACCTTGGTCTCTACCTCTGAAACAGGACCTTCTGATACAGGGTCCCTTCAAACATCAAAATCTAACTTCTCTGAAGCTGACTGCTTGGAAATTGAACGCTTGATTTTATCAAGACGTGGGTTTTCTGAGTCAGTTATTGATACCTTAATACAGGCTAGGAAACCTGTTACCAGAAAGATTTACCATAAGATATGGCGTAAATACCTATATTGGTGTGAATCCAAAGGTTACTCTTGGAGTAAGGTTAGGATTCCTAGGATATTGTCTTTTCTACAAGAAGGTTTAGAAAAGGGTTTATCTGCTAGTTCATTAAAGGGACAGATCTCAGCTCTGTCCATTCGGTTACACAAACGTCTGTCAGAAGTTCCTGACGCCCAGGCTTTTTGTCAGGCTTTGGCCAGGATTAAGCCTGTGTTTAAAACTGTTGCTCCACCATGGAGTTTAAACCTTGTTCTTAATGTTTTACAGGGCGTTCCGTTTGAACCCCTTCATTCCATTGATATAAAGTTGTTATCTTGGAAAGTTCTATTTTTAATGGCTATTTCCTCGGCTCGAAGAGTCTCTGAATTATCAGCCTTACATTGTGATTCTCCTTATTTGATTTTTCATTCGGATAAGGTAGTCCTGCGTACTAAACCTGGGTTCTTACCTAAGGTAGTTACTAACAGGAATATCAATCAAGAGATTGTTGTTCCTTCTTTATGCCCAAATCCTTCTTCAAAGAAGGAACGTCTACTGCACAACCTGGATGTAGTCCGTGCTCTAAAATTTTACTTACAGGCAACTAAGGAATTTCGACAAACGTCTTCTCTGTTTGTCATTTACTCTGGGCAGAGGAGAGGTCAAAAAGCTTCCGCTACCTCTCTTTCTTTTTGGCTTCGTAGCATAATTCGTTTAGCTTATGAGACTGCTGGACAGCAGCCTCCTGAAAGAATTACAGCTCATTCTACTAGAGCTGTGGCTTCCACTTGGGCCTTCAAGAATGAGGCCTCTGTTGAACAGATTTGCAAGGCTGCAACTTGGTCTTCGCTTCATACTTTTTCCAAATTTTACAAATTTGACACTTTTGCTTCATCGGAGGCTATTTTTGGGAGAAAGGTTCTTCAGGCAGTGGTTCCTTCTGTATAAAGAGCCTGCCTATCCCTCCCGTCATCCGTGTACTTTTGCTTTGGTATTGGTATCCCAGAAGTAATGATGACCCGTGGACTGATCACACTTAACAGAAGAAAACATAATTTATGCTTACCTGATAAATTCCTTTCTTCTGTAGTGTGATCAGTCCACGGCCCGCCCTGTTTTTAAGGCAGGTAAATATTTTTTAATTTATACTTCAGTCACCACTTCACCCTTGGCTTTTCCTTTCTCGTTGGTCCTTGGTGGAATGACTGGGAGTGATGTAGAGGGGAGGAGCTATGTGCAGCTCTGCTGGGTGAATCCTCTTGCACTTCCTGTTGGGGAGGAGTAATGTCCCAGAAGTAATGATGACCCGTGGACTGATCACACTACAGAAGAAAGGAATTTATCAGGTAAGCATAAATTATGTTTTTTAATATAATTTTAAGCTCACCCCTGCTTATTTGTATAAACTCAACAGGTATCATGGATCCATGATTATATTGTAATTTTATTGTATTCATTGCTATTTATTGTTTTTACTGATTTTATTGTGTATCCTTCTCAACTGTGATTTCATTTCTATGTGATTCACTTTATTTTATGTAATAAATACACTTTTCTACTACACATTTTCTAACTGGATAACACTAGCCCTCTAAGTGATCTTATTGACCAGACTAGGCCCCTTGAATATCTCACCACTACCTCGGCCTTTCTTTCCTTGGGGAGTGCCAGCACCATCCAGAATAATTTTAGCAGAAGGAAATAGAAAGGTCAAATTGACTAAATGTATTGTTTTTTTTTAGTATTTATGTGTATACCTCATTTTGTTAGGGCATTTACTATTGGTATATTGATCCAAGATTGCAGTGTACACTGGCCCTTTAAGGTGGTTTAGCACCAATTCACCTTAGTTGCTTAGTAATAGTTTAATATGTATTTAAACAGACATACATATTACTTTCTATTCTCCATCTAATAGCTAAATACAAATATATATTTATGTATTTACAATAATATTCACACCTAAACTACCCAGTCATCCAAGTGCCTATGACAGGATCATCTCTGAATCCTTATCACATGACTCAGACTTTGCCATCCCGGTCAAACATTTCCCTTTGTTTAGCTTTTGTGATTCTAGACACAACTTTTTTGTCCAATCATATATGATGTTTTGAGAAGTAGACTGCCTTCTATGTTCTTCCCCATATACCTTTGACATTTAACTGATTTAGGTTACCACATATATCAGGTATTTTACAAATTTGCTAGATTCCGAGCTTGTAAAAGATGTCAATTTTATTTAGTTTTACAGTTTACTTGTTAATGCAAATTCATGATCCGGACCACCCCAATTAAACACATATTTATTGTAATGATTAATCAGTGGCACCAAAAGGACATATATTAATTATGAATAGGATCCAGCATTCTATAGGGCTCTTTGTGTCTTGCTGCTAGCACTAGTTTATACTTTGAACAGGGCCTAACAGTGCTATGAGTTTCTTTAAATATGGCAGATTACGAGATGCAAGCTGACACATAATTTGACTCAGTAACATAGTAATATACTATAGGTTGGCTAAATATGCAAACAGCTAATTTAAGCAAAATATATTTTTTCTTTTCTTTTTTCTCAGTTGGAAAATACAGAGTTATACATTCGCCTGGTAAATGCAAGAGATGCCGATGCACAAAGCCTTTACCCAATTGACATAAACAATTCTGTATTGTATAAGTACCCACCCTTGGTAAGTTTTACATTGCAAAGTACTAATATAGTTTTGTGTGTGTGTATATATATATATATATATATATATATATACAGTATATATATATACGAATATATTCAGGTCTAATATTTATTTTTAAGGGAACACAGTCGCATATGTATATGTATATAGATTGCATATAGATAGATAGACAAGTTAGGTAAGCCAGACATAAAAATAAATCAGATTACTTAAATTAAATTAGACAAACAGACAAATATATTAGATAAGTAGATAGACAAACATATTGGCTTATAGACTGAATGAATAGGAAAGCAGCCAGGCAGGCAAGTAAATAGATATACTATATTAGACATACAAGTTGATAAAGTCTTGTCTCCATATTTCGGTAGGTCCCTGATTAAATGCCATAGGAGCAAATCAGCCTATAGAGAAATATACAGGGCCAGATTACGAGTGATGCTAACTTACATGCAAGCGAAAGGGGTTTATCACAGGTGTTTGCGTGCATCGGGTTTATCACTCGTTTTACAAGTTTAAAGTAAACCCGATTGCTTGAGCGCATTTGAAGTTAACGCATGTCCTCAGAGCTCTGTTTAACTGTTTTGCAAAACTAAAAAGTATAAATAAATATATATCATACCAACTGTCCTGATTTTAGGGGTCTGTCCCCCTGTCCCGGGTTGCTAGCCATCTGTCCCGATTTGCCCCAGGCATTAAAAAAAATTATTATTATTATTATTATTATTTTTTTTTTAATTCTGTTGGGCCCATTCTCAGAAGCAGCTGGCTTTTCTCTGACAGGGTTAGATACCTGTTAGATTCCCTATGGAAAATTAATGGTGTGTGGGTTAAGCAGGAGTAAGAAGGCTGCATACACTCTGACCACGGGTAATGGTGACCTCTCTAACCTACCTCTGGTAGTGATGATGTCTAACCCCTGGTGATAATACTAGCATGCCTTCAGTTTTATACAATGAGCAGTGCTAATACCAGGGTAACGAACATTGGCAGCCGCAGACTGCCAGCTAATGTGCTTGCCAACCCCAGGACCCCATACAATGAATTACAGATACCCATATATGATGTAGTGTGTGTGTCTATCTGTATCCATAACTGTGTGTGTGTATCTGTATGTATAAGTTTATGCTATGTAGTGTGTGAGTGGGTCTGCATGTATAAATGTAAGCTATGTAGTGTGTGTATGTGTATCTGCATGTATAAGTGTGTAGCTGCATGTATAAGTGTATGCTATGTAGTGTGTGTGTGTGTGTGCATGTATAAGTGTATACTATGTAGTGTCTGTGTATCTGCATATATAACTGTATGTTGCATGTATAAGTGTATGCTATGTAATGTGTGTGTATCTGCCTGTATAAGTGTATGCTATGTACTGTGTGTGTGTATCTTCGTGTGTAAGTGTATGCTATGTAGTGTGCGTGTATCTTCATGTGTAAGTGTATGCTATGTAGTGTGTGTGCATCTGCATGTATAAGTGTATGTTATGTAGTGTGTGTGTATCTGCATGTATAAGTGTATGCTATGTAGTGTGTGTGTATCTGCATGTGTAAGTGTATGCTATGTAGTGTGCTACTGTGCATTTTTGCTGACTTTAAAGGCAATGCAGAGAGCAGTTTTAAAGAATATATTATTAAATGTCCAATTAAGATAAAAATATTTAGCAATGTCTTTGCAAAGGCTTATTAAATACATAGCTCACATAGCCATACCAGTGGTTTGAGCTTGTGT
The DNA here is from genome assembly GCF_027579735.1 of Bombina bombina. NCBI lineage: Eukaryota > Metazoa > Chordata > Amphibia > Anura > Bombinatoridae > Bombina > Bombina bombina. The sequence goes on along the minus strand of NC_069500.1, from coordinate 727,688,060 downwards.
TTGATTTGCTGCCTGTGTAATAAAATATATGACTTTATTTAGAATGTTATTTATATTACTTTGGTCCTATGAATTTTTTAAGCCCCGCCCACCACATTTAAAAATTTTTGCTGCGGAGGGGGGTCACTCTTTTGAATTTTGAAATGTTGGGAGGTATGATATATATATATATATGTATATATGTGTGTATATATTTATTTGTGTATATATATATATATATATATATATATATATATATATATATAGGTTTCTTCAATCAAGGACTGCACTCGCTGGATTTAGATAAAATATTAGTTATTTATTATGTGGTAATGTTTCGGGGGTCTCGTTTGGTCTGAGGAAGGGGTCTGTGAACCCCGAAACGTTACCACATAATAAATAACTCATATTTTATCTAAATCCAGCGAATGCAGTCCTTGATTGAAGAAACCTACTGATATACTGACTTTGGCACCCTGGTTGCTGACTAAGCTGAATTGTGAGTGCAGGTACACATGGGAGATCTATATATATACTGTATATATATATATTTACAGACATATATACACATATAAACACATAAATACTAATGTATATATAAAGACATATATATAAGTGCATTGGAGCCCTTTGCAGTTAAGTAGATGAAAACATGTAAAATCATATTTATGCAATATTTATCTTTAATAAAGTAAGTAAACTGTCTACTGTAAATATTGAACATTCCAATGTTCTGCTCAAAGCAGAATATGTTCTATGTATTTATAAATATATATTCCTATATATATATATATATATATATATATACCCAGGGCCGCCATCAGGGGGTGACAGGGGTGACTCCTGTCAGGGGCCCCATAGAAAAAGTGTATGACTTTGAGCTTTTTCTATGGGTGTCTCTGCGAGGGTGTGTGTTTGTTTGCCTTTGTGTATTTTCTCTGGATGCCTCTGTGAGGGTGGGTGTGTATGTCTGTGTTTTCTGTGGATGTCTCTGTGAGGGTGGGTGTGTGTGTATATGTATGTATGTCTGTGTTTTCTGTGGATGTCTCTGTGAGGGTGTGTGTTTTCTGTGGGTGTCTCTGTGAGGGTGTGTGTGTGTGTCTTTGCGTGTTTTCTTTTGATGTCTCAGTGAGGGTATGTGTTTTCTGTGGGTTTCTCTGTGAGGGTGTGTGTATGTCTGTGTGTTTTCTGTGGATGTCTCAGTGAGGGTGTGTGTATGCATGTCTTTCTGTGTTTTATGTGGTTGTCTCTGTGTGTGTGTTTGTATGTCTTTGTGTGTTTTCTTGGGTGTATGTGCAAGTTTGAGTTTGTGTGTGTGTGTGTCCATTGTCTGTTCCTTTTTAGGACATTTTTACCGTACTACTGATTATTCACATCTTTCTACAGACTTTGAGACTGAGACCTTTACGGAAGTCACCAATCCACCATTTAACCTTTAAATTATTGTTTAGGCAGTTCAGGGCCCTTCCTTTCAGCCACTGCATGCTGTTGTCATCATTTAGTTGGCATCTTCCTTTACAAAAAGATAATCAGAACTCCATATTTTGTTTTCTAAATCTCCTTTTTTTTACAAAACTGTAGCCTACCTCATTACTTGTCAGGTCAATGTAATCAAGTGCTGAGTGTCTGTGTGGGTGTCTGTGTCTGAGTGTGTTTGTGTGTTTCTTTGCGTGTCTGCTAGAGTATCTATATGTGAATCCTTATGTGTGAGTGTGTGTTTTAGTGTATGAGTGTGTCTGTGTGTATGTTACTACCTTTACAACATTTCCAAGTTTAAATAGACACTTAAGAATAAAGTGCATATACGTTTTAGTCACTTGGTTAAAAATTGCACATGTCAAGGGGGGGGGGGGGGGCCTGATCAATGGTCAAGTCAGGGGCCCCAAAATTTCTAGTGGCGGCCCTGTACATACCTATAAATAATTGTGTGTGTGTGTATATATATATATGTAGGTATTGCTATATATTGTATCAAAAAATGTGAAATATTCATTTTTTTCATGTCGGGTTAGCGCACTTGAGAATATGCAATCAAGATTGCACACGAGTAGGGTGTTAGTTTTTTTCCACTTTTTTTGCTCTTTTGGCTTCTATGGGGGAATACATTAACGTTTGCGATATCCTAACTTCACCTTTTTGCGCACATCCGGTTAGTTCTCGTGCGAAAACTGTTTACTTTTAACTTCTAACATGAACGCTACCCAACGCGTGCAAAAAGCTTACTTCTAGCAGAGTTAGCGCACAAGTGGAAGCTTTAAATACTGCTCCACTTGTAATCTGGCCCAAAATGTTTTAGTTCCAACTTGTTTGTTTGTTTGTTGTTTTTTTTAATAATTGTGTCACTTTGGCATTTATTTATTTAAATATATATATTCTTTATTCTATAGACTGCAGCGTATTTGTTTCCAGAAGATTCTCATCTCCCGACATCATACTACAATTCACTGTACAGTTTCCCCAATATGCAGTCCACTTACGGTGATGTTGATTCTCCCCCATCACGAAACCGAATAAGGACACAATAAAATGTTGTATTAAAACAGAATTTACTATTTATTTTTGGCTTTTAATTATACCCGTGTGCAATAAAATGTTAACAGATTGCAGCAGTAGTAAGAATGAATTGTGAATTACATTTTACTGAGATTTTTAAATATTGTTAATAAATTCCAATGCTTCTCATAATGGTAATATTTTATTTCTTATTTTATCACTTCTTTGGAATACAATGTTAAACATTAGATGAATTTATTGAGAAAGCCTACTAAAATACTGGACCGTCAAGTTAAATAGTGGACACCTGGGAACCCTATCCATAATCCTGATACATTTATTTTTTATACTCAATAACTAGACCTTTTCAATCAAATCTAATCTACAACAATGTTTTGCCTCTGAACTCACTGAATATTGGTATTATATGATAATGCAGCCATATTTTTGTATTTTTTTTCCTACAAGCCTGAAGGTCTATTTGATGTTTTTAAGCAGCTTTCTACTTTACTTCTATTATATATTTGTCTTCGTTCTCTTGCTATTTTTATTTGAAAAAGCAGGAATAAAACCTTTGGAGCCGACCCATTTTAGGTTGAGAACCTGGGTTGCGCTTGCTGACTGGATGACTAAATGCAAGCACCAATCAGCAAGCCCTATCCAGGGTACTGAACAAAAAATAGGCCGGATCCAAAGCTTTCATTCCTGCCTTTTGAAATAAAGATAACAAAGAAAAATTAATAATAGGAGTAAATTAGAAAGTTGCTCAAAATTGCATGCTCTATCTGAATCATGAAAGAAAAAAATTGTGTTTACTATCCCTTTAAGGTATGTAAGTGTTAGACATACAGCAAGAACTTCTAAATGGACTATAAGAGTTAGAAACATACTAGTAAATACATTATAAAGTATCCCACATTTCAAAAATTAAACATTTGAGTTCATACCCAGTCATTTTGTTTTCACATGTTATTATGAGAAAATATCATATTTATCCACAGATAAACCTTTTCCTTTTTTTTATCAATTTTTTTTTTTATCAATTTTCATTCACTGTAATTGTAGCAACACTGAAATTAAATTTCTTGAATTTGTATGAGCTAGCCAGCCATCTGGCTAAACAAATATGCTAAATATATAAATTTTAAATATATGGCACCAAAAATATTTGTTTTAACGCTTGCAATTAGCACTTGGCTTAAAGTGAAGGTCCATTTTGATTAATTAGTGCCGGTTTTTAATAAACCGATTAAAAACAAGGGCACTTTAATTCATCAAAATTGACATTTCACTGTTTTCTTCAAAAACGCACCTTTTAATCCTGAATGCCGATCCAGCGCTTCCCCCCAGCCATCAGAAGCCTCTGCAGACGTCAGAAATAACGAATCAGGATTCCTCCAATCACAGCTTCCCCCCCGGGGGAATCTTGGCCTGATGCAATGCTGTGATTGGAGGCAGCCGGATTTGTCATTTTGGACCCCCAAAGACAGCTTGCAACCGGCAGAAGAAGTGCTGGAGTGGCTGCCAAGATTAAAAGGTGTGTTTTTGAAGAAAACAGTGAAATGTCAATGTTGATGAATTAAAGTGCCCTTGTTTTTAATAGGTTTATTAAACACCAGGCACTAATTCATCAAAATGGACCTTCACTTTAAAGGGACACTCAAGTCAAAATTAAACTTTCATGATTTAGATGGAGCATGAAATTTTAAACAACTTTTCAGTTTACTACCATTAACAAAATGTGCACAGTCTTTTTTATATTTATAGTTTTTAAATCACCAGCTCCTACTGAGCATGTGCAAGAATTCACAGAATATACGTATATGCATTTGTGATTGGCTGATGGCTGTCACATGATACAGGGGGAGTGGAAATAGACATAACTTTAAAATTTGTCAGAAAAAAATATACAACTCATTTGAAGTTCAGACACAGGGGTAGATTTATCGTGCAGTGGAAGCAATCTGCCCCGAAGTTTCCAGCTCATCGGAAACTTAAGTTAAAGGGGCGGTAAGCCTAGAAAATAATGTTATATAATTTTGCACATAGTGCAGAATTATATAACATTATCTTAGCCAAATCTTATTCAACATAATATTGCGGTGAAATTTGATTTAAAAAATAGGGTTTTTCAGACCGCCGCTCTTGCTCTACTGAGCGGGTCTGGTTTTCCCCCTGAGCGCATCTGGGCAGCTGTCTAGTCACAGCCCAGCCTGATCGTGCCATTACACTCAATGCAGCTCGCTCCCGCTATTAGACAGAGCAGGAGCGAGCTGCCCAGACCCGCTCAGTAGAGGAAGAGCGGCAGTCTGAAAAATCCTCTTTTATAATCAAATTTCACCAGCAATATTATGTTGAATAAAGTTTGGCTAAGATAATGTTATATAATGGATAATGATAATGTTATATAATGGACCAAAAGAGTAATTGTCTCTGTAGAAGGACACTGATATGGAGAAAAATAACTAAAATGTAAATATTTTTTGGCAAAATTTAGAGAGTAAATGACAGCTTATTCAATGTATGTTTTATTTATCTTAATAATCACGTCACATAGAACAGTGTTCCTCAACTCCAGTCCTCATGATTTCTTAACTAGAGTACAGGTGAAATAATCAGCTGACCATGCTTACTAAACTGCACTAACCCGTCAGCTGATTATTTTACCTGTACTCTAGTTAGATATCATGAAACTCTGGCCTTTGAGGTGTACTTGAGGACTGGAGTTGAGAAACACTGAGATAAATGCTACTTTAATTGCTACTTTAGTATTTCTAGGATGGTGTATGTGAAGGCATTTCGACATATTATTTGTCACTTCTAATAATAATAATCATCTATCAGAATTTATAACAAACTCTCCTAAAACGTGCACAGCAAAAGAGATAAGGCTCCAGAGTTCAATTCCCAATGATCACATTTTAATTTATGATATATACCGTTAATCTTATAAACAAGGTATTAATATTCGTCAACAACACATTTAGTCAACTGATGCAAATTAGACACAAGATTATAGTAAGCAATCAATGCAGCCCGATTTCATTAAGGGGTATAAAACTTTATTGTTGTAATAAAAAAGCACTAAAAGTGGGTTGTATTTTATAAAAAGCATTGGAAAAGCATTTTACTTTTACTTAAACGTCATTGGTGCAGGGTCCATTACTTCATGTCACAGCCCCTGAAGAGGGCTGTGGTCTATACAGGAAGGAAAAGGAGGAGCTTTCTCTTTCTAAGTGGTTGCTAGGAGACACGTGCACTAGTTGTAATGGCAGCTCCTTTCCTTTCCTGTAGGCAAAAACTACGCTCAGAAGTTTTTGAGTTCTCATTTTTCAAGAAAACAAGTAAGTTGTTTACAGATCGTAGTGGTTCACACCTCTTTACTTATAAGGTCTTAAAGCACAGTTATTTTGAAAAATAATTTCCAAGCACTGACCTTTAAATGTTATACAAGTGAAACAGGTCTCATTTCTTATAAAGAAAGTTTCTGAGTACAGTATATATTATGAAAAGGTATTGAGAGCAAAATATTGTTTTAAAATACATTTTTACTATACAGAAAAATTAGCTTACAGAAGTAATAAAACAATCATTTAAATCCAAAATTCACACAGAGTTAATTGTCTATCAGTTAAGCTTGCTTTAAATAACAATTGTTTACATACCATTTGAATTGACTTTCAACAACCAAATCCTTTACTTTGACATGCTCTATAACATCCTGTCAGAGTCACCTGCCCATTTTTTACAACAAGGTGTATTTATAGTGTTTTTTATTGGATGATGTCATAATTTATTGTTTTCTTTTTATATGTATTTTTAGTATCATTATAACATCAACAACTTATCTAACTTTTGTTCTAGCATCAACAGTTTTGTACATCAACAACGTAGCCTTGAAAATCTGTTATACAAGAGTTAGACGTACGCACTTGTAAATATCGCAATGCGCATCCATCTTAGGATTTGCTAATACAAGGTTGAATAAACCTCCATTTTAGTTTCAGTACAGAAAATCATATAACATAATTTGTTAGTATTTTAATTCCACTAAACATAGTTATAAATCTTATACATTGTAGAACTTTAAACATATATTTGAATATTGCAGGATAAGCATGTGGAAGATTATAAATATCCTTTATGTACAGGATAAGCATATGAAAGATTATCCTTTATTTATTGTATATAGTAAGTATAAGAGTCTTTCTAAGAGAATGTATTTCTTACTGTTGGCATAGTCTTTAATAAAACATTTTCATATGAGTTTTATTCAGACAAGCACAGTGTTGGCTAAAATCTAGCACAAAAAAAAAGAAAGAAAAATCAGGATGTCAACCTTTTTATCCTGATATAGAGAGGGAAGTCAGTACTACTTTTATATAAATATATAAGTATGCTTTATTAGGTTTCTTAGCCAAATTTCAAAAATCAAATATATATTAGGCAAAATGTATATACTATGCTTAATCTACGCACGTATTAAAATATTCTCTGCGTAAAACACATGTACATAAGTTTCTAAGAAATGCTAATGATGCCCCATATATGTAGCATTTTGAATCAGCTCATAAACGGCTTTATGATTTCACAGAAGAAAAGGATGGTAAAAGGCACACACGTGTAAACTTACAGTTGCAGTCCGTGTTGTTTAAAACTACTGTACTCAAGTGCGGGTGTTCTGTAATATTTGCCGACTGCGTTACGTAACACGTACCGCCATGCCTACATCTAAATCCCACAGACGCAGAGGAAATAGAGCGCTTTCATATCCGCCATTTTGTTTCAAACGGAGGCTGGGTTTAACCTAGTGATTGGATGGTTATATTTGGCTGTTTTGAATGCAGATGTTAGCAATTTTCACTGTTGCGGATGTTATAGACGTTGTTTATCTATTTATTGTTTGTCTTTCAAACATAAAAAATGAAAAAATAAAAACAAAACATTATGTATACATGCATTAGCTTGTGATGATTAGCGTTAATTTTAGAAAAAAAAAAAATTCAGGCTATGCTAAAAAATACTTAAAACATATCTCTCACAAGGTTAAAAGAATGTTATTTTGCAGTCTGCTTTGTTTTACGGTTTTACTTTGTTTTTTTATAGCATATATCTATGTTTCCCACTATTTCTAGTATTAACACATAATATCAATAAGCAAACTGTATAAAGTGTACAGTGTTCTGTCGGTTGTAAAATATAATTTATTTATTTCCCTGAACGTGTTATCTGAGCGCATGCGTGCACATGCGTATTAGCAATTTAGATGTAGGCCAGCAGCCGTATGCGTTACGTGGGTCAGAAAACATTGCGCGGTCGGCAAATATTACAGAACACCAGCACATATCAAGTAGGCAGCTGACTCTTCATACACTCCAGGTAAAACAGGGTGACAAGGAGATGAGTGATATGACCACAGTGTAAGCCAATGGAGATTATTGTATTGCTCCTGCTGTTCTCTAGGTCTTCTGATACACCCGCCACAGATAAAAGGTTTTGTAGCTTTTCCAAATTCGCCCAAAAAAACACATCCTGTATACTTAGATTGTAAAGTCAAGTCTCATATGTAGCTCCCATAAAAGTCTAGCTCAGATCATGGGATTTTACTTATTCATCACCACATCCAATCTTAGCAAGATCCCTGAGAAGACATACACACAGCGCAGCATCGTTTACACAGCTGTATTGCCGCACACAATTCTGTGCCAAATAGTATGTCACCAGCTGTTAAAAATCCCAATCCATCTCTGATATCCAATATGTGAATATCCAACAGTCTTGAGCTTTAGGGAACTTTTCCGTGGACTCTCAGAAGTAAAATAAGCGGTCTTATGTAGCGATTACATCACCTGCATCTCCTAAATGTCACCTTTAAACACACTTGTTGTGCCAATGATTCACAGAGATCAACAGATCAGATAGGAGCATGCCTTTCTTGTATGCTGTTTTTTTAACACAATCTTTATTTCTTTTTATCTTTACTTTATTTGATTTTCCTTAGTAAAGGGCACTGTTTAATATCCCTTTACTTGTTTTGCCAGAGTTTCCTGTAATTTACATGCACAAATAGTACAGTGTCTCCCCCAGGGCCTGATATTTAAAAGTTCGCTGACATGGAGAGAAATCATGCAAAATCTTTGGGATTTTTTTTTCCGACCTTATATTGTAATGTAGATGTCTCTCCTTTACATCAAGCACCTGCATAGTGAAATAAATATCTTTCAAATTAAAATTTGTGTTTCTAACTTTTTTTTAGGGACCTCTCCTTACTGTCAAGGGGCCAGATTACAAGTGGAGCACTAATTAACGCTACTGTTCAACCCTTTTGCGCTCGTTGGTTTGCGTGCATATTATGAGTTGAAAGTAAACTATTTTTACTCGTGCGCTAACCAACAAGAGCAAATAGCCGAACTAGGAATATTATTCCCCCATAGAAGTCGATGGAGAAGAAAAAGTGGAAAAAACCTAACACCCTACTTGAGCACAAACCTAATCGCATATTCTCATGTGCCCTAACCGACATGAAAATATAAATATTTCACATTCCAATGAAAATAAATAAAAATATTAATAATATATTTAACAGTGATGTAATATCAAAACCGTAAAAATGTGATATACACTATACAACACTGTGTACTATAATAAATGTAGATGGATTGTTCTGTAAAAGGGGTTGTTATGAGAAGATCTTCTTTATACCTCAAAGAGAGTGGAAAGAAACTTTTTTTAACGTTTTTAAATTTCCCTTTAAAAACAGTTGCAGAATTACTCACATGCTATAGCGCTACTATAGCTCTAAGTGATGCGCTCAGTACAAATGGATCCAAGTCTGTAATGTTTGTAGTATCATTTCGCATTCCAATGTTCTTCACATAAAAGAATATTTTCTATTTATTGATAAATATTTTTACATATATCTGAAGGTATTTTGATACAATATATATCTATACCTATTTAAAGATGATTATATAAAGGTATATATATATATATAGATAGATAGATATAGATATATATATATATACAGTGTATATATATATATATATATATATATATATATATACTTTTTCAATTAAACACTTAACATCCAAAGAAACATCCCAACACAAGCCTTCAATCCCCCAACCTCGCTCCCAGTCACCCCCTCTGCCAAACTCTGCACCCTCCTCCCAACCACTGAGAGCGAAGTCTTCCTCACACCTCACTACCTGCCCACTTAACCCTATTTCTTCACATCTAATACCTTCTCTGTCTCCCACCCTCATTCCAGCTCTTACTCACATATTCAACCTATCCCTTTCTACCGGCTCATTCCCTGCCTCCTTCAAACATGCAAAGGTCACCGCCATCCTGAAAAAACCCTCCCTTGACCCTAACTCTCCTGCAAACTACCGCCCCATATCACTGCTCCCGCTAGCTTCAAAAATCCTTGAAAAACTAGTTTTGATTGCCTAACCCACTTCCTGTCCTCCAACTCATTGCTCAACCCCCTGCAATCTGGCTTCCGTCCCCAACACTCAACTGAGACTGCCCTCACCAAGGTTACTAACGATCTCCTTTCTGCTAAAAACAGAATATATGTGTATATATGTCTGTAAATACATACATACACACATAAATACATATGTACACATATATAGACATATCTATATACATACATATTCCACCATTACACATGTATATGTTATGTATCTCAATATTAAAGCCCTCTGTCTGCCTTTTTTTTAACACCTGAGATCTCATACCTTTGAGCCCTTATAACTTTTGTGTGCAATATTTTTGTTTTATTAATTTTTATTTGATGTGTTTTGTGCAACTTTTTAGTTTTGCGAAACAGTTAACCAGAGCTCAGAAGTTGCGGTAATCATTCTAGCGTAAATCACGATTGTGCTCAAGCGATCACATTTACTTTTAACTCGTAATATGAGCGGTATGCCCAAGAAACGCAAACACCCATCATTAACTGCTTATTGCTTGCGCGCAAAAATGTGCGCTCTGCTCATAATCTGGCCCAAGATGTCTTAGATCATCTCGCCTGAATGGGGAGCATATTCTGCATTTATCTGATACTGCTACATGCTACACTGCTATTTCTTAGCTCGGGGCAGAAGCTCATTTACATCTGTCATCTAAATTAGACACTGAAAAAAAGATCCGTTAAATAATCTAACCATTGCCAATCTGGCTTTGTCATCTTTTAATCTTGTTCGCTGTTAAATGTTCTAATGAATGTGCTATATAATCAACTTGTTGAGACCCATCTTAGTGAACTGACAGGTGGACCTATATTTGTTATTTTTTTATATCTACAGTATGTCAAATGCCTTAAATAAAGGGTTTAGTGTACTATAAAAAAAAATTCCCCTTAATGTTTTGTAAAGGAGTACACGTATGGGCCTCTGATTGTAGATTCAGTATATCTTGACATTTTTCATTGCAGGTGACAACATCAGGTTATCATAAAACATTTCAGTACAAATAAATATAATGATCATTTGAAAGACAAAAGGAGACATCCGGTTTCATATTTATTGCAGTGAATGAAAGTATAAAACTAAACAACGAAAAGTTGAAGTATTCATAATTAGTGATGTCGCGAATAGTTTGCCGACGAACATAGCATGTTCGCGTTCGCCACGGCGGGCGAACATATGCGATGTTCGATTTGTCCCCTATTCGTCATCATTGAGTAATACTTTGACCCTGTACCTCACAGTCAGCAGACACATTCCAGCCAATCAGCAGCAGACCCTCCCTCCCAGACCCTCCTACCTCCTGGACAGCATCCATTTTAGATTCATTCGGAAGCTGCATTGTTAGTGAGAGGAGGGACAGTGTAGCTGCTGCTGATTTTATAGGGAAATCGATAGCTAGGCTAGTGTATTCAGTGTCCACTACAGTCCTGAAGGACTCATCTGATCTCTGCTGTAAGGACAGCACCCCAAAAAGCCCTTTTTAGGGCTAGAACATCAGTCTGCTTTTTTTTTTCTGTGTAATCTAATTGCAGTTGCCTGCCTGCCAGCGTGTGTCAGGCTCACAGAGTATACTGTGCCCACTTGCCCAGTGCCACCACTCATATCTGGTGTAACAGTAGTGTAGATTTAAAAAAAAAAAACACTTTTTTGACTGTGTTAAATAATAGCAGTCAGTTTCCTTCACACGTGTGCGTTTCAGTGCCTGCCTGCCAGGGCACAGTGTCACCCCAGTGCAACTCATATCTGGTGTAACAGTAGTGTAGATTTAAAAAAACAACAACACTTTTTTGACTGTGTTAAATAATAGCAGTCAGTTTCCTTCACACGTGTGCGTTTCAGTGCCTGCCAGGGCACAGTGTCACCCCAGTGCAACTCATATCTGGTGTAACAGTAGTGTACATTTTAAAAAAAACAACACTTTTTTGACTGTGTTAAATAATAGCAGTCAGTTTCCTTCACACGTGTGCGTTTCAGTGCCTGCCTGCCAGAGCACAGTGTCACCCTAGTGCAACACATATCTGGTGTAACAGTAGTGTACATTTAAAAAACAACAACACTTTTTTGACTGTGTTAAATAATAGCAGTCAGTTTCCTTCACACGTGTGTGTTTCAGTGCCTGCCAGGGCACAGTGTCACACCAGTGCAACACATATCTGGTGTAACAGTAGTGTACATTTAAAAAACTGTACTGTAAAAGACTGTAATAGATTGAATACCAGTTAGTTGTCTGCAAGCGTGTGTCAGGCCTACAGCGTCTACTCTGCCAACTTCTGCCAGTGCACAGTGCCACTCATATCTGTTGTCACAGTAGCTTGCACGCATAGTACCACTAATCGAAAAAAAAATGACAGGCAGAGGCAGGCCACCCCGCAGGGTCCGTCGTGTTCGTGGTGCTGTGATTCCCTTTGGCCCTAGAATAATGCCCAGTGTTCAGAGGCCACGTACCCCGAACTCGAACATTTCTGAGGACATAGTTGACTGGCTAACACAGGACACCCAATCTTCTACAGCTTCCGCTCGGAACCTTGACGCACCATCCTCCTCCAGCTTAGCTTCGGGCACCTCTCAAGTTACCACTCGCCCGCCTGCCGCCACCACCAACACTAGCACCACAGCCGCTTCACTTGATCTGTCAGAGGAGTTATTTACACATCAGTTGGAAGAAATGAGTGATAGTGATGCGCAACCATTATTGCCAGAGGATGTAGATAACAGGGATATGTCTCAGTCAGGCAGCATTACACACATGGACGTACGGTGTGATGATGTTGATGATGATGTTGTACCCGCTGCTGCTTCCTTTGTTGAGTTGTCAGATACAAGTGAAGCGATTGATGATGACGATGCGTCCGTGGATGTCACATGGGTGCCCGCTAGAAGAGAAGAAGAAGAGGGGAAAAGTTCAGATGGGGAGACAGAGAGGAGGAGGAGACGAGTTGGAAGGAGGGGGAGGTCGTCGCAAGGAGCTAGTGGCACAGTCAGACAGCATGCATCAGCACCTGGGATCAGCCAGACAGCACGCCAATCAACGCATGCTGTTGCCACCACCAGAATGCCGTCATTGCAGAGCTCAGCAGTGTGGCATTTTTTTGTGTGTCTGCCTCTGACAACAGCGATGCCATTTGCAACCTGTGCCAAAAGAAACTGAGTCGTGGGAAGTCCAACACCCACCTAGGTACAACTGCTTTGCGAAGGCACATGATCACACATCACAAACGCCTATGGGATCAACACATGAGTACAAGCAGCACACAAACTCAAAGCCACCATCCTCCTCCTGGTCCAGCATCTTCAGCCACATCAACCACTGCTGTCCTCCTTGCCCCTCTCAACCATCCGCCACTCCGTGTCTCGCCTTGAGCAGTTCCTGCTCATCTGCCCACAGTCAGGTGTCTGTCAAGGACATGTTTGAGCATAAGAAGCCAATGTCACAAAGTCACCCCCTTGCCCGGCATCTGACCGCTGGCTTTACTGAACTCTTAGCCCACCAGCTTTTACCATACAAGCTGGTGGAGTCTGAGGCGTTCAAAAAATTTGTAGCTATTGGGACACCGCAGTGGAAGGTACCCGGCCAAAATTTCTTTGCACAAAAGGCAATCCCCAACCTGTACTCGATTGTGCAAAATTAAGTAATGGCATGTCTGTCATACAGTGTTGGGGCAAGGGTCCATCTGACCACTGATACATGGTCAGGGCAGGTATATCACCTACACTGCGCATTGGGTAAACCTGCTGACGGCTGACAAGCATGGAATGCGTGGCTTTGCAGAGGAGTTGGTGACACCGCCACAACTTGCAGGCAGGCCTGCTGCCACCTCCTCTACTCCTCCTACTCCATCCTCTTCCATAACCTCCTCGGCTGAGTCTTCTTCTGCTGCTGCATCGTGCTCCACATCAACGGCACCCCCCCAGCTCCCCAGGTACTATTCCATATCCCGGATATAGCAGTGTCACGCCGTCTTGGGGTTGACTTGCCTGAAAGCAGAGAGTCACACTGGACCAGCACTCCTGTCCGCCCTGAACGCACAGGTGGATCAGTGGCTGACTCCGCACCAACTGGAAATCGGCAAAGTGGTTAGTGACAACGGAAGAAATTTGGTGGTGGCATTGAATTTGGGCAAGTTGACACATGTGCCGTGCATGGCACATGCGTGTAATATGATCGTACAACGCTTTGTGCATAAGTACCCAGGCTTACAGGACGTCCTGAAGCAGGCCAGGAAGGTGTGTGGCCATTTCAGGCGTTCCTACATGGCCATGGTGACTTTTCAGATATCCAGCGGCGAAACAACATGCGAGTGAGGCGCTTGATTTGTGACAGCCCGACACGTTGGAATTCAACACTCCTAATGTTCGACCTCCTGATCCAACAAGAAAAAGCCGTTAACGACTATTTGTATGACCGGGGTGCTAGGACAGCCTCTGCGGAGCTGGGAATTTTTTTGCTACGTTACTGGACGCTCATGCGCAATGCCTGTAGGCTCATGCATCCTTTTGAGGAGGTGACAAACCTAGTCAGTCGCACCGAAGGCACCATCAGCGACATCATACCATTTGTTTTCTTCCTGGAGCGTGCCCTGCGAAGAGTGCTGGATCAGGCCGTAGATGAGCGTGAAGAGGAAGAGGAAGAGTTGTGGTCACCATCACCACCAGAAACAGCCTTATCAGCATCGCTTGCTGGACCTGCGCAAACGCTTGAAGAGGATTGTGAGGAAGAGGAGTCAGAGGAGGAATGTGGCTTTGAGGAGGAGGAGGAAGACCAACCACAACAGGCATCCCAGTGTGCTCGTTGTCACCTATCTGGTACCCGTGGTGTTGTACGTGGCTGGGGGGAAGAAGATACCTTCAGTGAGATCACTGAGCTCGAGGAATGGGACATGAGTAGCTCGGCATCCAACCTTGTGCAAATGGGGTCTTTCATGCTGTCGTGCCTGTTGAGGGACCCTTGTATAAAAAGGCTGAAGGAGAACGACCTGTACTGGGTGTCCACGCTACTAGACCCCTGGTATAAGCATAAAGTGCCTGAAATGTTACCGAATTACCGCAAGTCGGAAAGGATGCAGCAGTTCGAAAATAAATTAAAAAGTATGCTTTACACAGCGTATAAGGGTGATGTCACAGCACAACAGGAATCTAACAGGGGAAGAGGTGAAAGTAATCCTCCTCCTCCCATGACCACAACGGCAAGGACAGGACGCTTTACAGACGTGTTGTTGATGGAGGACATGCAGAGCTTTTTAAGTCCTACGCATCACCACAGCCCTTCGGGGTCCACCCTCAGAGAACGACTCGACCGACAGGTAGCAGACTACCTCGCCTTAACTGCAGATATCGACACTCTGAGGAGCGATGAACCCCTTGACTACTGGGTGTGCAGGCTTGACCTGTGGCCTGAGCTATCCCAATTTGCGATAGAACTTCTGGCCTGTCCCGCTTCAAGTGTCCTGTCAGAAAGGACCTTCAGTGCAGCAGGAGGTATTGTCACTGAGAAGAGAAGTCGCCTAGGTCAAAAAAGTCTAGATTACCTCACCTTTATTAAGATGAATGAGGGATGGATCCCGAAGGGACTGACAGTGGGCGATACATTCGACTAAAAAAGGCCTGATGAGATGAGCTGCCTTGGGCTAAAAATGGTCCACACGCTGCTGTATTTTATCTCTGAATGCCGGATGACTTGCGTGACTTATCCGCCACCAACTAGGGTTCAAGCCGCAATGTTTTAGGGCACTTTCTGCCTGGAAAACAAACATCAATTTTTCTGGCCGCTGCTACAGCAGCGGCTGCAACAATGCCTGATTTTTCAGGCACGTGTACATGCCTAATTTTTCTGGCCTCTGGTGCTGCACTGTGGCTTCAAAAACCAAACCAAAAAAAAGGCACATAACAGGGATTAAACTGATAAGAATAGTACTACTTAACACACCACTCCTATCTGGTGGCACATTAGATTGCACGCACAGTGCCCCAAATTTGAAGTAGGAGGAGCGACCAAGAATCTTTTTCCATCTCCCGGTTCCTAAAATCGATGCCATATACACGTCCCCTGATAGGGGATGTAACAGGGATTAAACTGATAAGAATAGAACTACTTAACACACCACTCCTATCTGGTGGCACATTAGATTGCACGCGCAGTGCCCCAAACTTGAAGTAGGAGGACCGACCAAGCATCTTTTTCCATCTCCCGGTTCCTAAAATCGATGCCATATACACGTCCCCTGATAGGGGACGTAACAGGGATTAAACTGATAAGAATAGAACTACTTAACACACCACTCCTATCTGGTGGCACATTAGATTGCACGCGCAGTGCCCCAAATTTGAAGTAGGAGGACCGACCAAACATCTTTTTCCATCTCCCGGTTCCTAAAATCGATGCCATATACACGTCCCCTGATAGGGGGCGTAACTGGGATTAAACTGATAAGAATAGTACTACTTAACACACCACTCCTATCTGGTGGCACATTAGATTGCACGTGCAGTGCCCTAAATTTGAAGTAGGAGGACCGACCAAGAATCTTTTTCCATCTCCCGGTCCCTAAAATCGATGCCATATACACGTCCCCTGATAGGGGACGTAACAGGGATTAAACTGATAAGAATAGTACTACTTAACACACCACTCCTATCTGGTGGCACATTAGATTGCACGCACAGTGCCCCAAATTTAAAGTAGGAGGACCGACCAAGAATCTTTTTCCATCTCCCGGTTCCTAAAATCGATGCCATATACACGTCCCCTAATAGGGGACGTAACAGGGATTAAACTGATAAGAATAGAACTACTTAACACACCACTCCTATCTGGTGGCACATTAGATTGCACGCGCAGTGCCCCAAATTTGAAGTAGGAGGACCGACCAAGCATCTTTTTCCATCTCCCGGTTCCTAAAATCGATGCCATATACACGTCCCCTGATAGGGGACGTAACAGGGATTAAACTGATAGGAATAGTACTACTTAACACACCTTATAATAACGCAGAGAGAGGCAACGCAGAGAGAGGAGTCTGAAGAAGAGAAGTCAGAGGAGGAAGGTGGCTTTGAGGAGGTGGAAGACCAAACACCGCAGGCGTCCCAGGGGGCTTGTTGTCACCTTTCGGGACCCTTGGTGTTGTACGTGGCTGGGTGGAGGAAGAGACCTTCAATGACATCAGTGAGGACAAGGAACGGGACATGGCTAGCTTGGTATCCAACCTTGTGCAAATGGGGAGTTAGCGGTTGTGCAAATGGACTGTTTGCGGTTGTTTGCGGTGCGTTAAAGGGACAGTCTAGGCCAAAATAAACTTTCATGATTCAGATAGAGCATGTAATTTTAAAAACTTTTCCAATTTAGTTTTATCACCAATTTTGCTTTGTTCTCTTGGTTTTCTTAGTTGAAAGCTTAACCTAGGAGGTTCATATGCTAATTTCTTAGACCTTGAAGCCCACCTCTTTCAGAATGCATTTTAACAGTTTTTCACCACTAGAGGGTGTTAGTTCACGTATTTCATTTAGATAACTTCTCGTGCACGAGCACAGTGTTATCTGGGAGCAGGCACTGATTGGCTAGACTGCAAGTCTATCAAGAGAACTGAAAAAAGGGGCAGTTTGCAGAGGCTTAAATACAAGATAATCACAGAGGTTAAAAGTATATTATTATAAATGTGTTAGTTATGCAAAACTGGGAAATGGGTAATAAAGGGTCCGTATTATCTATCTTTTAAAACAATAAAAATTCTGGTGTAGACTGTCCCTTTAAACTGGGAGTTTGGTCTGTCACTGTGAAGCGGGCGTAACCCTTACACTACCTGATCGATGCAACATCATAGCTGATGTTTTAAAGCATGTTATTCCAAACAATTTAGGAATGCTAGGTGATTTATGCCCTTTATGGATTAAAACCAGACTCTGCATCAACTATGTAATTTTCCATGGGAGTTTTGCCATGGTTCCCCCTCCGGCATGCCACAGTCCAGGTGTTAGTCCCCTTGAAACAACTTTTCCATCACTATTGTGGTCAGAAAGAGTCCCTGTGGGTTTTAAAGTTTGCCTGCCTATTGAAGTCTATGGCAGTTCGCCCGGTTCGCCCGTTTGCGAACAGTTGTGGAAGTTCACGTTCGCCGTTCGCAAACCCAAATTTTTATGTTCGCAACATCACTATTCATAATTATAGCAAAAAAATTAAAAAAGGAAAATGTATCAAGATTGCAGATGAGCAAGTTCTCAAGTAAAGAGAACCTATCTGTTTACAATCACTACTTATGATGAAGCATTGTGTGACAAAACGAGCTTTGTGCAATCCTGCTCTTGTGCAATTGGTTGACTATCGAGCAGGGCCTGTCAATTAGCCCAATCAAGCGAGTGCCGGGTGATTTATCTTGCCACCTCCGGAGTGACAGAGAGTAAAGAAGCAGTTTTGCTTCTTAAATTTGTGGTTGCAGACTCACTATGCAGTTAAGTTGTGCCCTGATGCTACATCTTCAAACACTACTAGGTGAATATTGAGATGAGTACAGTATATGTAGAGGACATACTTATAATTAGTATACAAAAAGCACAAGTTACACAATGATGCACTAATATCACTATATGCATGTATTAAAAAGGTAATGTACAACAGGGCTTATGAAATTTATAAAGGAGAGTTTATGAAAGTATTCAACTCCCTCAGCCCATATTATATAACACAATCAAATTAAAAAGGCAATTGTCAGATTAACTAAATCCAATGGTCTTCAGCAGCAAGTAGTGACTGTATCTATGTATCCATTTGTACAAGTGATGACATTGTAATATCACTTATTATTCAGAGCAGTTACAGAGAATCATAACATTACAATATTATACCGCTCAAATAGTATGTTATCCCAAATAGTGGCCTAGAAAATAATGTAACTGCAAGTCTAGCCTAATTAAACCTATAACCTGATTTATAGAGTAATAAGAAACAAAACCTGTCAAGGAAAATAAATTATTAGCCTAATTAGTTTTACTGTGATCAGTAAACTGAAATAGTAGCTATTAGCAAATCCCTCAGCTACAAGATAAGTAAAATGTGAGGTTGCATAATAAAAAGGCACAGTTCATAGAATAGCAGAATAAAACTGCAATTAACCCTGGTCAATAGTACAATTGAGATACTGATTAAATATATTCTTAGGAGAGGAGCCTACGTTACACTTAATAACCAGTACAATAGAGAGCTGCATGAACCACATGGTCTAAGGTTTCATACATACATTCAAATCTATGTAATATGTTTTAATCATTGACTTCAAATAAAATCTGAATTGTATAAAGCACACAAAGTATATTGTCAGGACAGTAAAGAATAGAAAATCAATGGTCAGAAAATGCCTTAGAAGTTGTCAAACCTTTAGTCATCATAAGATAAAGATACAGTGTTGTGTAAAATGTTCTCCCCATAGATGTGTTTCCCATTTCCCCTGTTGGAGTGTATTAAATTTTATAAAATACTCCCTTTACCTTTATTTCATCTTTTAAAATTGATACTTTTGCCTGTTGTATACCCACCTATACTGAAAATGTATTTGGTATAGATATAAAACAAAATTAGGTCCACCTGTCAGTTCCAAAACATATTCATCAAATAACAAAGCTAGATTTGCATTGGTTGGATTATCTATGTAAATATCATAGAGCAAATGGATCACAATTAACAGCGCAGTGTGCATTATCTTGCACTCTGTCTCACTCTAAAAATAATGCACAATCTGGTGTCAATATGGCCTTTGGTCGCCAACGTTTGTTTGAAGAGAATAAGAGGCATTGGAGAATCAACAAATTTCACATAGGAAATTGACAAATTATACAACAGTTACTGGAAAATATCTTTATTTTACAATTTGATACGGTTTGGTACAAAGAGATTCTTCATACAAATCATCTTCCTAGCTTAATACATTCAACAACTTTCTGCATTCAACAACTTTTTTTAAGTGGGAGTAACGACATTAAACTGCCAGGTCAAAATCAATAACTAAAAAGTTAAAGCGTTAAAGAGTACAATATTAAAGGGACATGAAACAAAAGGGTATTGCAGTGATGCCTCGATATGGAGGCATCCTGCAATACCCCTTTACAAGACTCCGATGCAGAGAGAGCCACTCTGTGGCCCTCTCTGCACCGGTTGCAATGGTGCCGATGGTGCCGTTGTCTGGGTGGGAGGAGGGAGCGTGTGCGCGCGTGCACGATGCGCGCGCGTGCACGAGGGGGCGCGTGTGCACCGGCGTGCGTGTGCACGGGGGCACGTGCACGTGCACGTGCACACATTAGCCACACTGACACCAATGAAGTAAGGAAGGGGGAAAAAAAGTTAATATTTTTTCTTTACATATAAAAGGATCTGGGAGGGGGAGGGGGTGGGGGTATTGTGGGGGGGCTGCTACACTACAGAAATAATTCAAAATAAAAATAAAAGTTATAAATAAAATTTAAATACTTTGGTTTGTGGGGCCAAACTGGGTACTGGCAGACAGCTGCCAGTACCCAAGATGGAGGTAATTAGGTAGGGGAGAGGGTTAGAGAGCTGGAGGGGGGGATCAGGGAGGTTGGTGCTAAGGCAGGGGTCCATCACAACTAAAATATTTTATTATTTTTATTTAAAAAAAAACAAAAAACTTTTATTTAACTCTTTTATTTAGTACTGGCAGACTTTCTGCCAGTACTTAAGATGGCGGGAACAATTGTGGGGTGGGGTAGGGAAGAGAGCTGTTTGGGAGGGATCAGGGGGTGGGATGTGTCAGGTGGGAGGCTGATCTCTAAAATTAACCCTGCAAGCTCCCTACAAGCTACCTAATTTAACCCCTTCACTGCTGGGCATAATTCACGTGTGGTGCGCAGCAGCATTTAGCGGCCTTCTAATTACCAAAAAGCAACGCCAAAGCCATGTAAGTCTGCTATTTCTGAACAAAGGGGATCCCAGAGAAGCATTTACAACCATTTGTGCCATAATTGCAGAAGCTGTTTGTAAATAATTTCAGTGGGAAACCTAAAGTTTGTGACAAAATTTGTGAAAAAGTTAACTTTTTTTTTATCGCATTTGGCGGTGAAATGGTGGCATGAAATATACCAAAATGGACCTAGATCAATACTTTGGGTTGTCTTCTAAAAAAAAATATACACATGTCAAGGGATATTCAGGTATTCCTGACAGATATCAGGGTTCCAAAGTAACTAGCGCTAATTTTGAAAAAAAGTGGTTTGGAAATAGCAAAGTGCTACTTGTATTTATTGCCCCATAAATTGCAAAAAAAGCAAAGAACGTGTAAACATTGGGTATTTCTAAACTCAGAAAAAAATTATAAACTATTTAGCATGGGTGTTTTTTGGTGATTGTAGATGTGTAACAGATTTTGGGGGTCAAAGTTAGAAAAAGTGTGTTTTTTTCCATTTTTTCCTCATATTTTATCATTTTATTTTAGTAAATTATAAGATATGATGAAAATAATGGTATCTTTAGAAAGTCCATTTAATGACGAGAAAAACGGTATATAATATGTGTGGGTACAGTAAACGAGTAAGAGGACAATTACAGCTAAACGCAAACACTGCAGAAATGTAAAAATAGCCATTGTCATTAAGGGTAAGAAAATTGAAAAATGGTCCGGTCATTAAGGGGTTAAAGGGACACTGTACCCAAAATATTTCTTTTGTGATTCAGATAGAGCATGCAATTTTAAGCAACTTTCTAATTTACTCCTATTATCAATTTTTCTTCGTTCTCTTGCTATCATTATTTGAAAAAAAAGGCATCTAAGCTTTTTTTTGTTTCAGTACTCTGGACAGCACTTTTTTATTGGTGGATGAATTTATCCACCAATCAGCAAGGACAACCCAGGTTGTTCACCAAAAATGGTCCGGCATTTAAACTTACATTCTTGCATTTCAAATAAAGATACCAAGAAAATGAAGACAATTTGATAATAGGAGTAAATTAGAAAGTTGCTTAAAATTTCATGCTCAATCTGAATTCACGAAAGAAAATTTTTGGGTACAGTGTCCCTTTAAGAAGTAGCGGTCATAAGACCGCTGCTCCTTAATTCATCCACCACCTCTGAGGTTGCGGACAGCAATCATCCCGATCAGATACGATTGGGATGATTGACACACCCTGCTAGAGGCCAATGTGCAGGTGCGGCATTGTACAAGCAGTTCACCAGAAATGCTTGCACAATGTTAAATGCCGACAGCGTATGCTGTCAGCATTTAGCGATGCAGGGTGGACATGATTCGCTATAGATCTATAAATCTACCCCATAGAATAAAATTTTTAAAAAAGTTTCCAATTCACTTCTATTATCAAATTTTCTTTGTTCCTGTGTTATTCCTTATTCGGTAGATATCTAGATAGGTGGTGTGCACATTTCTGCAGCACTACATAACAGGAAATAGTGCTGCCATCTAGTGCTCTTGCTAATGTATAACATTGTTGCAAAACTGCTGCCATATAGTGCTGCAGACACGTGCACACTCCTCAACTTACCTTCCTGCTTTTCAACAAAGAATAACAAGAAAACAAAGAAAAATTGATAATGGAAGTACATTGGAAAGTTGTTTAAAATTGTATATTCTATCGGAATCATGAAAAAAAACTGGGTTTTATGTCCCTTTAAATGTTTCAAATGCATGAGAGCTGCCTCCTATTGGCCCTTATTTGCCATGATTCAGTTAGAGCCAACAGTGGGTGGCGTTTCAGGTCGGCTGCTAGTAGCGAGCATCTATCCATGTTGCGCAATGAAGAAAAGCAAATTTTAATTTTTTTTTTTTAATTAAATTAAATAAAATTTAAATTATGGCCCCATATGACAGGGGAGGCAGTGCCTCACCTGCCTCCCCTGACTGCACGAAGCCTGGATGCACATCTCTAGTAGTACGTTTTAAATAAGGTAAACCTCTAATTATACCAGTTACATTCCTTTTTCGGGATTATGGTTTAGAAAATCTGAACCCAAATAAGGGCCTGTAACATTATACCCCTTTAAGGGGCGGTTACCTCAGGTGCATATAAATTACACTGGATACATCACACCAATGCTTGGTATTGATGTATCCAGCCTGGATTAACTTCCTGTGAGCTAATCCCTTTTGCACCTGTGAAGCTAGTTTCTCTCCTGTGGATTTTGGGGAAATTTGCCTACCTCTCTCTCTCCCTGGATCCGGAGCCCTGCTACTCTCACCTGCTCTGTAGTGGACATTCAGTTCCAGCCGACTACCGGGTGACGTCACTCCCACGAGCCGCATCCACTGTGACTCTCACACACGCTGCTCTCAGCCGCTGCTGCAGCGTCTCTGCCTTGTGCTCTCTCTCTCCCACAAGCCTCATCAGCTGTGTCTCACACACCCTGCTTCCAGCAGCTGCTGCAGCGTCTCTGCCTAGTGCTCTCTCTCAAGCAAAGGATTGTGCCTCTCTGACTGTGAGCTTTTTCTTCAATATTCCTCTGCTTGTTACTTAAATCTGGGTAAGCTGAGTATTTATTTTTTCCAGTTCATATTTTTTAAGCTTTAGCTGCTTATTTTGTTTATTCATTGCAATGAAGGTATTTGTTATTTTTAAAGTCATGTCTGACTAAATTTGAACTACCATATGTTGCCAGGGGTAAATAGTTCTACATATTTTCATGACAACTGACTAGTATATTAAAACCATAATAAAATATATGTAAAACCCTAAGCCATGAGTTATTACATATATTTAAAAATGAAACACTCACTCAAGTTTTTATTTGGTAACCATACTTTTAATATATTGGAAAATCTATTCATGAATTATGCTCACAATAGACTTGTTGAAAACAGTGTTACTAATAAACTGTCACACACCTGTTACAGGGCCAGATTAAAAGCGTAGCAGTATTTAACGTTCCCGCACGCGCACTATTTCCTCTAGAAGTAAGGTTTTTGCACACATCTGCTAGCACTCGCATTACAAGTTCAAAGTAAAAAGTTTTCGCTCGGGTGCTAAACCAATATGTTAAAAAAGCCAAAGTTATCACGTGCACGTTAATGGAAAAACCTAACACCTTACTCGAGCACAACCCTGATGTGCACTAACCCATCATGAAAATATTAATATTTCACATTTCAATGTTCTTCACATAGCAGAACAAGTTCTATTTATTCATAAATACATATTTCTACATATATTTGATGGTATTTTGGTACAATATATATCTATACCTATATGTATAGAAAAAAGATTTAATTGAATCACTTTGTTTAAACACGGCGAGTGCTCTCTTTGGACAATCTTTTATATATATATATATATATATATATATATAGATCAGTGACGTGCGGTGAGGTCTGAAGCTGGTGAGGCACTAGATATGATACGCTGAAGAAAGACATATACAGCGGGCCGCAAGTACCCCCAACAGGCCAGGTTTTATTTTTTTGCTGAACCAGTGCATAGATTAAATAATAAGCTGATGGGTGAGAGCAGTGACGTGCGGTAAGGTCTGAGAGAGAGAGAGAGAGAGAGAGAGGGGGGGGGGGGGGGGAGAGAGAGAGAGAGGGGGAGAGATAGAGAGAGAGGGTGAGAGAGAGAGAGAGAGAGACAGAGAGAGGAGAGAGAGAGAGACAGGGAGAGGAGAGAGGGAGAGAGAGACAGGGAGAGAGAGAGGAGAGAGAGAGACAGAGAGAGACAGGGAGAGAGACAGAGAGAGACAGGGAGAGAGAGAGAGAGACAGGGAGAGAGAGAGCGAGACAGGGAGAGAAAGAGACAGGGAGAGAGAGAGAGAGAGAGACAGGGAGAGAGAGAGAGAGAGCGAGACAGGGAGAGAGAGAGACAGGGAGAGGAGAGAGGGAGAGAGAGAGACAGGGAGAGGAGAGAGGGAGAGAGAGACAGGGAGAGAGAGAGGAGAGAGAGAGAGAGAGAGAGGAGAGAGAGAGAGACAGGGAGAGAGAGAGACAGGGAGAGGAGAGAGGGAGAGAGAGAGACAGGGAGAGAGAGAGAGACAGGGAGAGGAGAGAGACAGGGAGAGGAGAGAGGGAGAGAGAGAGGCAGGGAGAGGAGAGAGGGAGAGAGAGACAGGGAGAGAGAGAGAGACAGGGAGAGGAGAGAGGGAGAGAGAGAGAGAGAGACAGGGAGAGAGAGAGGGAGAGAGAGAGGGAGGGAGAGAGAGGGAGAGAGAGAGAGACAGGGAGAGAGATAGAGACAGGGAGAGAGATAGAGAGAGAGACAGGGAGAGAGAGAGGGAGTGAGAGACAGGGAGAGGAGAGAGGGAGTGAGAGAGACAGGGAGAGAGAGAGAGAGACAGGGAGAGAGAGAGAGACAGGGAGAGAGAGAGAGAGAGAGAGAGAGAGAGAGAGAGAGAGAGAGAGAGAGACAGGGAGAGAGAGAGACAGGGAGGGAGAGAGAGAGACAGGGAGAGAGAGAGACAGGGAGAGAGAGAGAGAGAGAGAGAGAGAGAGAGAGAGAGAGAGACAGGGAGAGAGAGAGGGAGAGAGAGACAGGGAGAGAGAGAGAGAGAGAGAGAGAGGAGACAGGGAGAGAGAGAGAGACAGGGAGAGAGAGAGACAGGGAGAGAGAGGGAGAGACAGGGAGACAGGGAGAGAGAGAGAGAGAGAGAGACGGAGAGATGGAGACAGGGAGAGAGAGAGACAGGGAGGGAGAGAGAGAGAGAGAGAGACAGGGAGAGAGGGAGAGAGAGAGGGAGACAGGGAGAGAGAGAGACAGAGAGGGAGACAGGGAGAGAGAGAGGGAGACAGGGAGAGAGAGAGGGAGACAGGGAGAGAGAGAGGGAGACAGGGAGAGAGAGAGACAGGGGAGAGAGAGAGACAGGGGGAGAGACAGGGAGAGAGAGAGAGAGAGAGACAGGGAGAGAGAGAGAGACAGGGAGAGAGAGAGACAGGGAGAGAGAGAGAGAGAGAGAGAGAGAGAGAGAGAGAGAGAGAGAGAGAGAGAGAGG
Organism: Bombina bombina; assembly: GCF_027579735.1. Classification (NCBI taxonomy): domain Eukaryota; kingdom Metazoa; phylum Chordata; class Amphibia; order Anura; family Bombinatoridae; genus Bombina; species Bombina bombina. The sequence goes on along the minus strand of NC_069500.1, from coordinate 727,662,196 downwards.
GAGCCAGGGAGAGTGGGAGACAGGGAGAGAGAGAGGGAGGGGGGGAGAGGGAGACAGGGAGAGAGAGAGACAGGGAGAGAGGTAGACAGGGAGAGGAGAGAGGGAGAGAGAGAGATACAGGGAGAGAGAGGGAGACAGGGAGAGGGGAGACAGGGAGAGGGAGAGGGGGAGACAGGGAGAGGAGAGAGGGAGACAGGGAGAGGAGAGAGGGAGACAGGGAGAGAGGAGAGAGGGAGACAGGGAGAGAGGAGAGAGAGGGAGACAGGAGAGCAGAGAGGGAGAGAGAGACAGGGATAGAGAGAGAGGGAGAGAGAGAGAGAGAGAGAGAGAGAGAGAGAAGGAGAGGGGAGAGAGGGAGACAGGGAGAGGAGAGAAGGAGACAGGGAGAGTGGGAGACAGGGAGAGGAGAGAGGGAGACAGGGAGAGAGGGAGACAGGGAGAGAGGGAGACAGGGAGAGGAGAGAGAGGGAGACAGGGAGAGGAGAGAGAGGGAGACAGGTAGAGGAGAGAGAGGGAGACAGGGAGAGGAGAGAGAGGGAGACAGGGAGAGGAGAGCGGAAGACAGGGAGAGAGAGAGAGACACAGGGAGAGAAAGAGAGAGAGAGAAGGAGACAGGGAGAGAGAGACAGGGAGAGAGAGAGAGAGAGAGAGAGAGAGAGAGAGACAGGGAGGGAGAGAGAGAGAGACAGGGAGAGAGAGAGAGAGAGAGAGGAGACAGGGAGAGAGAGAGAGGAGACAGGGAGAGAGAGAGAGACAGGGAGAGAGAGAGACAGGGAGAGAGAGGGAGAGACAGGGAGACAGGGAGAGAGAGAGAGACAGAGAGATGGAGACAGGGAGAGAGAGAGACAGGGAGAGAGAGAGACAGGGAGGGAGAGAGAGAGGGAGACATAGAGGGATACAGGGAGAGAGAGAGGGAGACAGGGAGAGAGAGAGACAGGGGGAGAGAGAGAGACAGGGGGAGAGAGAGAGACAGGGGGAGAGACAGGGAGAGAGAGAGAGAGACAGGGAGAGAGAGAGAGACAGGGAGAGAGAGAGAGACAGGGAGAGAGAGAGAGACAGGGAGAGAGAGAGAGAGAGAGAGAGACAGGGAGAGAGAGAGGGAGCCAGGGAGAGTGGGAGACAGGGAGAGAGAGAGGGAGGGGGGAGAGGGAGACAGGGAGAGAGACAGGGAGAGAGGTAGACATGGAGAGGAGAGAGGGAGAGGAGAGAGGGAGAGAGAGAGATACAGGGAGAGAGAGGGAGACAGGGAGAGGGGAGACAGGGAGAGGGGGAGACAGGGAGAGGAGAGAGGGAGACAGGGAGAGGAGAGAGGGAGACAGGGAGAGAGGAGAGAGGGAGACAGGGAGAGAGGAGAGAGAGGGAGACAGGAGAGCAGAGAGGGAGAGAGAGACAGGGAGAGAGAGAGAGAGAGAGAGAGAGAGAGAGAGAGAGAGAGAGAGAGAGAGAGAGAGAGAGAGAGAGAAGGAGAGGGGAGAGAGGGAGACAGGGAGAGGAGAGAAGGAGACGGGGAGAGTGGGAGACAGGGAGAGGAGAGAGGGAGACAGGGAGAGGAGAGAGAGGGAGACAGGGAGAGGAGAGAGAGGGAGACAGGTAGAGGAGAGAGAGGGAGACAGGGAGAGGAGAGAGAGGGAGACAGGGAGAGGAGAGCGGAAGACAGGGAGAGAGAGAGAGACACAGGGAGAGAAAGAGAGAGAGAGAAGGAGACAGGGAGAGAGAGAGGGAGACAGGGAGAGAGGGAGACAGGGAGAGAGAGAGAGAGGGAGACAGGGAGAGAGAGAGGGAGACAGGGAGAGAGAGAAAGGGAGACAGGGAGAGAGAAAGGGAGACAGGGAGAGAGAAAGGGAGACAGGGAGAGAGAGAGGGAGATAGGGAGAGGGGAGAGAGAGAGAGACAGGGAGAGAGAGAGGGAGACAGGGAGAGAGAGAGGGAGACAGGGAGAGAGAGAGGGAGACAGGGAGAGAGAGAGGGAGACAGAGAGAGAGAGAGAGGGAGATAGGGAGAGGGGAGAGAGAGAGACAGGGAGAGGGAAACAGGGAGAGGGAGACAGGGAGAGGGAGAGAGGAGACAGGGAGAGGGAAGGGAGAGAGAACACATTTTACAATTCAGTTTGCACTTAAAGTGAATGTAAATGTTGATGATAAAGTGTCCCTGCTTTTAATCAAATTTTTAAAAAAACGTGCACTTTGTCATCAAGATTTACAGTCACTTTAGTAACAGTTGGAAGGCTGGAAGCAAAAATAAATAAATAATTACTTAAAGCTACTGTAATTCTAACCGCGTACTCCAGAGCAGTCAGTGGCACTAGGCATTGGGGCAGGTTGGCAGCTCCTCTTCCTCGGCAGCTCAGCTGCTGGCAGAGTTGAGACTCGCCAGTGGCAACGCAACTGGCACACACTTCGTCTTCTGCAACAATTCAATGTAAAATAGGAAATTAGTTATGGATAGTATTAAAAGCATATTATAAAAGCATAAGATGTCACTGCTGGCCTGGGCTTGCAGTTATTTATCTTTTTCGGCATCCAGATCATTGCATGGCATTGCCATGCAATGATGGATGCCAAAAAAGATAAATAACTGCAAGCCCAGGCCAGCAGTGACATCTTATGAAATAAAGGGACAATCTAGTCAAAATTAAACTTTCATGATTCAGATAGGGCATGCAATTTTAAACAACTTTCCATCTAATTTGCTCAATTCTTTAGATATCCTTTGTTGAAGAAATAGCAATGCACATGTGTGAGCCAATCACACAAGGCCTCTAGGTGCAGCAACCAATCAGCAGCTACTGAGCATATCTAGATATGCTTTTCAGCAAGTGATATCAAGAGAATGAAGCAAATTAGATAATAGAAGTAAATTAGAAAGTTGTTTAAAATGATATGCTCTTTCTAAATCACGAAAGAAAAAAATTGGCTTTCATGTCCCTTTAAGTCTATACTTAGTATAATATCACTTTTGTTTTAAGCACTGCAGATTCAGATTGCAGAACCCATTGCCCAACACACAGTAGCAAGAAAGAAAACTTAACTAATCAGCCAGAATCTTTCTTCAAGGCATGGATGGATATAATGCACTGAGTAACATATTTTGTACAGCTATTTTATTTAGTAGATAAAATGAATGAAAAACAAACATAAATTAACAGAAGATAATGAGGGTTATGTATATAAATTGTATATACATAACCCTCATTATCTTCTGTTGAAGTGTTAATTTATGTTTGTTTTTCATTCATTTTATCTACTAAATAAAAGATGTATTGTTGTATTCGTATTCATATTAAAAATGTATACCCACATGATTATGAACAATACATTAACCTAAGTGGAAAATAACTAGCAATGAACAGGAAAAAAAAACTGTCTCTATACTGATGCACATGTTGATATTTAAAGAAGACAGGGAGGAGTGTCCTTTGACTGGATAAACACCTGGAGCACAATGTATTTAAATAAATACGTAAATAAATATAGAAGTGCACTTTTGCCTATGTGCAGCAAAAAGATAATGTTCACACAGTACTTATACCGTGAAGTGTATGGGGCCTGGGCTGCAAATTTTACAAAGTCTGCATGGCATGATGCTATTATATACTGTGAAGTGTATATGGGCCTGGGCTGCAAATTTTACAAAGTCTGCAGTGCATGGCATGATGCTATTATACCGTTAAGTGTATGGGGCCTGGGCTGCAAATTTTACAAAGTCTGCAGTGCATGGCATGATGCTATTATACCGTTAAGTGTATGGGGCCTGGGCTGCAAATTTTACAAAGTCAGAGTCTGCATGGCATGATGGCTCTACTAGCTCTCTGGACTGGTGGTCCACACTCCTTAGTAAGAGTCCTACTCCTTACCTGAGAAAGAATCCTCAATCCGGTTGTCAGTCTGTGTGGCTGTCTGTCACAGAATTCCACCGGGTCCACCGGGTCCGACTCCACCCACGTGGCACTGGGGCTCCGCTCCTCCATCCACCACCGCACCGTCCTCCTCCTCCTGTCCCTCTGAGACCCTGAGTCCCTCAGTCCCACAGCATGCAGCACAGCACACATAGTCCTGTCCTCCAGGGCAGGACAGACCGTCATCTCCTCCTGGCTCCTCTACAGGCACTTAGGCAATAGGCAGACACTAGCACGGTCGGGCACGCAGAGCAGCTCAGCAGCTCCCTCCACACTCTACTGAGTCCAGTCTTCCCGCCAGTCTGTCTCACTCTCAGCGCGACGTCACAAACGGCCCACACCTGTCAATCAGCAGCCCAGCAGGCACGCCTCCCTGCAGTGCTGCTGAAATGCTGATTGGCTCAAGTGAACTAGCTCATCATGGAGGCGGTTTTGAGAACCGCCTCCATTGGAGCTTGTATTAGGGCCCGGCGAGTCACCAGTGGGTGGCGCTGCTCTAAGTAAGCAGTCAACACACTTACTAGATCCATTGTTGCGCAATTATGGAGGGCAGCGGACCGGCTCACTGCCTCCTAATTGCGCAACAATGGATGGTGACTTTTGCAGCGCAAGCGCAGTGAATGAGCGCACAGTAACTAAGCACAGTAATCGCCACGGTGGTGGGGGGGTACCCTTGGGGCGAGGGGTGGGCGTGGCCAAAAAAATTTATAAAATAAAAAACACTTTCTTTTTTTTAAAATAAATTTTATTTTAAAACTTTTTTCCCTCATTGGACAGGGTAGGCACTGCCTCCCCTGCCTCCTATTACTGCACGTCACTGATATAGATGATTATATATAGGTATAAATATATACAGATATATATACGAATATCTATTTAAAAATACATAGAACATATTCTGCTATGTGCAGAACATTGGGATATTAAATATTTACAGTAAATACACAGTATAACACTTTATTTATAAATGAATATTGCATAAATATGCTTTTTCATGTTTTCATCTACTTGACTACGAACGGCTCCAATGCACTAATATATATGTCTATAAATGTATACATATGTATTTACATGTTTATATGTGTATATATATCTGTAAATACATATATATATATATATATATATACATATAAATACATATTTCACACATATAAACATAAATATACATACATATACATCTTTAGACATCTATATGTATATATTTCTATAGTAAAGCCCTTTGCTTGCCTTTTTTCTAAGACCTCATATCTTTGAGCCCTTATAACTTTTTTGTGCAATTTTGTTTTTAATAATCTTTATTAGTGTTATTATTGTAAGTTGTAATGTATTTTTGATGTGCTTTGTGACACTTTTTTGTATCGGGCAGCAGTTAACTAGAGCTCTGAGGACAAGATATCCCGACTTGTATTAATCCTGACTACGTTTCCTTTCAACTTTTGACCACCAAAATAGCATCCTACAGAAGTCCCCCAAAGCCCTGATAATCTTAGTTTCAAAATTAAAGATGTAAATATTTTAAAAACATTTATTTTTCGTGTAGATTTGTTTTGCAAATTGGTTTGCTAATGTAAAATATGGCTGCATGAAACTGACTTTAATGCCTCTGTCAAATACACAAAAAAAACACAGTCAAATTCCAGATTAAAACCTGCACCCAGTGGGGAAATACTATATAACTGATAAAGTTAATCATAAGATTACATTTACACTACTTGCTGCTAGGACTAATTCCTTAGAAACTCCTCACTTATCAAGTTTGGAAATTGTATTAAATATGTTGGCTAAGTAGGAATTTCCAAACAGATTTAAAAGTTTATTCTCAATTCATTAAATAAATTCATTACTCTTGACAGCTTTGACATATCTACATACTATGTGCTAGATTACAAATTGAGCGCTATTTTATCGAGCGCCCATTAATTTGCCTGTTTAGAGGCGAACAATAAATAACCAGCCATTACAAGTGGTTGGTTATCGACACCACAAGCTTGCCGTAGCAATTAGTGATCAGAAAATTTACCAGAGATTTGATCTCTGGTTAATTTTTTAAATGTGCCCCAATTGCCCCCACATATTTAAGTGTAGTGTGGTTATTAATAATAAAAAAAAAAACTAGCATTTTCATTTTTTTTTTAAATCACTGCACAAAGCAGTTTTTGGGGGCTAAAGTTGGCGGGTGTGGGGTTTTAAGTAAAAAACGGCACAGAAAATTGGCTTAACATTGCGGTCTATGGGAACTGTGTGTTCTCAATAAATATATATGTTTATGTACATATATATATTTGCTGCGCTACTTACCCCCTTCACTGCGCTAGTTGTCATGCCGTGTCGTAATCTAGCCCTATATGTGTCCCTTTAAAGCTGTATAGTATTTAAGCAACTTTCCTAATTACTTCTATTATCTAATTTGCTTTATTCTCATGGTATTCTTTGCTTAACAGTATACCTAGGTAGGCTTAGGATAAGCAATGTACTACTGGGAGCTAGCTGGTGACAGGTGGCTGCACATATATGCATCTTGTCATTGGCTCATCTGATGTGTTTAACTAGCTTGCAGTAGTACATTGCTGCTCCTTTAATAAATCATATTAGATAAAAGAAGCCATTGGCAAGTTTTTTTAAATGTTATCATAAAATCATAAAAGAAAATAATTGGGTTTCGTGTCCTTTTAAGCAATATTTTAGCAGCAAAATCACATCTTTCATTTACATTTATAAAAAGGATCATGAAAGTCTCAATTAAAACTTCCTTAACTTCTGTTATCAAATGTACTTTTCTCTTGCTCATTAGATGTTAGGCTGGTAGGCAAAGGAGTCTATATATGTCTTGTGCACAACATGGCTACAGTGTCTTTCACAATGTGTAACATTATTGCAGACAAATTTGCCATATAGTGCACAAGACATATCTATATCAATATAAGTTCTCTCATGGAAAGGGGATACCAATTTGATAATAGAAGTAAACTAAAAACATTTGATAAAATTGCATACTACATATGAATAATGATATTATAATTTTGGCTTCAATGCAACCTACTAATTGCCAAAAACGAATTGTAAAGCCATATATGGCTGTTGTTTCTGAACAAAGGGGACCCCAGAGAAGCTTTTACAACCATTTGACTGCAGTAGTTGTGTGCAAATAATTTCAGTGAGAAGTCAATAGTTTGCAAAGTTTTATATATGCTCATATTTGGTGGCTAAATAGTGGCATCAATATACCAAAATGGGCCTAGATCAATACCTTGGGTTGTCTACTTTAAAAACATATATAGTTTTCATTCAGGCATACGTAGCATATCTGAAAACAACCTACTGCAAGCTGAATGACAAGCCAGAGATGTTTGCATGAATATGGGTACAGCTTGTGAGTATGGATGATCATTACACTTCCAGACTCAGAAGCATAAACTAAACTGTAACCATTATGCTTGTGTGTGTAATAGTAATTTCTGTACTTTATATGATGTTATATTATATGTTATTTAATTAACTGATCAATTTTCTTATTTACTTATTTTAGGAGATTACAAGTGGAGCACTAATTAATGCTCCCACTCAAGCGTTAACTGCATTAGAAGTTCAGCTTTTTGCTCTCTTCGGGTTGCCCTCATGCTAAATTAAACTGTTTTCGCTCACGTGTTAACCCGACAAGCACAAAAAGCCGAAGCTAGAATATTGCGTGCAGGTTAACGTATTACTCCATAGAAGTCAATGGAGCAAAAAAAGTGGGGCAAAAACACCCTAGTCACGTGCGCAAACCCAATCGCATATTCTCAATGGTGCTAACCCAACATGAAAATATCAATATTTCCCATTCCAATGTTCTTCACATAGCAAAATATGTTCTATTTATTCATAAATAAATAGGGTATTCCGGTACAATATATATTTATTGGTATAGATATATACATAACCAGATCTCTGAAGATGAGGTAATCTTTCTAGCGTAAATCGTGATTGCGCTCAAGTGATCGCTTTTACTTTCAACTCGTAATAGGAGCAAAAAACCCAACGTGTGCAAATTCCCGCAATAAACCGCTTATGGCTTGCATGTAACTGTTAACGCTCAACTCGGAATCTGCCCCTTAATTTTTTAGCTCCACCAATACTTATGTTTTAAGCAAATTGCTTTAGAAAGAGAAATGGAGAGGGCGCCACATAGCGTAATATTGTTTCACATAGGATGATACAACAAGCAAAATGGTAATGCGCTTACCGGAGACTGTGGTACTGTGCTGTGACCAGTACTGAATCGCCTGCTAGCACTTAAGTCAGTGGCTAGTACACTGTCGGATATGATTCCTCCCGGGGCTTTTCCCTGGGGCCAAAGAATTGTGCTGTAGGCGTTTTTGTATTCAGCAACTATGGTGTGTTGCTCAATTGGGTTTAAACCATAAAATAGAGTGCACAACTTCCAAAGTTTAAAAGAATTTCAAATCAGCTTTATTATAACGCGTTTCTCAACCGCCAAGGGTCGTTTCTTCAGATATCAAAGCGAAGAAACGACCCTTGGCGGTTGAGAAACGCGTTATAATAAAGCTGATTTGAAATTCTTTTAAACTTTGGAAGTTGTACACTCTATTTTATGGTTTAAACCCAATTGAGCAACACACCATAGTTGCTGAATACAAAAACGCCTACAGCACAATTCTTTGGCCCCAGGGAAAAGCCCCAGGAGGAATCATATCCGACAGTGTACTAGCCACTGACTTAAGTGCTAGCAGGCGATTCAGTACTGGTCACAGCACAGTACCACAGTCTCCGGTAAGCGCATTACCATTTTGCTTGTTGTATCATCCTATGTGAAACAATATTACGCTATGTGGCGCCCTCTCCATTTCTCTTTCTAAAACAGTGATATCCCTGCTCTCTGGGAACAAGAGGAGCTGCCTACACAGGAACTTTTGGACGAACAAGACCACCAGACCGATATAGGACTGTCATTATTTCATCTTAGAGTCGACAACCGAGCAAGACATACTCGGCAAGAACGGAGTAACTATCTGTGGGACTTTTTATTGGTTTTTTGGGGTTCCCATCATTATTTGCATTTTGCATGTTATGTATTATTTATAGCAGCGCGCCTTCGTATCTCCTTGTGAGATACTACACCATTCTTCTTTAAGCAAATTGCAACTGCTTTCTTGACAAAATACGGGGTCAAATCCTTTAGAAAAACATATCTAATGATTTTCTACAGAAAAGTCTATGGGGATTTTTAAAGATAAATCATTTGATACGTTTTTCTAAAGAATTCTAATCGATCCATTTGTCAGTTATTTTGGGCCTATTTATAAAAAATCTTTACTGTTACCATCAATTGTCTTGCTTGTTTCAAAGTGATATTTGTTTCTCCTTACAATGGCATTACAAGCGTAAAGTGATATTTATACTATTTACTCTTATAATGGCTTTACATGGGTGATTTGTTACAGGAAAATTACACTTACATTTCATTTCAATAGAGGGGTGAAAATTGCAAATTAAATATGTTTGCTGAAAAGCATCTTCATTTTGTTTAAAAAGAACTAATGCCACTATGCAGAATGATAAAGAGGGGGAAAAGTATCACCAGAGCTTATAGCAAATAAAATAATAAGGTATGTGTTATACATGCACGGGTGAAGGTTTCAGTTCTGACAATTTTTTCATTCAGAATATTCAAAATACTTAGCATTTCGAATATTCGGCACCTGTGCAGTTTTGTATTTGTCTAGTTTTAAATGAAACAAATAATAACCATTTGTGGAATGTTTACATTCATTTTTGTTAAAAGGACACTGAACCCAATTTTTTTTTTCTTGATTCAGATAGAGCATGCAGTTTTAAGCAACTTTCTAATTTACTCCTATTATCAATTTTTCTTTGTTCTCTTGCTATCTTTATTCGAAAAGGCCAAAATGTAAGCTTAGGAGCCAGACCATCTTTGGTCTAGCACCTGGGTAGTGCTTGCTGATTGGTTGCTAAATGTACCCACCAATTAGCAAGCGCTGTCCAGGGTGCTAAATCAAAAATGGGCTGGCTCGTAAACTTACATACCTGCTTTTTCAAATAAAGATACCAAGAGAATGAAGAAAAATTGATAATAGGAGTAAATTAGAAAGTTGCTTAAAATTGCATGCTCTATCTGAATCATAAAAGAAAAAGATTGGGTTCAATGTCCATTTAAACAAATGTATATGTTTTACTGCAACAGGTGCAGGCCCTGGGGTGGGGCCGAGGCTCAGTGAAGAAGAGGAGTGGGTTAGCTCAGTTCTCCAGTGCTTAGGTAAGTATTTTTAACTATTTAAAGGAAGCAAATAATTACTGCAGAGTTTAGCATTATTCCTTTGTTTTCTTTAAATTTCCTGCTACTTTCATTCAGATATTTGTCTCATTGAAACAAGACTGATATTCATGTTTCGTTAAGGAACATGCATTTGTAACGAAATGAGTGCAACTGTCTAATGTCGTTCAACATGTAAAAGCATAGAAACATCCACACAGTAGGGCACTAGTCATTAGACATGTGCACAGTGGAACAATTTGTTTTGTTTCGATTCGGACCGATTCAGATTTTTTCTAATTTCATTTCGGATTAATTCGAATTCGGAAACATTTGAATGTATTTGTTTCGGATTCATTCAGATTCTAATTAATTTGGTTGTATACGGATGTATTTGTTTTGGATTTGATTCGTAAATTCGGAAGTTCGGTATGTGTTATGTTGATTCAGATGGTTCCAAGTTACACAAACGGAATTATTTCACTGTTCTATCTCACTAAATCTCACTAAATGTAACTTTTATACTGAATTGTGATTAGTCCATGGCCATTCGAATGTAACGAATAAATCTGAACTAATTCGGATTTATTCGTTACAAATGCATTCAGATTAGTTTAGTTTCATTGCTAGGGTAATTCGGAAATTTGAATCTCTGAATTTGGCAAACGCACATGTCTGCTAGTCATCCAATCAGACCAAATTCATGCAACTGCACTTGTCATTGATAGATGGACTACTGGTCCAAACTACTTAAATAGCTCACATATTAGTGTGAAACTAAAAAAAAAGAAGTCTGAACCCAAAAAATATAAATTACTGTAACCAAACAAAACATTTAAAATATTTGACATGTAATTAAAAATGTGACCCGCCGTAATAAAACCTTAGTAACCAAACAAAACATTTCAAATATTTGACATCTAATTAAAAATGTGACCTGCCGTAATAAAGCCTAAAAAGCCTGCGCTCCCAGAATTGTGGTGCTCGGTAGAGGAAAGTGTGGAATACTGAAGCACTTTTATTTTCTGATGTCCATAACTCTCCACAAAACTAAAATAATTGTGAAAAAAAAATGTTTTTTAAAATTGAACAGCAGCACAGAAGATGGAAGAAATACCAGCTGGCAGTTTGTTTTTGTAGAACTATTTGTAAACACTTTAATATAAAAGTTCAGCAATAGCTAATCATAAATTATAAACTGTGCCCCTCACAAATAAAAACAAATTATACCACAATACCCTCATTCAGTTTAATTGATTTTTTATTTGTATTTCAAATATCATTGTTCCAAACCATGAAAATTAAATTAAATTGCCATTAAAGTCACAGTTTAAAAACTCCTAAAATGTTTCATAACTGCAATATAACATTTTTGTAATATATATTAATAATTTATTTTGCTGTGTTTTGCTGTAAAACACATCTGAAAATGGTGCTTGTTCTGTTTTCTCCCAGGGAGGTTTGGGTTAGTACTATAATCTATTATTCTGTGAACTAGTGTTTCCTCCGTCACCTTGTATCTCTAGTCATTTATTCTTATACTGGATTTGCACCAAAAATCATGATAGGAAAAAACATTCTTTGTAATACCAGTGGGCATACTTATTGTAAATATTATTGTGTATATATAAATATATATTCATATTGAGTTATTAGTTGGAGATTAGAAATTAATATAAATATCTCAGATATGAAGATAGCTTATAATTTCTTTTTAATGTACTTTTACTATGAGAAAGGAAAAGTTTATACAATGTTCTCTATATTTGTAGTTTTGTGTCAATGTCTGATTAATTAGGTTAAACATATTTCAGATGCTTATCACATGATTGGGTCACTGGAAACCATAGTAGGTTTAAAACAGAGAAGTCCAAACGAAAGGCTGTTCTTGATGTTTTCCTTTAGCATCTATGGTGCTTTTACCCCAGGTTTTCCCAATAACAAACATTTGTCCTGTAAAAAAAGGTAATTTGTTAATCATTAAGTATTTTTGTTGAAGCATAGCAGGCTAAACAAAGTAATCATACTTTCTAACATTCTAAAAAAAACATTTAATTTATGCAAAAACATACATACTCAGAAGATTTTTTTCCCATGGAAGCTTGTTAAAGGGACAATAAACCCAAATTTTTTCTTTTAAGATTCAGATAGAGAATGCAATTTTAAGCAACTTTCTAATTTACTCCTATTATCAATGTTTCTTTGTTCTCTTGCTATCTTTATTTAAGCATTTGAAATCTTTTTAAGCATTTTAGGTTCAGCACCCTGGATAGTGCTTGCTTATTGGTGACTACATTTAGCCACCAATAAGCAAGCGTAACCCAGGTTCTGAAACAAAAATGAGCCGGCTCCTAAGCTTTACATTCCTGTTTTTTAATAAAGATAGCAAGAGAACGAAGACAAATTGATAATAAGTTGCTTAAAATTGCATGGTCTACCTGAATCATTAAAAAGTGGGTTTAGTATCCCTTTAAGTAAGAGCTGTGTAGATTTAAACTGAAACTAGTTTAAAGGACCATTAAATACAGTAGAATGTCATAGCTATCAAGTGCATAATAAAAAGACAATGCAATAGCACTTAGCTAATAATAAAATAAGCAGCAGACAATTAATTATTTTTTCACTTACCGGCCCGCTGTATCACATGACAGCTATCAGCCAATCAAGACTAATATGCATATACACTGTGCACATGCTCAGTATGAGCTGATTCCTTTAGAAGGTGTTCATATAAAAGGATTATGTACAATTTGATAATGGAACTAAATTGGAAAGTCTCTAAAAACTGCTGATCTTTCTGAATCATGAAAATGTAATTTTGACTTTAGTGTCCCAGTATGCACTGCTATTACAGCTGTTGGAGGCTCATTGGTTGACAAGGGAAATCTCATATAGTTTTATTGCTGAAGAAGGCCAAACCTTGATAAATCTGACAAGTGAAAGCTTAGCTCAAAAAAGCCCTAACACTAATACATTTTAAATGGATTCTTTTGGGTGGAACCAGGAAAAAAAGAATACAAAGTCCTTTTAAACAATAACATTTCATTTTTAATCAGGTATAATGATGGAACAGCTATGGTCAAATATTTAAATTAACTATAGGTATAAAATTAGATCTACTTTTTATACTTAATCTTTTGGGGCACTTTCTGCAGCAAGGCCATTTCTGAAGCACAGGTGTGTTAAGTTGACACCACTTAAATAAAGTCTGTGATATCCCAGAAGGGGATACAAAAAGGCGCGCTGTCAGATTTAAAAAGATAGGGGCGGGAAAAAGTGGGAGTAACAAAAAAATGCACCCAAACAAAAGATACAACGAGACTAAAAACAATGTGTTTTCCACAACAATGTAATGGTTATCAAAGATAAAATATCATGTCCCAAAAGTGTTATTAAACAATGTTTTTGTCCATAGAACAAATTACCGCCGGACGTTTTCTGGCGGGGCAGCTCCTCTTGGTCCCAGAGAGCGGGGGTAACACTGTGGTAGGAATAAAAGAAAGAGGGCGCCAATAGTGTAATATTGTTAGTTTCAAAACGGAATTAAACACAAATATTGCGCTTACCAAAAAAGATGCACTGAACTCTGACCAGTGCAATATCGCCTGCTGGCACTTTATTCAGCGGCCAGTATACTGTGTATAGGCATATATTCTCCAGATGACCTTTGTATTTTTATGGATTCGACTCCAGGATATGTGAACCGTAGAAAATATAGAGGGAACTCCACATAGTGTAATATGTCTTTTCAAAGGGATGGAGGAAACATATAGTATGCTTACCAAAGGAAAAGGCACTGTACTGTGACCACTGCAGTCTCGCCTGCTAGCACCTTAAACACTAGCCGTTGTTTAAGGTGCTAGCAGGCGAGACTGCACTGGTCACAGTACAGTGCCTTTTCCTTTGGTAAGCATACTATATGTTTCCTCCATCCCTTTGAAAAGACACATTACACTATGTGGAGTTCCCTCAATATTTTCTAAGGTTCACATATCCTGGAGTCGAATCCATAGAAATACAAAGGTCATCTGGAGAATATATGCCTATACACAGTATACTGGCCGCTGAATAAAGTGCCAGCAGGCGATATTGCACTGGTCAGAGTTCAGTGCATCTTTTTTGGTAAGCGCAATATTTGTGTTTAATTCCGTTTTGAAACTAACAATATTACACTATTGGCGCCCTCTTTCTTTTATTCCTACCACTTAAATAAAGACTAGTCTTGACCCAGTTCCTGGCCCCAAGTGTATCCTACCCAGCCTCTTAGACCACTATAAACCCAAACAACAATAAGCCCCAGAATCTCAAATAACCTTAACCAACATTGATTGCTAACCACAGATAACTCTAACATGATGCCTGCAAGTCTGACTCAAGCCCTTTAAGCAATGCCCCACATTGCAATACCCCAACCAATAAAAGGACCCCATCACCACTGGCCTGCCTTCACCATAGCTGCAATCCCCCCCCCCCCCTTTAACATTAACTTTCCCCATTTCATATCCCTTCTACTTAATCTCCTTTATCAGTTAACTCCCTCTACATGATGGGTGTACTAAATTGCCCATCTGAAATTCTGATTAATGAAGGTGGTTATATACTGTGTGAGGAACAGATGAAGGGGAACCTACTGATGACATAAAAAGATAGACTTAAAGTAAGCCTTCAGGTAGGTTGTAGGTTTTTTTTTTCTTCTATTTTTGTCATTAAAGTAATTGGGGGGTTACATTTTGGAAAAAGATCAGAAAATGAAAAGTATATTTGATGGTTGATCACAATGGGTGGGTTAGATGTAAGTGGGGAGTCACTAAAGAGGGGATTTCCATGAGGAGTTTACAGATAAGGGGCTTTATTAGTAGATAAGGGGCTTGAGTAGTAGATGTATCTGGATCATGTAAAGTGTGGTTAGAGTGAATGGTGGTGATAGTGGTAATTGGAATTATCTGTGGGGATTCCATAGTAGATGGAGAGGTACCAGTTGCAAGGGGCCCCACTGGTTGTTGGAGGTAATTGCAGAGAATGGATCCCTTTTTGTGTCTATGTTAGGTGGAGGAACAAGTCATGTGTAGTATTATCAGTGGTCTAGGAAGCTGGGTCAGCTAGCAGTTAGGATTTATGGTAGTGGTATATTTCTCCCTCTTATAGTACCATATTTGTACTAGTTCTCTAATCAATGAAGTAGATAGACACTTCTAAAAAGAAATTGCAAGCAGATTCTTCCACAGAACTAGTAATTAATATGTACCAATGATGTGAACATAGATCTGAAATAAATCAAATTTCACATCTTTAATCCAACAGTCACAGTCCTCCACTCACTCATATGGAGCTCTTGGGAATACATAAACAAAACAAATGTAAAGCTTAATATAACAGCCATGGGGGCAAAATTTGCCCTCTCATATGTCAACCTGTTTTTGGGTTGGTATGAGGTGTCCCGCATCTATTGAGATGGAAACCCATATGGAAGTCATATTAGACTATATGTCCTATTTATAGATGATCTTTCATTTGTTTGGCAGGTATCAGTATTGGAGGCCAAATTGTTTGTGGAATAGCTTAATGTTAATAATTGTAATCTTAGATTCACTTGGGAACATCAGGCTTCTAATATAAAATATATGGATGTACTGCTGAAAGGTAACTTTAAACAACAAAAGATTGAAGTTGCATTATATAAGAAAGGAATACCAGGAAATATAATCCCTAGATATGATTCCTGTCATCCATGTCATTTAAGAAAATTGTTTCCTCTTGGACAACTAATACGCATTTGTAGAAACTGCCCTTCATCAAAATACTAAGATAAACATTCACTGGAACTGATTTATAGGTTAGTTAAAAGAAGATATTACAAAGAGAATATATTTAGAACTAGAAATAAGGTTAGAACGATCAATAAAAACAAGTTATTGAAAAACAAAAGAAAGAATGAAGATAATGGTAAAAGTAGACTGAAGGATACTAAGATTAAATTTATTACAAGTTACAGTAACCAATATAATAAAGTTGTTAAAATCATAAAAAGTAACATAGTTATTCTAAAAGCTGATCCAAAGTCGGAACAGGTTATCCCCGAAGGCTGCTTATATGTGGCAAGAAGGGCACCCCACATTAGGGGATATATTGGTCACCTATGTGTATGGCTAAAAACAGATAGACCTAAAGAATGTTGGCTAAACAGAAAAGGTATGTTCAAATGTGGCAGGAAGTCCTGCAAAGTTTGTGAATATGTGAAGGTTGAAATACCTTTATGTCCAACCAAAAACACCTATAGTGAAATATTTTGCACATTTTGTTCAGTGTGGGATTGATGCTAATGCTTTTCAGGTACAGGCTATAGACAAGCTAACAAAATAGGAAATAGATTTGCAAAAATGTTATACAGAGAGGCAAATTGTATATTCTTTCTAAGAACAAAAGAGCCTCTTGGAATACATGTTTGGTGGGATATTGATTTATTTCAAGGTTAATTCCTATTACTGTGCGGTTATATGTATCTTGTACCGAATGGATTGAATTTACATACTTTACAAAGTATGTACCGATATGCAAGATTATACGCTAAGCTTAACAAAGTTTAACACCAACAGTTGTCATTACGATATACTGTATATATATATATAACGCAATAAAGGAAGCACTCGCCGGCGAGTGCTTCCTTTATTGCGTTATATTTGAGATATCTTGATATGCACCCCGGGCAGGATACTTCCTTGTAAAGTGTGTGCAGAGCCCTTGGGACATTTTTGTATATATATATATATATATATATATATATATATATATATATATATATATATATATTTTGTTTTAAACTTGTATTAAAATATTCTTTATCAGTTGGGGATAGTATGAACCCCTTAGGTGATGTTGTCCATATTCCATATTGTTGGGCCTTGCTAACATATATATTATTTACTAGTGGTATAGTTCAGAACTAATAAAGTAAGGTATTCTCTGTTTGTGTAAATACATAGTGGAAGATGATTATAATTGTAGGTTAATTGGTAACACAGAGCAGAGTATACGCAATCTGTGACCAGATTGGCTAACAACGGAAGTACCGGCTAGGTTAATTGATAATATAGAGCATTTACAACTTGTGACCTGATTGGTTAACAATTTAAAAACTGCAAAATGCTGATAGGCCGGTTGCTCTGATATGTTATTTCCGGTCAATGGGCAAACAGCACTTCAGAAGGAGTTTAAAAGTAGTTTGTATTCATTCATAAAGAATTAAAGTTTTAATCTACCAAGGCTCCTCAAAATTATATGGGGTTCAGACTTTACTGAGTACCGTTATTCTATGCCTCACTTCTAAAAAAAAACCCCATATGTTATAAGAAACCTGATATCCACTTTTCAGGAGGCAATATTGCTGCCCTATTTCAAAAGTCTGAGGGGGGCAGATCCACTTCTATATATAATAGTTCAGATCATGAAAATTAATCCAACAGTTTTGGCTGTAGCCTTTTATCAACATCCTCATATGACCATATTAATATTTAATTAATGGCATACTTTACATGTTCATTGTTCCTAGTGATTGCTGACAAATATCAGGCAAATTAATTTACGCATTCAATGATTAAATAGTAAAGATAGAGCATGCAATTTTAAGCAATTTTCTAATTTACTCCTATTTTTAATTTTTCTTCGTTCTCTTGGTATCTTTATTTGAAAAAGCAGGCTATTTAGCCACCAATCAGCAAGCACTACCCAGGTTCTGAACCAAAATTAGGCCAGCTCCTAAGCTTACATTCCTATTTCTGCTTTTCAAATAAAAATACCAAGAGCAAAAAAAATTGATAATAAGAGTAAATTAGAAAGTTGTTTAAAATTGCATGCTGTATCCTAATGATGAAAGAAAAAAAATTGGTTTTATATCCCTTTAAACTACTATTGCCCTAGCCTGCAGCTATACTAATCTGATGGCATTATTTCTTTTTAAAATGCTGCTTATCTAGATATCATTCTTCTGTTTCCCATTAAAGGACATAAAACACTTCATTGCAAGGTCACTAATACACTGCACCCAATGAAAGAAACAAAATAAACCAGGAGCTTGATTGATTTAAAAACTGAATATCTTATTCTTTTTTAAATACTTTCTTATGTTCAGTGTGCTGCAAACCACCCATCCTTTTTAGCACTTGGGTCACTATTAACTTACTGGTATTGGACTAATGGAAATGCTGAGTATGCAGCGCCTGCATGAAACTGTGAGTTGTGCTTGTCATGCTGGTTCTGACCCCAGCACATGCACAAAGTGATCCTATTGGCTATCATACAGGTTACCGCCAATGTAAACATGTAGTCCTCTTTGACAATTAAAGGAACACAACTCTGAATGTCTTTGTTGGTATTTACTGCTAAGCCATTTCACAGCCCTTTGTTTGCACCTAATGTCTAAATATTAACGTTAGTGCTTTTTACAGTAAAAAAATATACCTTGTTTTTTTCAGTAGACCAAACATTCATTATTTTCTAAAAATTTCAATCACACTTCTAAGGCTAATAAGATATTAGCATGTATTAATAGAGGCATTGATGCAAGGGAAGAAATCATAATTCTGTCACTATATAAATCCCTGGTAAGACCTATCCTTGAGTATGGAGTGCAGTTTTGGAAACTGATCTCAAAAAAGACATTTCAGAATTAGAAAAAGTTCATAGAAGGACCACAAAATTATTAAGGGGAATGGAGAATTTAAGCTGTGAGGAGAGGCTAGCCAAACTGGGTCTGTTTTCTCTAGGAAAAAAAGGCGCTTGAGAGGTGACATGATTACTTTATATAAATATATTCAAGGCCCATGTACAGAGATGGAAGAAGCTCTGTTTATTCCAAGAAGATTGTTTGTGACAAGAGATCACAATTTAATGCTAGAGGAAAGGAGATTTAATCTTCTGCAATGTAAACGTTTTCACTGTAAGAGCAATACAATTGCAGAATTCATTACCTAAGGAGGTAATACATGCCAATAACTTAGATACATTTCACCTTTCCAAATTGCCAAAGTTTTTGATGGTTTGCTTGTATTTACCTTGCACCATCTTGCAAATTATGTAGAAAATTAGTATGGATACATGTAGCTATATATTTTCACAATGTATTTATGCACCTAGCTCACTTATTGCTAGATTACAAGTGGAGCAGTTATGTTAACACATTTACGATATTACAATATTACGTATTAAACGTAAATGCGATCACTCAAACACAATCACATTTTACTCTCAAACTTTTTCGCCATACCCCATTGCAAACAAAAACCTACACTATTAACCCTTAATCCGCAACAACCCCTTACTCTATAAACCCATAAATCCCCACAAAAAATGATGGCAATAAACCCCCTACTCTAATAACCCCCTAACAACTAATCAAGACCCCTAACCTAAGACCCCCTAAGTTACAAAAAATAAAAAAACTCTACTAGTAATAAAACAAGCACCAAAAAAAACACACTACCAGTTTAATAAAAATTACACAAAATTAAAAAGCCCTGTCCTAAAACTAAAGTACCTTAGAAAAAGTAACCCCACAAACTATCCTAAACAAAGGATTATGATCTAACCTACAACGAGGCCCATCATAATCTTTTAAAAAAAAGTTTATCTAATCATTTTCCTACCAATTTTACTATTAACGTCCATGGTGATGTTTGTAGCTAAATCATTTGATAATCATTTCTAAAGGATTGTGATCAACCCAATATGTGAAACCACATATAGTAATGTAAAAGATGTATATAGATTTGTATTAGAAAATACAACAAGTAGCACTGCAGGTGCTAGATTATAGTACAAAATATATATATATAAATTGAGAAATATGAATACAATATACTGTATACTAAAATAACAAATTAATGTTTCATATAATAATCTACCACTTTAACAGAGCTCCGTATATAAAGTCCGTCAGTATGGCAATAGCATGGGTGGCCAAATATTGGTGTGTATCCAATACTCACTCCAATGCGATCAAATGGAAGGAGATCTAAAACAGTCCTGCAGCTCCTCTTGTAAAGGGTTAATCCAAGATGTCCACAACAAGAAAATCTGTACAAAAAGGAGGAGAGAAGCGTGGACAAGATTCAAATGCAGAGTACCAATTTAATTGTTGACACACACATATATAACAAACTCACAAGATGAATAGTAAAAATTAGCACTTCGACTGCAAATGCCGTCTTAAACTCCACAACGAGAAGATGAGTTGGTACAAAGCGTCCACTGTCCGTTTAATCCTCCATCCGTAAATACCAGCAAGATCATCTTGTGAGTTTGTTATATATGTGTGTGTCAACAATTAAATTGGTACTCTGCATTTGAATCTTGTCCGCGCTTCTCTCCTCCTTTTCGTACAGATTTCTTTCATGTAATTAGCAAGAGTCCATGAGCTAGTGACGTATGGGATATACATTCCTACCAGGAGGGGCAAAGTTTCCCAAACCTTAAAATGCCTATAAATACACCCCTCACCACACCCACAATTCAGTTTTACAAACTTTGCCTCCCGTGGAGGTGGTGAAGTAAGTTTGTGCTAGATTCTACGTTGATATGCGCTCCGCAGCAGGCTGGAGCCCGGTTTTCCTCTCAGTGTGCAGTGAATGTCAGAGGGATGTGAAGAGTGTATTGCCTATTTGAATTCAATGATCTCCTTCTACGGGGTCTATTTCATAGGTTCTCTGTTATCGGTCGTAGAGATTCATCTCTTACCTCCCTTTTCAGATCGACGATATACTCTTATATATACCATTACCTCTACTGATTCTCGTTTCAGTACTGGTTTGGCTTTCTACTATATGTAGATGAGTGTCCTGGGGTAAGTAAGTCTTATTTTCTGTGACACTCTAAGCTATGGTTGGGCACTTTTATATAAAGTTCTAAATATATGTGTTTAAACATGTATTTGCCTTGATTCAGGATGTTCAATATTCCTTATTTCAGACAGTCAGTTTCATTATTTGGGATAATGCATTTGAATATTAAATTTTTCTTACCTTTAAAATTTGACTTTTTTTCCTGTGGGCTGTTAGGCTCGCGGGGGCTGAAAATGCTTCATTTTATTGCGTCATTCTTGGCGCGGATTTTTTTGGCGCAAAAAATGTCTTAGTCATTTCCGGAGTCATACTTGTCACCGGAAGTTGTTTGTATGTGCGTCATTTTTTTGACGTTTTTTTGCACCAAAGATGTCGGCGTTACCGGATGTGGCGTCATTTTTGGCACCAAAGCATTTAGGCGCCAAATAGTGTGGGCGTCTTTTTTGGCGCTAAAAAATATGGGCGTCACTATTGTCTCCACATTATTTAAGTCTCATTGTTTATTTGCTTCTGGTTGCTAGAAGCTTGTTCATTGGCATTTTTTCCCATTCCTGAAACTGTCATTTAAGGAATTTTGATAGATTTTGCTTTATATGTTGTTTTTTCTATTACATATTGCAAGATGTCTCAGATTGACCCTGGATCAAAAGCTACTTCTGGAAAAACGCTTGACTGAGTTCAGTCCTACCAAAGCTAAGTTCATTTATTTTAAATGTTATGAATGTTTATCTTTAGCTATGGTTTGTAATAAGTTATTATGATAAACTTTTACATGCAGAATCCATTAGTATTTATGTTTTATGTATTGCCATTCTTTTTACATCTTATGTACAAGAAATATTTAGAAGATTTATAAGAAATATTTTTCTGATTCTATTTTAAAGGCTTTGTCTGACATCGTGCCTTCTAATAAAAATTTTTAGGTCTTTTTCACTTCTTTTTTAATTATTGAAGTTTCAAATGACCAACAACATACTTATTTATCCTTCTCTGATGATGTTTTTTTCTCATTCAGAATTTTCTTCATCAGATATTGAAACTAACAAATCTACTTTTTTATTATTTTTTTATTAAAGTACATTTGTTCTTTGTTGAAAAGGTGTTGTTTATTTTGGATATTAAGGTAACTAGTTCTTTTTCAAGACTAGCTAACATTATTTCTGCTTATTTATTCTTCTGTGTTTTCAGAGGTTTTCTTTCCAATTCCTCATACTAGGGAATGGAATAGGCTGAGATTTTTCTTTGCCAGCAGTTAAATTCAATTTGGAGGGTTCTCCAATTTATTGGGGCTATCTCTATTCCTACTAATTATGCTATTGTTTCTATAGCAAAATAGTATTTATTTTCCTTTAGATGGTTGTATCTTATTTATGGAAAATTATTTAGTTTCAGGTACTTTTCTTGGTCCTGTGATTTATTTGGATGTTGCAATTGCTTCATTTTGTTCTGTTTACTTTAAGATCAAGTATCAGATTATGATTTATTTTAGCATTGTTAAGGGACAATATTTACTAGACTAGGTGCTGTTGCATTTGTCTTGTTGTTTTGCATTTTTTGATTATGCAAGTCCACTGTATTGACTGGTCCTTTAACTGGACTATCATGCTAATAATTTCATTTGTGTCTTCATTTTATTGAATATTTTCGCAAATGAGGGTTAATCTATGTCTTTAGCTATTTTTAGCTAGAAGAATTTTGTGATTTTTAAAAATCCATATTTCTTTTGTTCTAAGATAATCAATTATTTGTTTTATAATTGGATTCAATTCTTAAACTGTTACTCTGGGCTTCAAGATTGAGTTCTAAGACTAAAACTTTAAGCTTATACTAGTTTGGTTGTTCTTATTAAGGAACAAATTCCTGAATTCTTTCCCAAGTAACATGTTTTTAAATTGGAAATTTTTCAGTTCGAAATCAGCTCCCTAAAATTGCGATGTACGTGCCGTATTCCAGCTTGGCTGGCAAGGGGCAGGTTAAGACTTCTTTGAAATTTATTTCTATTCGGTCCAAATTTCTTTGATTTTATTCCAGTAAGGCTAACACTTTCTTTAAGTGTGTTTCGGTCCTATATATTTTGGGTACTGTTGAAGCATGGCTGGGCACCCATGGGGTTCAAGCGCTGCTCAGACCTGGAATCTTCTGGGGTATTTATTCCAGTTCCATTTTTAGGAACTGGGTTTTGGAGTTTTATTCAAACTATTCTGCCTTTTTTTGGTCAGTGATAGCATTATTTGTTTTCATTAGATACAATAAATGCATATTTTCATTTTTCTGTTTTCATTCAGATTATTTTCTGAGGATGCGGAATCTCATATGATTCACTTTGCTCTTCAGGACATAGTTAGAGGATCTTTTTTTCAAAAGTTCTTGATTCCTCACACAAGGGTCACCTTTTTTAGGTTTCCAGATAGTTTGTGTCACTGTCTTTGTCTCTATCAGACAAGGGACAATTTTATTGTGTTCCGTTTGTCGGTACCTTTAGTCTCTATTATTTCCTTCAGTTGCTATACATGCATAGAAGTTTTAGGTCTTATGGCCACAGCATTGGATTTAATTCCCTTTGCTCATTTTCAATAGAAAGAACCTTTCCAGTCTTTTATGCTGAATTATGGTGCAGGGTTTCTAGGATTTCGCATTTTAAATCTTCGAATCCTAATATTTATCTCTCTTGATTTGGTGGTTAAGATCACCATCATTTAGTTCTACAGGTCTCTTCGTTTCTTTCAACCTGGACCATGATCTCTACAGATGTGAGTCTTTTTGGTTGGGCGGCTGTCTGTGGATCTCTGTCAGCACAAGGGGTTTGGAAATCTCAGGAGGCGAGATTACCATTTGATATTTTAGAACTCCGTGTTTTCTCAGAGTTTTTCAGTTAGTTTCTTTTTGAAGAAGAGACGTTTAATGCTTTTCAGACAATATCACTACTATGGTGTATGTCAATCATCAGAGTAGGACTATCAGTCCTTAGGCTGTGACAGAAGTGTCTCGGATATTAGCTTGGGCTAAATCCAGCTCCTATCTAAATTCTGTGGTTTTTTTCCCAGGTATAGATATTTGGGAAGCGGATTATCTCTGTTAATCAAGCTTTTCTTCCGGGAGAATGGTCTCTCTTACCCAGATATGTTTTTCATCTCATCTGAATAAAGAACTTCCCAGGGGCCTATTAAGGTCCAGGAATCTTCAGGCGGAAGTAGTGTATGCATTGACATTTCTTTGGAATTATCTTTTTGCCTATTTCTTTCCGCCTCTAGTTCTTCTTCCAAAATTCTTATGGAGTATTTGTTTGTTATGCTGGTAGCTCCAGCATGGCCTCTCAGGTTTTGGTATACGAATCTCATTCGGATGGCCAGTTGCCAACGTTGGACACCTCCGTTTAAACCAGACCTTTTCTTTCTCAAGGCCATTTTTTCCATCAGGTTCTCAAATCATTACATTTGAAGGGATGGAGATTGAACGCTTGGTTTTTAGTCATAGAGGTTTTTCTGTCTCATTGATTAATACTATGTTTCAGGCTCATAAATCTGTCTCTAGAAAGATTTATATTGAGTCTGGAAGACCTACTTTTCTTGGCATTCTTTTAAAATTCATAGAATTTTATTATTTTTTCAGGTTGGTTTGGATAAGGTTTTGTCTTCAATTCTTTGTTAGGACAAATCTCTACTCTTTCTGTTCTTTTTTCACAGAAAGATTGCTAATCATCCTGATATTCAATGTGTTGTACAGGCTTTGGTCCATATCAAGCCTGTCATTAATTCAATCTCTCCTCTTTGGAGTCTCAATTTGGTGCTGAGGGCTTTACAGGCTCCTCCGTTTGAAACTATGCATTTTCTGAATGTTAAATTACTTTCTTGGAAAAGTATTGTTCCTTTTGGATATTTCTTCTACTAGAAGAGTTTTTGAGTTATCTGCTCTTTTTTGTGAATATCCTTTTCTGATTTTTCATCAGGATAAGGCAGTGTTACTTCCTGATATTCATCATTTTTGTTCAGGTTTTGATTCGTATCAAACCTGTCATTAAGCCAATTTCTCCTCCTTGGAGTCTTAATTGGGTTCTGAAGGTTTTTCAGGCTCTTCTATTTTGAGCATATGCTTGCTCTGGACATTCATTACTTTCATGGAAAGTATTGTTCTTTTTGGACATCTCTTCAGCTAGAACAGTTTTTGAATTATCTGTTCTTTCTTGTGAATCTCCTTGTTCTGATTTTTCATCAGGATAAGGTGTTTTTTTGCTGTCCTCATTTCAATTTTCACCTAAGTTGTGCATTCTAACAACATTAGTGGAGGAATTATTGTCTTTTCCTTGTGTCCTAATCCTATGAATTCTTTGGTAAGATTCTTACATTCTTTAGGATGTGGTAAGAGTTTTGAAATATTATGTTGAAGCTACTCAGATTTCAGTCAGACTTCTAGTCTATTTGTTATCTTTTCTGGTTTTAGGAAGGTCAGAAGGCTTCTGCCATTTCTTTGGCATCTTGGTTAAGCTTTTGATTCATCATGCTTATTTGGAGTCGGATTATTCCCTGTCTCAGAGGATTACGGCTCATTCTACTAGGTCAGTTTCTACTTCCTGGGCTTTTTAATAATGAAGCTTCTGTTGATCAAATTTGCAAAGCAATGACTTGGTCTTCTTTGCATACTTTTACTAAATTCTACCATTTTGATGTTTTCTCTTCTTTAGAAGCAGTTTTTGGTAGAATAGTACTTCAGGCAGCTGTTTCAGTTTGATTCTTCTGCTTATAATTTCAGTTTTTTTCATTATTAAAATTGAAACTTTTGATTTGGGTAGTGGATTATTTTTTCAGCGGAATTGGCTGTCTTTATTTTATCCCTCCCTCTCTAGTGACTCTTGCGTGGAAGTTCCACATTTTGGGAATTTATATCCCATACGTCACTAGCTCATGGACTCTTGCTAATTACATGAAAGAAAACATAATTTATGTAAGAACTTACCTGATAAATTCATTTCTTTCATATTAGCAAGAGTCCATGAGGCCCACCCTTTTTTGTGGTGGTTATGATTTTTTTGTATAAAGCACAATTATTCCAATTCCTTATTTTTTTGATGCTTTCACTCTTTTATTATCACCCCACTTCTTGGCTATTCGTTAAACTGATTTGTGGGTGTGGTGAGGGGTGTATTTATAGGCATTTTAAGGTTTGGGAAACTTTGCCCCTCCTGGTAGGAATGTATATCCCATACGTCACTAGCTCATGGACTCTTGCTAATATGAAAGAAATGAATTTATCAGGTAAGTTCTTACATAAATTATGTTTTTACATATAGTAATGTAACAAGCTTGTAAAATAAGCGTTCAACCCACAGTCTGCACAGCTGGCCTAGTAGAATTACATACCTGGTGTATATCCTGTGTAGTTTGGCAGAAGACCACTTTCAGTTCTGTAAATTATTTTGCCTTGTCTTTTCAGTTCATTCTCATTTATTTTGTTTATACTCCTAGATGACTCACTTGCTTTCAATTCTTTCTTCTGAATTATCCCTCTTATTTTATCCCCATAAGAAGAGGAGGATGAAGCTATCTGTGTAGGATAAGGGTAAATAATATGAATAAGAGTGCACTACTAATAATATAAATATACTGGGTTAATAACTTATATCACATTACAGTAATAAATACTAGAAACAACTTTGGACTAGAATATCAATTTAGCCAGAAATATTTTTTTGTGACACGATTGGTACTTACTGGTAATTCGGGCAAAAAAATTGTGACTTGTGCAAGAAAAAAAAGAGCAAAAGTAGTTTCAGCATCACAATCTCTTTACAGTTTCTCATGAAACTGGGGTTATGCCCTTACAAACCCCTTCTTCATAGCTGCTTTACACAGTCTCAAAGCAAATAGGTGGATAAAGCATATATATGTTTGCTGCATAAAAAAAAACCCTGAGCTCTTCTTAACTTAATTAACCCTGACCACACTTGCCACATGCTCATAATCCTTCCCTGGCCTCAATTAAATCACTGGTCCACTATCAGATCCCCTTCCCCCCACAGTACCCCACAGCAGTGCATTACACATTCTATTAGAAGAATTTTTGAAATACACTTGCATTTTCAATATTATCACTACTTTAAAACTGTGCATGCTTCCTGCAGATCAAACAAGTAGGTCATGCGCATGCACATTGCTGAGAACATGAACAATCATGGGGAGAACAAGCAAACATCTAAGACCATCTGCTTCATGGGATGCATGCACAGTAAATTTTATCATTAAAACTGAGATAGCTTTTACTAGAAGTATTTTGCTGTGTGTTTTACTAGACTGCCTCTTCAATTGAGTATCAGCATATGGATAAATAATATACTACATCTTTTACGTAACATGGATAAACATAAATGTAGTGGTATTTGACAGGGGGGGGGGGGGTTTGCCCTCATGTGCTTGCTAACTGTGATCATACTTCGGTTTCTCACAACTTCACGTAAATATTGCTGCCTTCACACTTTTCTTCTTTTTTTCATATTTACAAGAGTATATGATAGTACAATCAAAACACCAGACAACAATTTATAAAGCAAGATTCAAAGCCAATAGATTATCTGGAGTGCAGTAATAATTACTCCTGGAAGTCCACCCCCCCCCCCCATTAGTTATTTCTGGAGGTGGCACTCCATAAATGTAAGACCTTCTGTGTGTATATATATATATATATATATATATATATATGGGTTTTTTGGAGGGTTTTATCTTACAAACACATGGGTAGTGTCAAGGTGCTAATGACTTCATTATCGCAGAAAGTTGCAGGAACAAGGTCACGCTTCCAGGACCAGGATCACACAAGCTAACGAAGACGGCAGCCAGCAGACGACTTGCTAGAGGTATAACTTGGGACATTGCAGACATCCAGGGACCCTTGAAGACCCGTGGACATACAGGAGGATTGCAAGGGATGAGAGTACACTAACACAAGTGCCTTATCAATACCTCATACCTTGAGGTTGAACCAGGTGAGCACGGATCTTTCCCATTGTTAACTATATGCTTATTATCTGAACGTATTACACGAAGTGTGCCTCTTGGCGCTTGTCTTGTCCTATACTTTTTCAGATTTTCAAGAGGAACCTCGCCCTGCGGGGGATCATCCTTTTTCTCACAGACGAGCAGCCTAATCTTTCACAGCACACAGGAACTAGCATTGTGGATTCTAATGAACATTATATATCCATAGACTTACCACACTTGAATGAATGAGACTGTTTGCTGCATAACCTGCAAGTGTCTTGTGTATACATATATATTCCAGGTAGTGGATGGGAATATATATTAAGACTAACAGCAAACTCATACACTTCTAGCGCTGATTATTCTCTTTTTTAATAATATATATATATATATATATACAGTATATATATATATATGTCTCCTAAAATATGCTGTTAATTTAAATTCACTAAATACATTTATTGCAAATATTTTCTTTCATACTTATTTCAGAATGTTTCTAACCAACAAAAACAAACAAACAAACATTGGTTTGGATGCATTTGAAAATGTCAGGTCAGATAGCAACATTAAGTCCTTGCAAAAGCAGTAACCATGGAATTACTCCAACAATTTAAATAGCAGAACCCTGCACTGCTAAAACCTCTTTATACCAAATCAAATACAAATCAAGCTGAAACGTTTCATTTATTATTACTTCCAGTTTCTTACGTACAATTTGTTTTTACACTTTAGAAGTATTTCTCGCATTTCAAGGCAACTTTGCAAGCACAAGATTTCTAAGTCAAGTAAATGGATTTGCAGAGGTAAGCAGATTTTGTATACACTAAAAGCTGCAAATTAGTTCCAGACATTGCCAACTCTGACCATGTTCAGCATTCTTCTCAATACAAGCCCCATTGTACATAGCAGGCACTCAAAACTTGGAAATTGTATTCAAACATACGTATATACACAAAATACTGAGTATTAAAGTTTCCAGTTTACTTCTTTTATAAAATGTGTTTTGTTCCTATGGAATACTTTGTTGAAGATATACCTAGGTAGGCATCTGGAGAACTACATGGCTTGAAATTAGTGCTGCCCTCTAGTGCTCTTCAAAAGATTGGCATTCTTGCAAAACTGCTGCCATATAGTGCTCCAGACACATGCGTGCTCCTGAAATTTAAAAAAACTAGAAAATACTAAGCGCTCCCTGTGGAGCTAATACTAAGATATAAAATCTGTAGGGTACCTATAGCAAACAAGCACAATCAGTCTGCGGCCTTGATAGATAATCACACTAAATGTTACCATAAATAAGCAGGATAGTCCTGTAGAGTGAGTTTAGTACCGTCTCATATGGTATGTTGGATGTCTCTTCGTGATGGCAGTTGTGGCTTGGACCAGCGGGTCAAATGTTATTCCTTCCACCTTTGAAGTATGGTAGGTAAGTGAAGTAGATAAGACCTTTGTGCAAGAATATTTTTGTGCCGTCTCTGGAGTAGGGAGTATGTCCTGGAAGCAGCTGATGGTTGCAGGTAACTTCCATTAGATGTATCCTCAGATGTGCAGAGCTGTATGTGAGAGAAAAACACAGCGCATCCCGATCTAAGAGTAAAATGTTTTAATGACCCAACGAAAAAGCGCAAATGCAATAAAACTTACAAGATGTAAGGTATAAAAATGCCAATAGATAAAGAATCTCCGCTAATCTTTTAGTCTAAAGGAGCACCAGGAGTGATGGAGCTTGGAGGTAGCCGTGTCCGTGGTGTGTACTTAACCAGGAGGCTGTCAGGGCTTTCTGGTGTGTCAGCAGACATCAAGGATGATGGAGCGTGATGACCTCAACGCGTTTCGTCTGATACCGTTCAGACTTTGTTAAGAGGAGTATAAGCAATGTCAAGGGAGGTGATATTAAGTAGTTTTAAGAGGCGTCTGATTGGACAAACCCCATTGTCAGTTAGCATGTATGTATAATATTACAAAGGCAAGGTTTAAAACATCTGTGAAATTTAAAGCATCAGTAATTCCTATATTATCACATAGGTTCATAAAAATTTCTTATTTATATAACACAGAACATTCTTAAATTCCATATAGAAGTTAAAATTTATGTTATAAAAAACGAAGTTCATATAAAAGATGTAAAATTCATGTGGTGAATGTGGCTGATAAAACTACATAATATTAAAGCTATAATCTTATATTTACTATGGACAATACACCAGAATACACATATTAACCTGAATGTGCATAAAACACATTGTGGATAAAAGAACATATATAACTACGATTACATAAAAGCTTGTAAGTCTAGGTCAATGTTTAGACCTTTGGGGGTTAGGGACTCTAGTTCATGAATCCAAAAGTTTTCCCTTTGGCATAAGGTCCTCAGCCTATTTGTGTATTTATTTGGAGGGATACCTTCAATGATTTTCACTTTGAGACTATCTGGATTCGACCTGTGTTTCATTTTGTAATGTAGGGATACATCTAGTTCCTTTTTTATGTTTTTTTTGTGTTCACTAAATCTTTTACGCATAGTTCTCTTAGTGCGTCCTATATAGATCATGTTGCACTCACAGATTAGTAGGTAAACTACATAGGTAGGGCTGCATGTAAATCTATTTTTGATTGTGTATTCTTTAACATCACTTGAATCTTTATCTTTGTCTTTATGGCAAATTTGAGAACACATTCCACAGCGTAGAACACCACATCTCCATGTGCCTTTGGATGTGCCCTACCATTGAATGGAGTTATTAGAAGTAGTAGGATGTTTGACATCTGGTCTGAGTTTTGAAGGGGCCAGGGTATTTTTGAGATCTCTGTTCTTTCTATAAGTAACAATCAGTTTCTCAGGTATTGAACTCCCCAGTACAGGGTCTGCTTTTAATATGGGTGCAAACAAAGAAAGGAGATTCGCCTAGGTAAAAGTAAAACTTCAAAAATGTATTGGAACATAATTAAAATAAGATTCATCAGCTTAGGAGGATGCTGCCGAGCAGCAATTACAAGCATGTGGTGTGGCAATCAACTCAACTGTGAACATTAGTATCTACTAGCACCAGACACCTGAATAGGACACTTGTTATCTTGGATAATATTAGGAGTTATCAGTTCTCTCTGCTAATATGCCCCAATGGGAGTTATGTATCCTTTCGATAGATTTACTTCCCTGACTATATGAAGTAATAAATCTGATGTTCTCATCCGTTTTATTCTTTTTGGGGGACAGGGGTTTTAACATTAGCCTTAAATAATGTCAAATCTAAAAAGTCTATGTGTTCTTTATGGATGTTATGTGTGAATTTAACATTCATATTGTTATTATTGATGTGTTGAATAAAATTAGTGATCTTGGACTCATCTCCTTTCCAGATGATGATTACATCATCTATGTAATGGAAGTACTGTATGAGATTATCCCTAAATGGGTTATTGTACCAAATGTTATTACCTTCAAAGGAGCCCATATAAATGTTTGCGTAAGATGGCGCAAAGGTAGTACCTATTGCGGTCCCCTGGGTCTGTAGAAAAAATGATTTCTCAAATTCAAAATAGTTGTGGTTTAGTATGAATTGTATACTTGACATGAGAAATTCAAGTTGTTCTGGGGCCATGTCCCTAGTTTGAAGGCTTAATTGCAGAGATGCCCAAATGATGTGGCATGCAGGTGTAGACGGCCGCCACATCACAAGTGAGCCATGTGTAGTCCCCACTCAATTCTGTACCCTCAAAGATGTTAATAACATGGGTGGTGTCCCTAATATAAAAGGGGATATTCTTAACAATCGGCTGAAGGAAGAAATCTATGAAGGTGAATAGGTTGCTAGTGAGGGAACTAATGCCTGATATAATGGGCCTTCCACTGGGGTTGATAAGGGACTTGTGTAGCTTAGGGAGGTGGTAAAATGTAACAATGCTAGGATGAGGTTCTAGTAATTCTTTCATAATGATATTGTTTGATTTGGCTGTTCTAAAGATCCCTGATAGTTTCTTTGAAAATTTGTCAGTACGGTGATTGTCAGCCCTATTAATATCTGTATCAGATTTCAATCCGTATCCGTATCCCTTGTGGGTCTCATATTGATAAGCTATGCCTTATTTAGTTTGTATTCCCTATATCTAATAAGGATTATGATGTTATTGAACAGTCAGAATCCTTATTAAATATAGGGAATACAAACTATATATATAGCCATATACACCTTACTACCAAAGCTTCCGAAATTCAAAAGTGAAGAAAAGTGGAAAACACTTAACGAGAACATACAAAAAAGAAATGAAAAACTAAATAAAGAAATAGAATAAAACAAATAAAACAAATACAAGAAACTATGTAGAGATATGGATGACTACAAAAATGACAAAGTCTATTCGTATATAAAAAAGATCATAAAAAGAACAGACCTCACCTTACCAATACTAGCTTGTATAATAGAGGACATAGAAATATACAACAAGTACATACCAATCATAATAATAGGAATGAACAACAGAAAACACAAACTTATCTGTATGAGACCCACAGGGGATACACACATCAGAATTATAGTAATCCACCTTTGAGACCACCACATTAAGCAAAACAATACACACGTTTTGACTACAACCACACCCATAAAGAATCAGGTCAACACTCCAACAAACATCACTCTGATCATAACCATGTGTTAAAATCACCAGCTAACACTTCCAACCGATATGGTCCTTTATATAACCATTGAGATTCTTACCCAGACCAAGATTGGCATATACAGGGTGCTAGACCCAGACTAAACTTCCATCCCAATCAGTACCATGTAGACAAGAACCATACCAACCATAATAATCATCATTTTTTAGGGATAGAGAGAGAAGCCCCATAAGACACAGAGGGGGGGTCATTCAAAATAGATTGGATTACCTCAAAGAAGCCTTAATTATCCTTAGTGATAATACCACATATAGAAAACTCACCTTTAACCCTAGTGACAAATTTTCAAAGAAACTATCAGGGATCATCAGAACAGCCAAATCAAACAATATCATTACGAAAGACTAATTCAATTTTTTTACTAGAACCTTATCCTAGCATTCCTACCTTTTACCACCTCCCTAAGGTACATAAGACCCTTATCAACCCCCCTGGAAGGCCCATTTTATCGGGCATTAGTTCCCTCACTAGCAACCTATCCACCTACATAGATTTCTTCCTTCAGCTGATTTTTAAGAATATACCCTCTTATATTAGGGACACCACCCATGTTATTACCATCTTTGAGGGTACAGAATGGGGTGGGGACTACACATGGTTCACTTGTAATGTGGTGGCTCACTAGACCTGCATTGCACATCATTTGGGCATCTCTGCCATTAAGGAAAGCCTTCAAACTAGGGACATGGCCCCTGAACAACTTGACTTTCTCCTGTCAAGTATACAATTGATACTAAACCATAACTATTTTGATTTTGAGAAATCATTTTTTCTACAGACCCAGGGGATCGCAATGGGTACTACCTTTGCACCCTCTTATGCAAATATTTATATGGGCTCCTTTGAAGGTAATTACATTTGGTACAATAACCCATTTAGGGATAATCTCATACAGTACTTCCGTTACATAGATGATGTAATCATCATCTGGAAAGGAGATGAGTCCAAGATCACTAATTTTATTCAACACATCAATAATAACAATATGAATGTTAAATTCACACATAACATCCATAAAGAACAAATAAACTTTTTAGATTTGACATTATTTACGGCCTGAAAAAATAAGGTTGGGGTTGTTAAGAACTTTAGGAAAGCCACAGATCGGAACGGGCTACTAAATGCCAGAAGTGGCCATCTCCCTAGGTGGAAAAGGAATATACCACTGGGACAATACCAGTGGATCAAGAGAAATTGCACGCTCCAATCTGATTTTGACAAGGAAGCCACTATCCTTAATAATAGGTTCTTGGATACTGGGTATGACAAGGTACTTCTTGAACAAGTGAAGGATACAGTAGTCACCACTCAGCTCCACCACCGGAGGGTTCAAGGAAAGATCCACCAGACGGCGGGATACGCCAGCCATCTGCATCACAAGAACCATACTCCCCAGCGCACACATATTTAGAGTGGCTTGTGAGTAGAAAAGGGGAGAGTGGGGCATAAAACTCAGGGGGGAAGGCATACTGAGAGCCTTAGACAGATGGCAGACATTAGGCGTGAAACCAAGCTCCATCTTGGGGCCTTAACTATCAGCCTGATCCACCAGAAAGACTGACAGGGGTGGACCGGCCTTTCACTTAGGGAAAGGAGATCCTAATAAGCAAAAATCCCCCATAGGGATCACATTCAAACAGATATCTACTCTACACAGCCAGGTTCTACTACATGCAGTACCTGGATAACCTGCACTATAACACAAACTGATCCCAACACGGATGCCTGAGCCTCTGGGCTGTGGGCCACTAGCATCACAATCACGCTATAGCGCTCCACACATCTTTACACAGTTGAGGGGATAGGGAAAGACCCTCTCTACACTCGCATTTTTGCTTCTGAGGGATTGCAGTGAACAACAGAACCTTGAATCTCTACAGCAAACAGCTGAACCCCAGAATCCCCTTCTCCTGTAAACTGGACAGAGACATGGCACCCTTCCCCCTCACCACAGACCCTCCGGATAAATCACATAACCTGATCCATTACATATCAGCGCAAGAACATAGAATCTTCCTGCCCCATCTGACCCATAAAAGGGGTCTTTGTTTTAAATCTGCCTGCATGCAAAAGTACTACTTTCCATACAATAAAAAGACAGACAAAATGTCTGGGAAGCAGAAGCAGTCAGACAGACGCCAAAAACATCAAGTGGACACCAATGATGCTGTGCAGACACAGGCAGAAATCTCTGAAGTCTTCACACAAGACACACACCCCATAGTGTCGCAGCTCTCAGCTCTTTTTTTGCCCAAGATTGAGCAGCTCCAGACGGGCATGGAAACCCTGTCGACAAACTTCAGGGCCTTCTCATCTCACCTAACCACTGTCGAGCAAAATGTGGCGGAGGGAGAGGAAAGGTATAGGGAAACTTCTGCATCAGTCTCTAATCTTCAAAAGCAAAACAAGGTACTACAAGCTAAGCTAGATGACTTGAAGAACCGGTCAAGAAGGAACAACATCTGAATAGTGGGAGCTCCAGAATCTGTCCCACCAAGGGCCTTAATGGACTTTGTGGAAACCACTCTCCCAGGCCTACTCAAGCTTCCTGTCTCCAGTGTGCCCTGCATTGCAGAGAAGGCTCACAGAATTGGAGTTTCTCAACAAGAGGGGAGCCTTAAACAAGCCCCAAGACAGGTCATGGTACGCTACTTAAACTTTAAAGACAAAATGCTATTGCTCCGAGCATACAGACAAATGCCTTCCATCACTTACGAAGGAAAAAGGATATATATCTTCCAGGACTACTCGGCGGAAGTCGCAAAAAAGAGGAGAGAATTCTCACCATATTGTAGAGATCTAATAACCCAGGGAGAATCCATAGCCCTCTTATACCCAGCCAGACTGAGACTACAAATTTCACAAGGCCCAAGAATATTTGAGACACCAAACCATCTACAGGCGTTCCTGGAACAGACTAGGAGAAACACAGAAAATCCGCCGAAAGCCCAACCAGAGGAAGATGAGGTAACTGGAACCAGAAAAATACTTTGCACTTTGCTGAGACTCACACATTGGACCATGTAGTCCACTTCACCAGACGGAGAGCCACTAGGAACTTTGAGTGTATAAACCACTGTTTACATATCCTTTTTTGAGAAAGGGGGGGCTGTTGGGACCTTATTACACTTAATTGTTTGTGTTGTTACTAGTTGGGGGGGCAGTTGCCAGATTTCACCTATAAGTCAAGGCAGATAACAATATATAATTTAATATAGACTGTAAACAATTGTTGCTTTACTTTTCAGACTTCGGAGGGCAATAGTCAACCCACCCTGAACAGACCTGGTGGGATTGGACTCTCTCCCTCAAGCATCTAACAGTGAGTACTCAAAACAGACCACACACACTTTAGACACGCCAGATATCACTAGGCTTGTCAGGTTCCCTCACAGTACTTATCATGAAGGTGGTGTCCTGGAATGTGGTGGGGGGGCATAAAATCACCCATAAAAAGAAAGGCAATACTCAAATATCTTAGAAACCAACACACTGACATTGCTATACTGGAGGAGACTCATCCATCACGTGCATTACACCAAAAACTGAAGCAGGGATGGGTGGGAGAAGTAATTCACACTACTTATAAAGGGAAATGGCCAGGGGGGTAGCCATCCTTTTCAGGAGAAACCTAGAATACATTCTTGACAAACAAATTGTGGACCCAGAGGGTAGATACATACTCACCAAACTAAGTCACAATAATAAGCACATTATCATTGGGGGCTTTATGTCCCTCATACTAACAAGAGGGAGTTCTGGAGGGACTTTGGCAACACAGTGCTGACATTTGCTGACTCTCCGGTGATACTGGGGGGGACTATAACATAGCACCCCAAACACCAGCTGATAGATTTAGGGACCCCAATTCAGTCACTCGACAAAACACGACACATAACAACGCGAAAAGAGACTCTCTCACTCTCTGGCATTGACTGACATATGGAGAGACAAACACCCGGAGGTGAAAGATTATACCTGTACTACCCCGGCTAAAGACACACTCTCCAGAATTGACCTATACCTAACCACCAGCTCACTGGGACCAAACATAACTGACGCAAATATAGACATCGCAACTATATCGGACCACACACCCATCAGTCTTAAAATTAATCTCACACCTAGGAGAGAGGGACCACGTAGATGGTTCTTCCCGATGCATCTCTACGAAGATATAAACTTCAAACGACTGCTGACAGGTGAATGGAAGGCATATGAAACACTAAATACCTCACATGGAAATAACACTCTTTTGTTCTGGGAGGCTAGTAAGGTGGTAATGAGAGGAATCATAACCTCGTATTCAGCGAGTAAACTGAAACAGAGGAAACAAAGAACTGAAGCTCTACTGAGAAGGGTGATAAGTGCGAGGAATAAATATTTGCGTAACCCCAATCCTATAACAAAATTACAATATGTGGAGGCGAAGGCGACAAGAGACGCAACACTACACCAAAACACGGTCAGAGAAATGACGACAGTGCAGGCAAAATTTTACCGGTATGGAGACAAAACCGGAAAATTCCTAGCCAGACTCACCAGACTCTCTAGACCAAACAAATGTATAAAAGCAATCAAGGTAAGGGATACCATACACACAATCACAGCAATTATTCAAACAGCTTTCAGAGATTACTACCAATCATTATATAGTGGGAAAACAATAGATAAGTCCCAACAGGACTCGTTCTGGGTGCTCCATACACACTCCCCGAATCTCGGAGGAGCATTTGCGACTCCTAAATGCACCTATCACGGAGACTGAGACGTTGTGGACTATAAATGCACTACCATTAGACAAGACCCCGGGCCCTGATGGGTTACTCGGGGAATACTACAAATTGCTGAGAGGAGACGTGACCCCTGTGTTTGCCTCAGTTTACAATAAAATCATGACTGGTGGAGTGGACCTTAATGACCGCTTCACTGAGGCTAATGTTAGTGTGATCCCAAAAGTGGACAAAGATCCGCTCCTCCTTCAGTCTTATAGCCCAATATCCCTAATGAATCAGGATTACAAACTGTTGACTAAAATTCTAGCGGACAGGTTGGCACTGGCTCTACCCACTCTGATACATTGAGACCAAATGGGTTTTGTTAAAGGAAGGTCATCAGTTTTGAACCTTCAGAAGCTCTAATTCATACTAACACATTTTTGGAACACAGCACGGGAGGGGGGAGGGGGAAACCCTGAATCATGTGCCTTGTTGGTGGACGCAGAGATCGCCTTTGACATGGTCCTTTGGGACCATCTCTTTTTTACACTGGACAGATTTGGTATAACAGGCCTCTTCGCGCACACAGTCGGGTCACTATACGCCAGCCCAAAAGCATTAATCCTAATTAATGGGGCCCCTTCCCCTTCCTTTCAGTAGAGGTACTAGACAGGGGTGTCTGTTGTCCCCTCTTCTCTTCAAATTGTCCATTGAACCCCTGGCCATAAAGATCCAAGCAGAGATGGAGGGGCTGTGGGTGGGGGGAATCCGGTGCCATCTGTCTCTTTTCACTGATGACATGATACATTACGTACAGAACCCGAAGGAGAACATCCTCAGAATTATGCAAATTATCAACCATTTCGGCCTGGTCTCTGGATATAAAATAAACACTGACAAATCCGAACTGATCTGGTTACAATCACAAGCTGCGCACTCAGGGGCAGACTGAGACCAACCAGGGCCCCCGGGCAAAAGTGTGGCAGGGCCCCCCACCCACATACCTCCTCTGCCCCTCCCCCACCCTAATGCCCCTCCCACTTATTGTGCTCCTCCCATCTCATATTCCCCTCCCCCACCCTAATGCCTCTTCCATCTCCTGTGCTCCTCCCACCTCATATGCATTTTTTGGTTTATTTGTGTATATGAAGTAGCTGTGCTTTTAAAACACAGTCTATTACAATGGGTTGAGCTTCAGGTAATATCAGATCTCATTATGTTATCCCTTTTAAGTACACAGACTTGCTTCCTTATCTTATATTTGTCTAGAAAACCAAAGCTCAATACTTAGAGAGAACAATGGAAAATTATCATTTTATTACTTAACTATCATGTCCCCCACTGAGAGTGTAATCTCTTCTGCTGGCTGTGTTTACTTAGGCTATTCAATAGAATATACTCCAGTATAGAAACTTTCAGTATAGGTTGAGATACCACAGGCTAAATCAGCTATTTCAAATGCCAAATTAGGAGTAAAGGAGCTACTTGTAAACCATTTTAAACTTTCCAGCAGGTAAAATGAATCATTGGGACCAATTTAAAGGGGAGAAAATTTTTGTGTGAACTGTCCCTTTAAGAGCCAGCTCAGTTTTGGTTCAGTACCTGGGTAGCGCTTACTGATTGGTGGTGGCTAAATGTATCCACCAATCAGCAAGCGCTACCAAGGTGGTGAACAAAAAATGGGCAGCTCCTAATCTTAAATCAATGCTTTTTCAAATAAAGATAGCAAAAGAACAAAAAAATTAATAACAGGAGTAAATTAGAAAGCTGCATGTTCTCTCTAAACCATGAACGTTTACTTTTCACAGAAATATATAAAAATCTTAAAGGACCACCACTAAATACAGATTTGAATAATTAACAAATGAATGATAATAAGACAATACAATAGCACTTAGTCTGAACTTCATATGAGTAGTTACAGTAGTAGATTTTTTGTGACAGATTTTAGTTATAAAAAAATGGAAACCTGGGAAGGATTCCTATTGGGGGCGCACCTTGTAATAATCTGAGTGTTCTATATAATGAATATACAAGAAATACCATAATTAAAATATATATATATTTTCAGGGTGTTTTTTTGGGGTAGCTGACACCATCCATGGTTCTATTTAGGTATATATTAGATACATTCCATTTACCAGAGATTTAACAATTACTATTGCTTGTGTTTTTTTCAGTAGTGGAAACTTTTGAGTACACCGCATGGTGAATTGCCCTATTAAGGTGTAACCTTCGTTGTGGTTTCCAAAATTATTGAGATCTAACATTTACTATTGCCTGTGTTTTATTTAGTAGTATGAGCACACTGCATGGTTGGTGAATTGCTCTACTAGGGTTTAACTTTCATTGTGATCTCCAAAATAATACAAATCTGTCATTTTATCAGTATTGGTCTTTTTTATTTTTGCACATTATATTAAGAATCACTTTACACATTTGGGTTTATCACATTTAGATATTTTAGAAACTCAGAAACTGCCTAATTAGATTCATTTTGTATTATTCATGATTTCAGTATCATAGCGGATATTGCTCATTTTAAATTTTTATCACATTGGTTTTGAAATCTATATTCTGTTTTTTGTACACCTTTACACCCAAGTTTTTGCTTGGAACATTTTTGCTTTTTTAACACACACCACTAGTCCCTTTCTTTTTCAAATCTCATTGCACACATTACCACTTATTTATCAACATTCTGACACTCAGTTTCACGAAGATGAAATCTTTAGAAGATCAAAAAGATTGGGCTTCATTCTATCAAAAGATTCTTAAATTTTCAATTCTTCTACAAACACCACTGATGTCAGATCAAATGGATAATGGATTGGTAGAATATTATACTAATACTCTGATGTATGGGCAATACAGAGGATGACAAAGGGGTCTTATAAAGTTAGTGGTAATATAAGGGCAGAGGGTAATGGAGTTTCTTATAAAGTTATATATATGTGGGTAATATAAGGGCAGACTCTGAGTGTGATAGAGGGATACTATAATCTATAAAAATCTAATATCCCTCTATCACGCTCTGAGTCTGCCCTTATATTACCCACATATATATAACTACTTTATAAGAAACCCGGCCTCCTTACCCTCTGCCCTTATATTACCACTAACTTTATAAGACCCCTTTGTCACTCATCCTCTGTTTTGCCCATACATCAGAGTATAATACTCTAGTCCAATCCTATCATCCTATGAATTGATCCATTTGTCTTCTGA
Source organism: Bombina bombina (assembly GCF_027579735.1). Taxonomy (NCBI): domain Eukaryota; kingdom Metazoa; phylum Chordata; class Amphibia; order Anura; family Bombinatoridae; genus Bombina; species Bombina bombina. Next base: position 727,621,603 of record NC_069500.1, on the reverse strand, counting down.
CCCTTGTATTGCCCATAACCCAGCCATATAACATAACATGATTCATTTACCCCAATTCATTTTAATGCCCGTCCCGCAGGCAGCCCATTATATATCAGGACAGTGAATCTGATGATCACTACAGTACCTGTCTTTATTCAACAGTCACTCTAGTCTTAGTAGTCTATAATTATCACCCTTTGTCTGACTCACTAATCCTTATATTAAACTGTAATCCGTATGCTCCATCACTCAGCATCATCACATATTACCCAATACCCTGAAGCTGTTATCCATTCCGGACCGTGATGACACACACTGCACTGACCACCCGTCTTAGTCTATCACTTGGTGACCTGGGCTAAGCCTGAGCTGAGTACCTGATATGAGTCCTGGCTCCTGCGGCCTGCCATTAATAGTATAAATATAATACTGTTTTATTGTGTAGGTACAGCCCCTGGCCCCTCTCCGGCAGCAGCCGGCTCTTCACTTACCTGGCTTAGTCGACTCATCGTTGCACATGCTTGTTGACTTGTTGTCGTCGAATGTCGCCACCAACCTCAGTCCTGACTCAGTGTTGTGTCCTGTCCTCTTGGCTCCTGCTTGAACATGGCCACACACGGTCTGCTGCAGCTCCTGCCACCTGAGCCTCTAATGCGCATGTGGAGGCAGAGCTGAGCAGCCAGACAGAGACAGGGCAGGTGGGAGTGTGTTCATTAATATGTGGACCGGATTCCGGATTTACCGGCTGGTCCACAAATTGCAGGGCAGACTGCGGCTTAAAGTTACAGTCAGGCTCCTCCACGGCTCCAGTCCACTGAATCCAGTCTTTTTTTTTTCATTCGCAATCACAGATCACAGTCTCACTCTCAGACACTAAAGTGCAGAGTGCACTGCAGACTTAGAGACACAGCAGGACTTGTCATCACAGAGAACGAGTCACGACTCACGAGTCACGACACACTGCCGAGGCCCCCCTCCCCCCAAAAAAATAATAATAATAAAGGCAAATAAAAAATTTAATAGAAAAAAAAATGCAGCTTAAGTATGCATAGGGCGGGGCCCCTTTAAGAAGTCGGGCCCCTGGGCGCACTCACCCTTACCATACAACTTTAAACACATCACTCACTCATTTAAATGTCTAGATATCAAATTATCCAGGGACCCAAGTGAGTGGTACCATCTTAACTATTGTCCCCTTATTAAAGATTTACAAGATATGCTACTTAGATGGGCCAAACTGTCTATTACGATGTCCAGAAGGATAGCCCTTATAAAAATGATTATGTTTCCGAAACTTCTATATCTATTCCAAAGGATACCTGAAGACATTCACAAATCAGACCTCAGTGTAATTAACAAATCAATGTTTTCCTTTGTGTGGTCGGGGAAAAAACACAAAATACAGTCCACTAGAATGATGGTGGAGGTTGGCTCAGGAGGTCTGGCAATTTCAAAACCTGGAGGCATACTGTGGGGCAGCCCAAATCAAATATGTACAAGACTGGTTGACTGGACAACAACACTTTACTTTGCTGGAACTCGAAGGGCAGCCGATACTGCCTTGGTCACTACAGGCAATTCCACATATGACACCCACACACATAAACAAACTCCTCAAAAATTACCCGATGTTACACCAACCCCTACAGGCTTGGTGGAAGATTTGCAAGAAATTGCAATTTAACCACAGTTACACGCGATACCTCCCAATGAACGGCAACCCGGAATTCCCAGCAGGAATTGATTCCAAGGTGTTTGCTATGTGGAGGGAACTGGGGTTGACCTCGGTGTCCCAGTTTATAAATAACCTGGACATGAAAGTTAAAACATTCCAAGACTTACAAATACAGTTTAATCTACCTCGTACACACCATTTCGCGTACCTACAGGCAAGACACTATGTTAATGGTCTACTCCAGCAGAGTGAACTTACGGACAGAATTTAGGTATAAATAAGCTCCTTCACAAGACAGCACAGGGAGAAACATCTATATCCCCAGTATACAAACTAAGCATGAAACGCACTAGCGAACTAACCACAAATTCCAAAGGATACCTGAAGACATTCACAAATCAGACCTCAGTGTAATCAACAAATCAATGTTTTCCTTTGTGTGGTCGGGGAAAAAACACAAAATACAGTCCACTAGAATGATGGTGGAGGTTGGCTCAGGAGGTCTGGCAATTTCAAAACCTGGAGGCATACTGTGGGGCAGCCCAAATCAAATATGTACAAGACTGGTTGACTGGACAACAACACTTTACTTTGCTGGAACTCGAAGGGCAGCCGATACTGCCTTGGTCACTACAGGCAATTCCACATATGACACCCACACACATAAACAAACTCCTCAAAAATTACCCGATGTTACACCAACCCCTACAGGCTTGGTGGAAGATTTGCAAGAAATTGCAATTTAACCACAGTTACACGCGATACCTCCCAATGAACGGCAACCCGGAATTCCCAGCAGGAATTGATTCCAAGGTGTTTGCTATGTGGAGGGAACTGGGGTTGACCTCGGTGTCCCAGTTTATTAATAACCTGGACATGAAAGTTAAAACATTCCAAGACTTACAAATACAGTTTAATCTACCTCGTACACACCATTTCGCGTACCTACAGGCAAGACACTATGTTAATGGTCTACTCCAGCAGAGTGAACTTACGGACAGAATTTAGGTATAAATAAGCTCCTTCACAAGACAGCACAGGGAGAAACATATCCCCAGTATATCCCCAGTATACAAACTAAGCATGAAACGCACTAGCGAACTAACCACAAAACACATTAGTAATAGCTGGACGGCCATCTTAAATATAGATATCACAACAGACACGGTACAGCGCAGCATACAACTGTCAAGAAGGGCAACCCTATCAGCGGTTAGCTGAGAATCGCACATCAGACTATTGCAAAATGCATACATACCACCAAAAATCTTTAAAAAGTGGAGACCAAACATGGAGGGCATATGCCTGAAATGTAGAGCACCATACGCAGACTTGATCCACATGTTATGGAGATGCCCTAAGATAGGCAGGTTTTGGGCGATGATAACACATTGAATAAAAACCACATTTCACAATGAAACAGAGATTTCTCCCAAATCAATAGTGTTCATGGAAACCACGGCACCATCACCTGGTGCCTTGGGAAAATGGGTCAGCAACATTATTCTTCAGGCCAGGAAACTGATTTTTAGAGGGTGGTTGGAAACTGCTGCCCCCACACTCCCGTAACTTAAATCAAGCATTCAGAAACAGGTAACATATGAACTAGCTGACACTTTGAGGGATGCACATGGAAGAACTAGGTCTTTCATGAAAAAATGGGAACCTTACATACTCAGTCTGGAGGTCTCCATGCAGAAACAACTGTTATTCACCCCTGAGAGACACCAAGTTTCTGCTAGAAGAGAACCTTCGGGGTAAATGGAACTTGTTGTAAACAGAAAGGGGCGAGGGACAAATCGACACTACTTAACCCTACATCTAGAGGTCTGTCTTGTCAGTGTTGCTGTAGGGGGAGAGAGAGGCAATCAAACAGATAAAAATTGTACTGCGCTGAATCATTGTCACATGTTACTAAGTTATTGTTAACTCTGTTTTACTGTTTTAAAAGAATTGTTTAGGAGGAGGAAGAGTAATAAGAGGGTGGCTGGGAAGGTAGATTGGGGGGGAGAGAAAAAGGAAAAGAAGGTACTGCTATGGAATGTTCAGTGGCAGGAACATTGCCAATGTCTAGATGCACCAAGGAACAAACCTCGGACTCAACTAAACTAAATGATTATACACACAGGGACATTGTAGATCTGAAATAGACTATGCAGATTGCATTGTATTGTTATCGTTCATTTGATTACTCTGTAACACCAACTGTGATGTGATTGTCCATGGCAACCTTTGCTTGATAAATAAAGTTAAAAAAAAAATGAGAACATCAGATTTATTACTACATATAGTCAGGAAAGTAAGTCTATCAAAAGGATACTTAACTCCCATTGGGGCATATTAAAAGCAGACCCTGTACTGGGGAGTTCATTACCTGAGAAACCGATTGTTACTAAAAAGAACAGAGATCTCAAAAATATCCTGACCCCTTCGAAACTCAGACCGGATGTCAAACATCCTACTACTTCTAATAACTCCTTTCAATGGTTGGGCACCTCCAAAGGCACATGGAGATGTGTTCCACGCTGTGGAATGTGTTCTCACATTTGCCATAAAGATAAATTTAAAGATTTAAGTGATGTTAAAGAATACATAATAGATTTACATGCAGCTCTACCTATGTAGTTTACCTACTAAGCTGTAAGTGTAGCATGATCTATATAGGACGATCTAAGAGAACTATGCGTAAAAGATTTAGTGAACACAAAAATAACATAAAGATTGAATCCAGATAGTCTCAAAGTAAAAATCATTGAAGGTATCCCTCCAAATAAATACACAAATAGGCTGAGGACCTTATGCCAAAGGGAAACCTTTTGGATTCATGAACTAGAGTCCCTAACCCCAAATGTCTAAACATTGACCTAGACTTACAAGCTATTATGTAATCGTAGTTAAAGATTTTCTTTTATCCACAATGTGTTTTATGCACATTCGGGTTAATATGTGTATTCTGGTGTGTTGTCCGTAGTAAATATAAGATTATAGCTTTAATATTATGTAGTTTTATCAGCCACATTCTCCACATGAATTTTATATCTTTTATATGAACTTTGTTTTTTATAACATCAATTTTTTACTTCTATATGGAATTTAAGAATGTTCTGTGTTAAATAAATTAGAAATTTTTATGAACCTATGTGGCAATATAGGAATTACTGATGCTTTAAATTTCACAGATGTTTTAAGCCTTGCCTTTGTAATATTATACATACATGCTAACTGACAATGGGGTTTGTCCAATCAGACGCCTCTTAAGACTACTTAATATCACCTCCTTGACATTGCTCATACTCCTCTTGACAAAGTCTGAACGGTATCAGATAAAACGCGTTGAGGTCATCACGCTCCAACATCTATGACGTCTGCTGACGCACCAGGAAGTACTGACGGCCCCCTGGTTAAGCGCACACCATGGACGCGGCTTCCTCCAAGCTCCATCACTCCTGGCGCTCCTTTAGACTAAAGGATTAGTGGAGATTCTTTATCTATTGGCATTTTTACTGTATACCTTACATCTTGTACGTTTTATTGCATTTGCGCTTTTTCGTTGGGTCATTAAAACATTTTACTCTTAGATGCGCTGTGTGCTCCTGAGATTACATCTCTGCTTTTCAACAAAAGATACCAAGATAATGAAAAAAAAGATGTGATAATAGAAGTAAATATGCAATTTGTTTAAAATATCATACTCTATCTGGATCATGAAAGACATTAAACAGTTTCATTCCTCCAAAAATTTGCATAATGAAATTAGGCATAATTTAAAAAAAGTGTACTTTAATTAATTATTTCTGTAATTTAACTCTGAATAGTGTAGTGTTTTTACTCCACCCAGTAAAGATGGAGTGCCTTTTGTGGCTGGCAGAACACTGCTCAGTGATTGGTTGATATATGCAGCAGCTAATTTATATCTGTCGCTAATTGGACACAGCAAATACGTTATGTAAACAATTCAAGATGCTTTGTAAGGGGTGTGTCCTAAACATGTAATGCAATGCATATTTTACAAAACAGTAGCTTTAAATCACTATAAAATATTTATTTTGCATGCAGATATCTATTGCTGAGATTAATTTCTGATATATATATATATATATATATATATATATATATATTTCTTTAAATAAAATTTGTATTTCAGTCTGCATTATATTTTAACAGTTTTTATTTTTCTCCAGAGGATACTCATAATTACGGTTTATTCCTTTGAAACAGACATCTGCAATTAATACAACAACATAACCATAATAAATAATGTGATGTATTAATATTGTTTGTCTCACAGATTAATTGTAATATCTGTGCACAAAAGCTATGTTTTTTTCACAGAATTTACAAGCAATTTGTGTGAGAAAATTAAACTTTAGATAAGAAAACACATTCATTATTTCATCAGACCAAAATATACAGAGAACAATTTCCAGCAATATTGTACCTGCTCGCATCTCTCCGCGCAGTTTGTCGTCTGCAGCCCACTTGGTAATGAGCCAAATCTGTCAGCGTCGCATGGCAACCATCTTGTAGGTTTATTTGTTTCCTTTTTTATTTCTTCAATTGTCTGTATTGCTGATGACGTCTTAGGATCACCATCACGAATGTAGTTCATTTGTGTATGATAATATTTTGCAGTTACTGGATAAAAATGTCCTTGATTACAAAAAAAAATAATAATTCTATTTTACATCATAATAAGTACCAATGTGCTGAGGAAGATATACATTATGGGCTAGGTTACAAGTGACACGCTAAAGTTAGCGCGGGTCACGATAAGCAAGAAAGTAAATAAGGGCACTCAAGCGCAAATAAAATTTGCACTCATCAGGTTAGCGTGAGTTAAGACCTAGAGGCCTATCTATCAAGCTCCATTCGGGCCGTGTTTCCGTAACCCTGCTGCTCCATAACCCTGTCCGCCTGCTCTAATGAGGCAGACAGGAATCGCCGCAATTCAACCCGATTGAGTACGATAAGGTTGATTGATTGGTCGCGAGTCTGCAGGGGACAGGGTTGCACCAGCAGCTCTTGTGAGCTGCTGGTGCAATGCTGAATACGGAGATCGTATTGCTCTCCGCATTCAGCGAGGTCTTGCAGACCTGATCTGCACTGTCGGATCAGGTCCGCAAGACCTTTGTTAAATTGGCCTCCTAGCATAAAGTATATGAGGTTAAAAAAATTGCACCAAGAACAACATAGATACATTAAAATAAAGTGTTACACTCATATAAACACTATCTGATAAAAAAATATTCCTATAAATATTTAAAAAACTGATAATATTAGGATTAAACGGTATATGGTATATGACAAGGTGCTTGATTGAAAAGGGCTATTATGTATACATATATATATATATACACACATTTATATGTGTCTAAATAAGTTATATATGTATATAGTATAAACATTTGTATTTATGTGTATATAAATATGTATACATATATACACATATGAACACATATATACACATATATATATATATATTCAACAGAATTTTTCCAACACCTCTGAGTGAAAAAATAAAGCCCAATAGTCGAAAAAACAGTAAGGCTGATGAAATACGTGTTAAAACTTCACCTTTTATTGAAATTCCGTGAGTAAAAAGACAAAGGCACAGCACACAGACTAGACTACCGCTGACGCGTTTCCTGCCCTATTGGGCACTTCATCAGAGCTACCTAACAGGTGTGTAAGGACTCCTTAAAAACAGGATATGAGCCCTACACATCTGCTGCATAATTAATTATAACAACAAAAATTATGTATTGTGCAATAAACATCCGATCAAACGTGAAAGATAATAATAAACATTATGCATAACAAATAAACTTGAAAAAATCGATCGTAAACAAAAAAGTATATACATTATTACATACTAAGACTATGCTTTCATATACAATTGTATCATTTAGTAAGCACATTAAAAACGATAGTACAATTCAACTTGCGGGGGATAACGATTCTTACTATAACTTAATACATGAATATCTGTCAAATATTTCCCAGTTTACTGTGGTTGGTATACACATATTGAGAACAAATAATATATAAATATAAAGAGGGATTTGATATTCTAATAAACCTTAGTTAAAGCAGGAAGTAAAATATATTTATATTCATGTATTGAGAAATACACAGAGAGCAAAAGCAGTTAAATGTGTCAACGTGTATTATATTATATAAAAGTCAAATGCCACAGAGTATAAACACATTAGAAAGACATAAAACTGCCTGCTCTCCGTGAAACCAAACATGAATCGTATATCACTATACATTTGTATGATCTAGGCTATTTAGATCTATTGTAAAATCCAGATCCTAGGTATATATATAGAAAAATAAATGAATATTGAAAAAATGGGGGCATTAAAAAACAAGAAGATATAATAATAAAGATACATAATTCCATGATCTACGTATTATCAATAAACAATTTGATGTCACTTATTTTATTAATACCAAAAGGAGCACCAGTTTTCAAGGTATGAATCCAGTAGACTTCCCGTTTACTGAGTGCTGCATATCTGTTCCCACCTCTGGGTCCTAGTTTAACTACCTCAATCCCTTGAAATGTAAAACCAGCTGAACTAATTCCATGTGAAGCAAAATGCTTAGCCACAGGGGTTTTAGGAATTTCTGCCTCCAGAGAAAGTAAGTGCTCTCTTATACGATCTTTGAGCATTCTTGATGTTAACCCTGTATATTGATAATTACAGGACCTGCAGGTCAAAAGATATATGACAAAAGTGGAAGTGCAAGAAATATGCTCTTTAATCTTGAATGTTTGACCTGTACAAGTAGAGGTAAAGGTATCCCCACATGTGACATAACCGCAACTCTTACAAGGTCTAACATTGCATTTATAGAAACCTGGTTTCGATGTTAACCAACTTGTCGACTGTATAGTATGTGAGCTCTTCTTGCTAAAATCCTTTCTAACCATATCACCTATGGTTTTAGCTTTACGAGAGATAAAATTACATTTGCTAGAGATGTGTTTTAGATCTGAATCCCTATCTAAAATAGGTAATCTATTCCTAATAATACTACTGATGTTATCAAATTGTCTACTGTAAGATGTAATAAAATTCACACCATCTTTTATTCCGATATCTTTAACCTTATCTTTCAATAAACTATTTCTATCAAAGTTACTCACTTGTTCCGATATCTTCAACAAACTTTGTTCATCATAACCTCTCTCTTTTAGTCTAACAGTCATTTTTTTTTATCCTTATTTTGAATTGCACAGCCCGAGCTGTTTGTTTGCATATATATATATTCATACAGGTGGCCCTCGTTTTACAACGGTTCAATTTACACCGTTTCAGAATAACAACCTTTTTTTCCAGTCATGTGACTGCTATTTAAAAGCATTGAGAAGCAGTGCATTTATTAAAATAGCCAGTAGGTGGAGCTCTCCGCTTGTGTTGCAGCAAAGCCAAGCAAGCTGAAATTATTCAGTTTAACCAGACCTGAGCTATCGAGCAGATTTCAAAGGAACAAGATCTTCCTGTCTATAAATCAGTCCAGATTGGAATACATAGAAAGAACTGTTTGCAGAAAAATGCAAGTGAAGTCTGTGTTATGTGATTATTTTATTAGGTTTATAATGCTGTTTAGCAAATGTTTTTGCTCATTGAACTTAGTTTAATTATATATTATGTGTTGTGTGATTATTTTGTTAGGTTTATAATGCTGTTTAGCAAATGTTTTTGTTCATTTAACTTAGTTTAATTATATATTCTGTGTTGTGTGATTATTTTATTAGGTTTATAATGCTGTTTAGCATTTAAAGTCTTCATTTCAAAGCTTTAAAAATAATGTATTAGGTGTTACTTATGACAGTTTTGAGGGGCCTGGAACCTATCTCCCTCACTTCCCACTGACTTACATTATAAACTAGGTTTCAATTTACAACAATTTCTATTTACAACCATTCCTTCTGGAACCTAACCCCGGCGTAAACTGAGGGCTACCTGAATATATATATATATATATATATATATATATATATATATGTCACAGGTAAAGTCTGTCATCCCGGTAATCCTAGGATTTCCAGGTAAAACAGACATTACCCAGCGGTTGTGGGTATAGCACAATGTAAATTCACACATCCTAGGATTACCCGAACGCTTCTAGATAAAGCTAATACTGCTTACTTTGGCTCTGAGCGCTGCTCTGATAAGCTCTGGTAATAAGCTGTTACTGTAACAGCTGATCGGAGCACAGTGAATGGATAGAGGTGCGTCTTCTAAAAAAGAAGTAAGGTGATAAATAGGGAGGGTGGTTCTGAATGGAGAGGGTAGTCAGTGGTTGAATGTTAGCTCGATAATCGTGGGGGTGGGCATGGTATGTCAGAAGGGACCAATTATAGGGAGAATTTGTGGGAGAAACGGATCATAACAAATTTTGAGGTATAGGTATTTTGGGTTCGCCCTTAGTTCATCCACGAGTTGGCTTTTCGTTAATATTATTAATTACTTCTGTCAAAGAGGGCGGGGCAATCTGGAGCCAAATTGCGGGCTATGGCTTGTCTGTTTGAAAGATTGGTCTGGGTTTTGAAGTAATTCTATAGGTGAGAGATAGCAAGAACAACCACAGGTCCATTGCGATAGGGTCATCAAGAACCTTTTTTTAATAGTTTATGGATCTTATCCCAAAAGGAGAAAATGATGATCCTGGTCTGAGCAGCGCTGTGATTAGCTTTATTATTATGCCTTCTTGATCCCTTTGGAGGAAGCCGCTTGCCAGGACCCAGTGAGCGGGAGCTCTGTGAGTCTTCAGCACGTGCCCAACAACACAATAGAGTGCTGCCACACATTGTGAGTACCCTGTGTTTTTCCTACACCTGACTGTTATTTCACTACTAATGCACTTGAAGCACCCTCTGTTTTATATACCTAGGATCAATTACATCTTTTTGGGAAGTGAGAGAGGAGCAGCATCTAATTTGTTTATAGTAAAAGCGAAAAATATAGCCCTGAAATGTTACACTATTAAAATGGCGGCAATTTGAAAAAGTATTTTGTTTGCCAAATTTGCATTGGTTTGCACACCCCCTTGAAAGACTATTCATTGTAGTTTCTCATCTCTTTGTGGCCAATTATATCAATAAGTTTCTGCACATATGAACCAACCACACTACAGCATAGCGTTCTAAATCATATCAAATTCCCTCCAACCTCCTTGGGGCAGTGGAAAAAAAACTACACACATTAGACTAAATTTCAGGGAAATAAGGAAAAATCAAAATCAAAATGCATTTTTATTTGTTTCCTTATGTATAATTTAGCATGCATTGAGCGTTAATTACATTTTGAGCTTAATATCCATTTAAGGATGGGCTTTTATTTTTGGGATAACATACACCTAATACTTTACCACATTTAGCCTAAGATGTGCTTCATCTCCTGTTTGAAAAGGTTATGGCACAAAACAAATATGGATATTCTATCATCTGCTCAAATAAACATAGGTTTATACCATTTAGGCCTTATTTAGCCCCTATTCTCTTTTAATCATACTGGGGAGGGGGGCTATAAGTCAGATCTTTAATTTTACAACATGCTATACATGTATTGCTTGATTAATACAGGAGCTCATTAAAATCATTCTGCTAATTAAAAAACAATAAAGGTCCAGATTATAAGTGAAACGGTATTAACACTCCTGCTTTTGCGCTAACTCCGCTAGAAGTAAGGTTTTTGCACACGACAGGTAACGCTCGTATTATAAGTTGAAAGTAAAGAGTTTTCTCTCACGTGCTAACCAGATGTGCAAAATGCCAAATTTAGGATATTGCGCGTGCAATTAACATATTACCCCATAGAAGTCAATGGAGCAAAAAGAAAGTAAATAAAAACCTAACAGACCTACTCGCACAGAAACCCGATTGCATATTCTCAAGTGTGCTAACCCGACATGAAAATATGAATATTTCACATTACAATGTTCTTCACATAGAAGAATATGTTGTTTTTATTCCAGGGATCAAGTCCAGCGGGAACGCATGAGAACGGAGTTCTTGCACTATTTTTGCAGGAGGAATTAAGTTTCCCCTGGACATGTTATTTCATTTTCCCTACGTGATAGATGCTTGATATCTGATATTTGTATTTTTTTACTTTTCTTTTTGTTATTTTAGTTGGATCCTGTTTAGACATGATGTGGATATTTTTCATATCTATGTGCTTCAAATGAATGTAATATTTTTCTTTTCTGTATCTATAAAGTCTTGAAAAATAAAAACCTTAAAAAAAAAAAAAAAAAAAAAAAAAAAAAAAAGTTTCCCCTGGACAGAGAACCGAAATGGTTCAGTAAAAACTGCTACTGATGGTGGGAGGAGCTGGAACACAGTCTGGTTAGAGAGATAGTGAGATCCTCTAGTAATGTACAGTAACACTTCCTACAATACAATAAATGCAAGCCTGACAGCCTGTGTGATAACCACACACTGTGTGGAACACATGGTGTTTACATTTCTGTGAGGCTTGCTCTGGGGTTATTAAGCTCCCCTCAGCAGAAATAGGACTATTGCACCTTAAGTGGGTGAGACTCTGTCTGTGACAGAGGAGGAGTCTCAGGCCCAAAGACAAGCATTCAACCCTTAATTGGTTTTAACTGGCTTTCATTAATGAAAATGTATAGATAATATACATATAAATACAGTGTGTGTGTGTGTGTGAGGAGGGTGGAAGTCTTAGTGAGTTCCCACACTTTCTTTTGTAGGACTTGACCCCTGTTTTATTCATAAATACATATTTCTACATATATCTGATAGTTTTTTTGGTACAATATATATTTATACCTATATATACATATATATATATATATATATATATATATATATATATATATATATATATACCTGATTATGTATAGGTATAGATACAGTATATACAGATATATGCCGCCTCCTGCACATTCGCGGTGTCAATCATCCCGATCATATCCGATCAGGATGATTACTGTCCTCCACCTCAGAGGTGGCGGATGAGTTAAGTTAAAAAGCAGCGGTCATAAGATTGCTGCTCCTTAAGTTTCAGGCGGACCTGAAACTTCGAATAAATCTACCCCATAGACAACAATAATGTGCAACAAACTTTTTTAATGTTCATATAACATATCTTTAAATTCTTATGATCTTTCAATAATTTCCATACTTCCTGTAGTTTCATATAAGCAGTAGTATTGATAGTACTATTAGCGCTGCGGAATCTGTTGGCGCTCTACAAATAACCGATAATAATAATAAGAATACTATTGGACAACTAACTTTACTTCAAATATCAGCATATTATTTTGAATGCTTATTGAACCAACTGCAAAGCATTAAATCCACAGATGGTTTGAAGAGAGTATAAGGAAATTTTGCCCCTCAAGTAACTGAAACAGAGAGTTTTTTAAGATGTATAGTTCTTCATCCTTACCATTAGTAATGCTTGTGTTACCGTCGTATGGCTGCAATTTCGAGTTGTTCCTTTTTTTATCTCTAAACGTTTGTTTAGGAAAATGCAGAGAATGAGCAGAGCTGTAATTATCGCCAGATCCTGACATAGACCTGCTTAGAGATTTTTGTGCGCCTGGTTCATAGTCTACTAACTTTAATGTAGCATTGCCATAGACATTGCCAATGTCACTCCTGAGCTTTGTAATGTATCCCGTGTAACTGAAAAGGAAAATAAATTTAAAAAAAAACAGCAAATAAATTATTTTTAATTTGCAAAACATTATTTTGAAACACAATGCTTAATTAAATTAAACACTGTAACAATATTTCATTAAAAAGATTAATCATTACATAACTACATACATCACCATACAGAGTCCAGCAGGCCCATTTATCAAAGGGCTTGCGGACCTGATCCGACACTGCGGATCAGGTCCGCAAGACCTCGCTAAATGCGGAGAGCAATACGCTCTCCGCATTTAACATTGCACCAGCAGCTCACAAGAGCTGCTGGTGCAACGCCGCCCCCTGCTGACTCGCGGCCAATCGGCCGCCAGCAGGGAGCTGTCAATCAACCCGATCGTATTCGATCGGGTTGATGTCCGGCGATTCCTGTCCGCCTGTTCAGAGCAGGCGGACAGGGTTATGGAGCAGCGGTCTTTACACCGCTGCTTCATAAGTTGTGTTTCTGGCGAGTCTGAAGACTCGCCAGAAACACGGCCCTTCAAGCTCCGTACGGAGCTTGATAAATGGGCCTGCTAGATTCACTAAGCAAACAATTTGCCAGAAGGAAAAATATCTCCAACTCCTGTTATTATACAACTGATTCACTAAAACTTTTTTGTTATATATATTTATTTATAATCCAAGTCAAGGTATAATTAAATGACAAAGCAGTAAATAGAGGAATACATAACAAAATATTTTTAATACATTTTGTCAAAATCGCAATATTACAGAATATTCCAAAAGGCAAAATACAATCTCAATTAAACAAAAAGTTCACATTGCTTATCATTAAACAAATGACAATACACAGGGGCGAAACTACAGGGGGTGCAGAGGTCGCAATTGCGACTGGGCCCCCAAGGGGGTGGGGGCCCAGCTTAAAAAAAAAAAAAGTACGGGGCGGCTGGACCATGTCACAGACTACTGTGGTCACTTTATAAAGTACTGGGGCGGGTAGGGTCAGGCCAGCCATCTCACCTACAGATTACAGACTGTGTCACTGACTCACTATATACAGTACTGGTGGGTTAAACAGTGTCACTATATACAGTAATAGGGGGTCAGACCATCTCACAGACTGGGCACAGGGTACCGCCTTTTGCAGACATGTAATTTGATTCACATTTTTTTTCTGTGTTAAAAGTAAAAAAAAAAAAAAAAAAGGTATGTATCAAATTCACTTTTTTTTGGTGGGAGGCCCTTCTTAGATTCTTGCACCTGGGCCCTGTGTTTTCTAGTTACGCCTCTGACAATACATTTTTAGCATGAATTGGATCATTTATTTTAAAATAAAAGACAACCAAGAACTGAAGAAAAGGAAAAAAGAGAAAGGAGAAGAGATTCACTAAAACTTGATTTGTCCTCCAAACTTCATAACTCTCTAGGATATAAGAATATTTTAAATGTTGCCAATGTAGGTCTAAAAGTTCACAATGTAATACATTAGAGAATCTGGAGTTGCAGCTATATCCATTACTCTAACATTACAAGCCTCAAGGATGGGGGGACCAAGGTATGGTAGAAGGCTGAGATCTCCTAAGTAGATGCTCTAGACCACTGGTTTTCAAACCTTTTCTCAGACCTTCCTAACAGGCCACATTTTGAAGATATCTAAACTGAAGCACAGGTGAAATAATCAGCTGATTAGTAAACCTGGTTATTTTACCTGCTCTCATCCAAGGTAATCCTAAAAACCTGTCCTGTTGGGGAGGCCTGAGTACAGGTTTGAAAACCAGTGCTCTAGAATATCAAGGCAGCAAGGATCATCACAATACTCATCTTCTTCAGTACAGGCACATCAGCAGAAGCAATATGTATAAATATAGTACAATAACGTCTCATAGATCCAAAGATGTTTTCGAGATATTTAGAGAGTCAAGTGGAGCTTAGTATATTGTGACCAAACATGGCTCCTGTTCAGAAGTTCTCTCCAAAAATAAATGTTTTAAAAGCATTTTAACATCAAATGTGTTTGCAAGATTTCCACTTTGATCATGTTTATCTTATTTCCTATCCTGAAGCCAACTAGAGATATATACTAACGAGCTCCTGCACTGATCTAAATAAGAATTGTGTAGAATGTTGCAGGGTTGGAGATTGAGTTCTGAATTAGAGGATACACTTTAGTTTCTAGTTTTACTTATATTTTGAATATAACGTCTGATTCAGAAAGTATGTAATTTTAAGAAACTTTTCATATTACTTCCATTGTTGATCAGGTAGGCTCAAGAGCAGCAATGCACCACTGGGAGCTAGCTGGTGATTGGTGGTTACACACATATGTCTCTTGTTATTGGCTTGCAAGATGTAGCTAACTTACAGAAGTGCATTTCTGTTCTGGAGCATATTTTGACTACATATTTAACCCCTTTGCAGGGATTTAACACAATCTTTTGATAATGATCAGCATGTTAACGCTTTTTAAACATGTGCCAGTCCTGTTTGGCTGATCAAAATTCAAATACTGAACAGTTAATGACCAATTTAATAGACCATTTTTCACTTATCCAATTCCACAGCTGAAAGGACTTAATTAGCTTAAGACATCACTTCAAATTCCCCAAATACCCAAAAAAACTTTGCACATGTAACATTGGTTTTATACATAGGCCAATTACACTGAAATAACCCCTGCCATTTTATCTGAGACTAATTTTATAAATCTCATATTAGCATAATGGATTATTAGCTCTGAGCAGGCGGACAGGAATCACCGAAATTCAACCCGATCGAATACGATCGGGTTGATTGACACCCCTGCTGGCGGCCCCTTGGCTGTGAGTCTGCAGTGGGCGGCGTTGCACCAGCAGCTCTTGTGAGCTGCTGGTGCAATGCTGAATACGGAGAGCGTATTGCTCTCCGCATTCAGCGATGTCTTGCGGGGGGCTTATTTTGGGGGGCTTTTTTATTTTATTAAGGGGTTTAGATTAGGTGTAATTAGTTTAAAATTCTTGTAATTATTTTATTATTTTTCTGTAATTTAGTGTTTGTTTGTTTTTGTACTTTAGTTAATTTTATTTTATTGTATTGTATTTCATTGTAGTTAATGTATTTAATTAATTTAATTGTAGTGTAGTGTTAGGTGTAATTGTAACTTAGGTTAGGTTTTATTTTACAGGTAAATTTGTCTTTATTTTAACTAGGTAGCTATTAAATAGTTAATAACTATTTAATAACTATTGTACCTAGTTAAAATAAATACAAACTTGCCTGTAAAATAAAAATAAAACCTAAGCTAGCTACAATGTAACTATTATTTATATTGTAGCTATCTTAGGGTTTATTTTATAGGTAAGTATTTAGTTTTAAATAGGAATAATTTAGTTAATGATAGGAATATTTATTTAGATTTATTTAAATTATATTTAAGTTAGTGGGTGTTAGGGTTAGACTTAGGTTTAGGGGTTAATAACTTTAATATAGTGGTGGCGGTGTAGGGGCGGGCAGATTAGGGGTTAATATATATAATGTAGGTGGCGGTGGGCTCCGTGAATGGCGGTTTAGGGGTTAAACAATTTATTTAGTTGCGGCGGGGTCCGTGAGCGGTGGTTTAGGGGTTAATCAGTTTATTAGAGTGGTGGTGGGCTCCGGGAGCGGTGGTTTAGGGGTTAATAAGTATAATGTAGGTGGACGCGGTGTGGGGGGCAGATTAGGGGTGTTTAGACTCGGGGTACATGTTAAGGTTTTAGGTGTAGACGTTCCCATAGGAATCAATGGGATATCGGGCAGCAGCGAACATGAGCTTTCGCTGCTGTCAGACTCCCATTAATTCCTATGGCATCTGCCGCCTCCAGGGGGGCGGATTGAAAACCAGGTACGCTGGGCAGGAAAAGTGGCGAGCGTACCTGCTAGTTTCTTGATAACTAGCAAAAGTAGTCAGGTTGTGCCAAACTTGTGTTCGGAACATCTGGAGTGACGTAACCATCGATCTGTGTTGGACTGAGTCCGGCGGATCGTATGTTACGTCACTGAATTCTACTTTTGCTGGTCTGTAGGGTTTGATAACTAAGGCGAATTAGGCTCGCCACAAATACGCTGCGGAATTCCAGCGTTTTTGCGGTTGACAGCTTGATAAATAGAGGCCTATAACTCATGTGCCTGATGTTTAGAAGTGCAGGTAAATACTATTTGAGATGAGTATAAAACACTTCATTGAAGGAGCTCTAAAACTGAAATAAAATGTGTATTCAACATGAAAACAGAAACAGTGCCATGTTTGGTTTTGCTCCCACCCACATCCCCTTAACCTTTTGATCTTTTAATCAAAAAGTACACAAAAATACTCTGCTCTCAAGGATTTGAAACAATTGCAAACACAACACAGGTTTATCCCAAAAAAATCTTTGTTAAATATATGTGGCAAAACTATTAAAGGGACACTGTACCCAAATTTTTTCTTTTGTAATTCAGAAAGAGCATGCAATTTTAAGCAACTTTCTAATTTACTCCTATTATCAATTTTTCTTTGTTCTCTTGCTATCATTATTTGAAAAAGAAGGCATCTAAGCTTTTTTTTGGTTTGAGTACTCTGGAAAGCACTTTTTTATTGGTGGAAGAATTTATCCACCAATCAGCAAGGACAACCCAGGTTGTTCACCAAAAATGGGCCGGCATCCAAACTTACATTCTTGCATTTCAAATAAAGATACCAAGATAATGAAGAAAATTTGATAATAGGAGTAAATTAGAAAGTTGCTTAAAATTTCATGCTCAATCTGAATCACGAAAGAAAAATTTTGGGTACAGTGTCCCTTTAACACCCTTTTAGTTAATACTTTGTACTTCCGTGCTCCGGAATCTGTGGAATCTGTTTGTGCTTTACAAATACCTGATCATAATAATAATATCTCCTTTTGCCAATATAACAGCTCTTAGTCTCCTGCTGTAATGCCTGATGAGGTTGGAGAACACAAGGCATCTGAGACCATTCCTCTGTACAGAATCTCTCCAGATAATTCAAATTCCGGGGCCGATGTTGGTAGACTCTCCTCTTCAGTTCACCTCAAGATTTTTTATGGGGTTCATGTCAGGGGACTGTAATGGCCATGGAAGGACCTTGATTTTGTGGTCAGTAAACAATTTTTGTGTTGATTTTGATGTATGTTTTGGATTATTGTCCTGCTGGAAGTTCCAACCACGGCCCATTTTAAGCTTACTGGCAGAGGTAGTCAGTTCATTTAATATCTGTTGATATTTTATAGTGTCCATGATGCCATGAATCCTAACAAAATGTGCATGTCCTCTGGCAGAAAACCAGCCCCAAAACATTAAAGAGCCACCACCATATTTAACCATGGGCATGAGGTACTTTTCCATATGGCTACCTTTCTGTGTGCTCCAAACCCATCTCTGGTGTCTATTGCCAAAAAGCTTTTTTTTTGTTTCATTTGACCAAAAAAACTTTGCACATGTAACATTGGTTTTATACATAGGCCAATTACACTGAAATAACCCCTGCCATTTTATCTGAGACTAATTTTATAAATCTCATATTAGCATAATGGATTATTAGCTCTGAGCAGGCGGACAGGAATCACCGAAATTCAACCCGATCGAATACGATCGGGTTGATTGACACCCCTGCTGGCGGCCCCTTGGCTGTGAGTCTGCAGTGGGCGGCGTTGCACCAGCAGCTCTTGTGAGCTGCTGGTGCAATGCTGAATACGGAGAGCGTATTGCTCTCCGCATTCAGCGATGTCTTGCGGGGGGCTTATTTTGGGGGGCTTTTTTATTTTATTAAGGGGTTTAGATTAGGTGTAATTAGTTTAAAATTCTTGTAATTATTTTATTATTTTTCTGTAATTTAGTGTTTGTTTGTTTTTGTACTTTAGTTAATTTTATTTTATTGTATTGTATTTCATTGTAGTTAATGTATTTAATTAATTTAATTGTAGTGTAGTGTTAGGTGTAATTGTAACTTAGGTTAGGTTTTATTTTACAGGTAAATTTGTCTTTATTTTAACTAGGTAGCTATTAAATAGTTAATAACTATTTAATAACTATTGTACCTAGTTAAAATAAATACAAACTTGCCTGTAAAATAAAAATAAAACCTAAGCTAGCTACAATGTAACTATTATTTATATTGTAGCTATCTTAGGGTTTATTTTATAGGTAAGTATTTAGTTTTAAATAGGAATAATTTAGTTAATGATAGGAATATTTATTTAGATTTATTTAAATTATATTTAAGTTAGTGGGTGTTAGGGTTAGACTTAGGTTTAGGGGTTAATAACTTTAATATAGTGGTGGCGGTGTAGGGGCGGGCAGATTAGGGGTTAATATATATAATGTAGGTGGCGGTGGGCTCCGTGAATGGCGGTTTAGGGGTTAAACAATTTATTTCGTTGCGGCGGGGTCCGTGAGCGGTGGTTTAGGGGTTAATCAGTTTATTAGAGTGGTGGTGGGCTCCGGGAGCGGTGGTTTAGGGGTTAATAAGTATAATGTAGGTGGACGCAGTGTGGGGGGGCAGATTAGGGGTGTTTAGACTCGGGGTACATGTTAAGGTTTTAGGTGTAGACGTTCCCATAGGAATCAATGGGATATCGGGCAGCAGCGAACATGAGCTTTCGCTGCTGTCAGACTCCCATTAATTCCTATGGCATCTGCCGCCTCCAGGGGGGCGGATTGAAAACCAGGTACGCTGGGCAGGAAAAGTGGCGAGCGTACCTGCTAGTCTCTTGATAACTAGCAAAAGTAGTCAGGTTGTGCCAAACTTGTGTTCGGAACATCTGGAGTGACGTAACCATCGATCTGTGTTGGACTGAGTCCGGCGGATCGTATGTTACGTCACTGAATTCTACTTTTGCTGGTCTGTAGGGTTGGATAACTAAGGCGAATTAGGCTCGCCACAAATACGCTGTGGAATTCCAGCGTTTTTGCGGTTGACAGCTTGATAAATAGAGGCCTATAACTCATGTGCCTGATGTTTAGAAGTGCAGGTAAATACTATTTGAGATGAGTATAAAACACTTCATTGAAGGAGCTCTAAAACTGAAATAAAATGTGTATTCAACATGAAAACAGAAACAGTGCCATGTTTGGTTTTGCTCCCACCCACATCCCCTTAACCTTTTGATCTTTTAATCAAAAAGTACACAAAAATACTCTGCTCTCAAGGATTTGAAACAATTGCAAACACAACACAGGTTTATCCCAAAAAAATCTTTGTTAAATATATGTGGCAAAACTATTAAAGGGACACTGTACCCAAATTTTTTCTTTTGTAATTCAGAAAGAGCATGCAATTTTAAGCAACTTTCTAATTTACTCCTATTATCAATTTTTCTTTGTTCTCTTGCTATCATTATTTGAAAAAGAAGGCATCTAAGCTTTTTTTTGGTTTGAGTACTCTGGAAAGCACTTTTTTATTGGTGGAAGAATTTATCCACCAATCAGCAAGGACAACCCAGGTTGTTCACCAAAAATGGGCCGGCATCCAAACTTACATTCTTGCATTTCAAATAAAGATACCAAGATAATGAAGAAAATTTGATAATAGGAGTAAATTAGAAAGTTGCTTAAAATTTCATGCTCAATCTGAATCACGAAAGAAAAATTTTGGGTACAGTGTCCCTTTAACACCCTTTTAGTTAATACTTTGTACTTCCGTGCTGCGGAATCTGTGGAATCTGTTTGTGCTTTACAAATACCTGATCATAATAATAATATCTCCTTTTGCCAATATAACAGCTCTTAGTCTCCTGCTGTAATGCCTGATGAGGTTGGAGAACACAAGGCATCTGAGACCATTCCTCTGTACAGAATCTCTCCAGATAATTCAAATTCCGGGGCCGATGTTGGTAGACTCTCCTCTTCAGTTCACCTCAAGATTTTTTATGGGGTTCATGTCAGGGGACTGTAATGGCCATGGAAGGACCTTGATTTTGTGGTCAGTAAACAATTTTTGTGTTGATTTTGATGTATGTTTTGGATTATTGTCCTGCTGGAAGTTCCAACCACGGCCCATTTTAAGCTTACTGGCAGAGGTAGTCAGTTCATTTAATATCTGTTGATATTTTATAGTGTCCATGATGCCATGAATCCTAACAAAATGTGCATGTCCTCTGGCAGAAAACCAGCCCCAAAACATTAAAGAGCCACCACCATATTTAACCATGGGCATGAGGTACTTTTCCATATAGCTACCTTTCTGTGTGCTCCAAACCCATCTCTGGTGTCTATTGCCAAAAAGCTTTTTTTTTGTTTCATTTGACCATAAAACCTGACCCCATTTAAAGTTCCAGTAGTGTCTGGCAAACTGAAGAAGCTTGAGTGGTTTTTGGATTAAAGTAGAGGCTTTTTTCTTAAATCCCTTCCAAACAACTTGTGGTGATGTAGGTGACATCAGATTGTAGTTTTGGAGGCTTTCTGACCCCAAGATGCAACTAACTTCTGCAATTCTCTAGCTGTGACCCTTGGAGATATTTTGGTCACTCGAAATATCGTCTTCACAGTGTGTTGAGACAATATAGACACATGTCCTCTTCCAGGTTGATTCGTAATATTTCCAGTTGACTAGAACTTCTTAAAAGGATACTGAACCCTGGGCTCCCACTAGCTGGACCATAGTAATAGAATTTATGGCAGGGGTTAATAAAACAAATACCACATATGTGTGCTAAGATGTTACCAACTGAATAAAATATACAGTATTACAACATATTTGAAAATAAATATGCAAATTATGTGTGAAGAGAATATTCATATAAATGGCAATATCACAAAAACATTTCACAAAGAAATTAAAAAAATACTTGTATCATTGTTAAATAATGTATTATTAAATATTACGTCCTAACTGATTACAATATTTTACTGCATTTTAATAAATTATCAGATAAAACCAGTTGGTTGTGGTGGAATCAGACTTTGCAACCCTACTGTCTATATATCTATCTGTATATGTATATATATATATATATATATATATATATATATACTGTATGTATATATATATATATATATATATATATATATATATATATATATATATATATATATATATATATATATATATATATATATATATATATATAGTAAAATAGTAAATCATGTCCCTTAGCAGCTGGGGATATGAAAATGAGGCATTGTGCCATAAAAACCAATCCTAATATATACATATATTTTTATACTTATAATGAATACTATATATACAGTCATGGCCAAAAATATTGGTACCCCTGCATTTCTGTCAGATAATGCACCACTTCGCCCAGAAAATTGTTGCAATTACAAATGTTTAGGCATTCTCATGTTTATTTATTTTGTTTGTATTGGTATGACGCAAAAACGTGGACAAAAAAAGCCAAATCTGACACATTCCACGTAACACTCCAAAAATGGACTGGACAAAATTATTGGCACCCTCAATTTAATATTTGGTAGCACACCCATTGGAAAAAATAACTGAACTCTATCGCTTCCTGTAACCATCAATGAGTATTTAACACCTCTCTACTAGAATTTTGGACCACTCTTCTTTTGAAAACTGCTCCAGGTCTCTCAGATTGGAAGGGTTCCTTTTCCCAACTGCTGTTTTGAGATCTGGACTCATTGCTGGCCAGTTCAGCACTCTCTAGCGCTTTGTTTTAAAATATTTCTGAGTGCTTTTTGACGTGTTCCTTGGGTCATTGTCCTGCTGTAAGACCCATGACTTCTAACGGAGACCCAACTTTCTGACACTGGGCCCTACATTGCACCACAGAATTCTTTGGTAGTCTTCAATCAAGACATCCAGTGCTTGAAGCAGCAAAGCAACCCCAAAACATCAGTTACACTGACACTGGGCCCTACATTGCACCACATCATTCTTTGGTAGTCTTCAGTCAAGACATCCATTCCCTATAGCAGCAAAGCAACCCCAAAACATCAGTGAAACTCCATCATGTTTGACTGTAGGGACTGTATTCTTTTCTTTAAAAGCCTCATTTCTTTTTCTGAAAACAGTAGAATGATGGGCTTTACCAAAAAGATGTAATTTAGTTTTGTCTGTCCACAGCATATTCCCCCAAAAGGATTTTGGCTTCTTCAGGTAAGTTTTGGCAAACTACAATCTGGCTTTTTTATGTTTCTGTGTCAGCAGTGGGGTCCTCCTGGGTCTCCTACCATAGCGTCCCTTTTCATTCAGATGGCGACGTATAGTGCTAGCTGACGCATTTGTAGCCTGTGCCTGAAGGTCAGCTTGAATTTGTCTGGAAGTTGATGAAGGTTCTTTATCCACCATTTGAACAATCCTTTGTTGCTATCTTTGATAACTTTTTCTCTTTCGTCTACGTCCAGGGAGATTAGTTACAGTGCCATGGTCTGTAAACTTCTTGACAAAGTTTCACACAGTGGACACAGGAACATTAAGATCACTTGAGATGGACTTGTAACCTTGAGATTGTTTATGCTTTTCCATAGTTTTTGTTCTCAAATCTTAGACAATTATTTGCGGCTCTTTCTCTTCTCCATGCTCAGTGAGGCACACAGAGACACACAACAGAAATTTTGAGTACATTTTTCACCATATTAACTGGTTGCCGGTTTGATTTCTATATTGTCAGCACCTGTTAATTGATACAGGTGAGTTTAATTACAAATTATAGGAGCATCACAAGCTTGGAATGCAATTATTTCTCACAATTTTGAGAAGGTGCCAATAATTTTGTCCAGTTCATTTTTGGAGTTTTACGTGGAATGTGTCAGATTTGGCTTTTTTTTCCTCCACTTTTTTGTGTCATACCAATACAAACAAAATAAATAAACAGTGAGTGCCTATACATTTGTAATTGCAACAATTTTCTGGGCGAAGTGATGCATTATCTGACAGAAATGCAGGGGTGCCAATATTTTTTGCCATGACTGTATATATCGTATTCATTATAAATATAAAAAAAAAAAAACATAAAAAAATTGTTCAAAAGCACTTTGATTAGAAGTATTCAGTACTAACCAATTTGGTACAGGAGAGTACTAACAAATCAAATTCATTTTAGTTGTTATCAGTTGTGTAGGACAGAAAGCACGGATGTGTTCATTAGCTTTATCTATCAGGATCACACATAACACTGGCAATTCACATATTTCTTCTCATTATAATGCTAAAAATATTGATCTAAGTGTCATTTACTAATCTATTAAAGTTATTTGTTATACTATTATACAAGCTGGGGTTTGGAATGACATGCATTATTCAGTTTACTGATCTACATTTTGATTTATATCCTTGTACATCGTATTATACACAATGAATACATTGTACAATACATAATAAAAACATGTACAAATAAATAGAATGGAAACTCTTCAAACATAAAGATGTTTTAGTCATTGTTAACAGAAATCAGATACAAGCATTGTGTGGTATATATAGTTACAATGTCCATGATGTCAGACTGCTGTCCATTTTGTATAGAGACAGTGAACCTGAAAGCTACATGGTTGTTGAGTTCTGTAGCAGCAGGGCTTGACACTTCAGGGGTCAGTCACACACTGAAGCCTCTCTGACATCTAGCAACCAGGATTTAGAAGTGTTTCCTGGTCCTGATCAAAATTAATTTAAAATGGTAAGAGATTCCAGTCAACTGGGATGATATTATAGAGAAATTCAAGATGAAGTATGGGAGAATGAATAAGCAAGAAAGGGGAGGAAGTGATTAGTGCAAGTGCAACCATAAACCATCTTAATACTGTGCAGGGAACTGATGCTTCCCAGGTTTTATAAGCCATGAGCATTGCAAGGGTGGCGGGGTTCAAGTATGTGGTGTGGGCCAGCATCACCATGAGGCTACATAAACCTCAGTCCAGCACTATAAAAGACACACAGATGTCCAGCTCCTAAAGTCCACATTCCATTTGCAACTCACATCATCTTGCAGTATAGCCCTGGTGCAGAACCACCTTAATGTAGCTTCAGACCAAAGGTTTACTGAAACTTCAACTACTGTAGTTGCGCAGGATTGACTGCATCTTGAAAAATTGTATCAAGACTAAAGATCTTCTGTGGTCATTCAGAAAGAACCTCTGAGACCTGACTGCTTCCTTAGTAAAACTATCTACAAGTATTCAAAAATATAGGCGATCAGATAACAGGGTAAATTGTTCTTGCATAGAGACTTGCTCTATAGTCACAGAAATTTCATTTTGGGAGTGAGAAAGATCTATACTAAAGCTAATTGCACATCAGGAACAGGTGGCAGGATTCTCATCTGGATGCATTCCTGGAAATAAATTAATATAGTAGTGAATCAAAAATGTCCCATCCCTTTAGATTTGTGCCGGTGCCTGTACTGCAGTTTCTTAAAAACAAAGGCCCCACTCCCTTGTCATAAGACGTTTAGTAGATGCATACTCCAGAATATCAGATAACTTTCACTGAACTTCCTTGATCTGATCTAAAATATTTATTATTAGGACAAAGTGGAATCTGGGAGACAAGATGATAGGTGCTTTATCTATGTAAAAAAAAAAAGTTATCAATAGAAACAAACTAGAATAGTACTTATCTGACCTTGCTCACCCTATATTCTCTCTCTAGATACTGCAAACATTAGTCATCCGTATTTGTCATCATAATATCATGTTGATCTGTAAAATCTCTGTGTAACCATCCTATAATATATGCTGGAGAAAATACACACCTGTATACATCTTTTTATTAAACACTGAGGTGAAGTTCAACTCAAGAGCCACAAGCATTTCAACTCCTAAACAGGAAACCACCGGTGACTGGCTATGTGTGACTGCTATTCCTGATTTTACCTATGTGTTTAACCCCTTTGTGCCAGTTCAATACATAGGCCTAGATTACATGTGAAGTACAATCAATAACACAGGGTGCATTATCTTTTGTCTGACCTTGCACAAATAATAATGCATAATCTGCTATTACAAGAGAGTAGTTAAATATTTTAACCATAGCATCTTAACATGGATAGTGCTGTAAAATGTAGCTCTGGTTTGCATAATAAAACACATTACAATGCTATGGACATAAAGGTTTTAAGTGATATTTAGACTTAACATTTATGAAATAATGGTTTACTATTAAAAAATGTTTTGTGGCAGAATTAAAGGGATATGCTGGGGATGGCTGGGAAGGGAGCAAAGAGGTATGTGTATTTATATATGTAGGTATGTAGTGCTTTACACTTGCCCTGGTGCAATTTTTTTTGCCCCCCACCAAAGGTAACTCATTAGTAAGCAATAGTAATAATATAGATAGATAGATAGATAGATAGATCTGCAACCTACACTAATAGTCAGCCTGAGGAAAAAGCGCGGTCAGCGCTTAGAAACGCGTAGCATTATTTACACAGATCTATTGTTTGACCTGTGTTTGTTTTTACATATTTTATTAAAACTTTTTACTATCTTATACTGGAGTCCTTCTTTATACTTCATCCGTCGTTTACCAGCAGTGGTTCTGGGGCATTCATCTTACTGCAGCAGCACAGCCTGGATATATATGTGCACTAGGTCACTGAAATATACCTAGTACGCCTCATTTGCACTACAGTGTGCAACACAGTCTGTGAGTATTCCCTTGTGACCACAATTCAACATCCACTTTATCTTCATAACTGATTTGCACTAGGGGTCGCCCTCTTGTGCTCTTTATTTCCACTTCTACAGATAACTATTCTGATTTGGGAGGAGCAGCCACAGTAACGTGCACAGTTTGCTGGGACACTGTGAAGTTCCCAGACCGTTCTCCTAGGCATTACCTCTGCCTTTCTATATTGTGAGTATGTATATTGTTATATACTCCTCATTTGTTACATACTGGCTACACTAGGAGGCGCCCTTTTTCTCTGCTTTGTTTTTCTACACTAATAAAAGGCTCCCCTGCATTAGGATTTTACACATCCTGCATGTCTATGCATACATTGGCTGTTATGGGCCCCTACAGCACCTGGGCCCCCGTGCCACTGTACCTGCTGCACCAATGGCAGGTTTGCCCCTATCTCCACTTGTAATCTAGCCCATAGTAGGCTTGGGTCAGTAATGCAAAAACGACATTTGGAATTTTAGATGTCCCTTCAATGATCATTTTTAAGAAAATTATTTTTTTAATGAAACACCTTAAAGGGATAGAAAGGTCAAATTTGAAATGTGGGCCAAAAGATAAATACACCATATTAAAAATTGTATTAATATTACATTTTTTAATGTGCTTTAAAACAAAGCCTTTTTAAAACAAATGTATTCAAGCTCAGACAGCAGGCGGTGGTGTGTATTGTGTCAGTGTCATACAAGCTATGCTGACTCTCTGAGAAGGTGGGGTGTTGGAATACTGGTGCACAGGCCTTTACAGCATATGTGCATATTCCACTGAAAAACAGCAATAACATTTACTGGAAGCATTGTTGCTAATGGAAGTATTAGGCAAAAATGCTTTTGTTTAAAATTGAAATGCAGCCATGCACATTTCAGTTTTGACCTTTCTTTCACTTTAAGTTTATCCTGTCCCTTACAGATTACGTTATGAAAAGTAGTGTAATTCTAGAAAGAAATCTGTGCTGATGTTAAAGGGACATTGTACACTAGATTTTTCATTGCATAAATGTTTTGTAGATGAACCATTTATATATCTCATCTGGGAGTGTTTTTGTAACAATGTATAGTTTTGCTTATTTTTTAATAACATTGTGCTGATTTTAAGACTCCTAACCAAGCCCAACAGTGTCAGATGTATACCTACGTTTATAGATTCCTGCTGGCTCCTGTTTGTCTAATCTGTCTTTTCATATGCAGGGAAGGGGGGGAGAGTATCTGCTCTTCTTGTTTTCCCAGCCCTTTTCACTGAGTGTCCCAGCCTATCCTCATCAACAATGCTAAACTGGGAGCTTCTAAGTAAGTTTTTAAAAGGTTTTATACTGCATTTTTAGATCACTATCTGTGCATATTCTTCTTTATAACAGTGTCTATAAAATGCAGTTATATGAAAATTGGTAAACACTGTCCCTTTAAGTGGGTTAATAATTGTTTTCTGACTGTTGGTCAGGAACATGTTGATCTCGTATTTTGTTGAGGAGATACCTAGGTAGGTAATGTGCACCTGCCTGGAGCACTACATTGCAATAAAAAGTGATACCATCTAGTGCTCTTGAAAATCTATAACCTCCTTGCAAAACTGCTGACATAAAGTGCTGCAGACACATCCTGTACTTACCTTCATACTTTTTTCAACAAAGGATACCAAGTGAACAAAAGTTGTTTTATATTGCATGCTCCATCCATAATAAAGGGTTGTTTTTTTTACTAGACATAATTAAACATTCTTAAATTATAATCTCAAATGCCAAGATTTTTCAAGGGGTCTCATCCCCATAGACTGCAGGTTCAACCCTATCCTCCATCTGTTATGTGGCGGATATCAATCCCCCAGACTTTTCTGACTGGGGGGATTGACAGCCCCTGCCCACGCGTGATTGACTCTATGCAGGCAGAGGGCGTGGTTGCACACGAGCGCACGTGTGCATTGATACATGCGAGCTGTGGATAGCTGCCCACCAGAGGCGATGACTGGCAGACAAGGCAAGGATGTCTGCCCCTGTCTGACAGTAGTTTGATCACTATGCCCAATGGGTTTAATGTTCATTTAAGGCCACAGAAGAAATAGTTCAGCAATTACCGGTATTTTGAATAAGAAAATGTAACAGTGTTTTTCTCTGAGCAAGTAAAACATGTCTGTAAAGCACAGGAGGTTAATTTACTATATACTATGTTTATTTGCTTTTGTTCTTTCACCATACATCATCAGGCAAAATACTAAACTGAGAGCTTTACATAAATTCAGATTGCTAAACTTTGGTGAAGCCTATGTAGCTAAATAACTGGAGTCATACTAAGATGTCATTTTTGTGGATCCTACATCTCAGTTGACGTCAGAAGCCACTTCAGTTCTCATTAGATACCCAGGAGGCCATAAGAGATCTTTTGTTACCATGGTGACCTTTTACTACAGCTGCATCAGGCTTGACGCATTTCTCATCAAAATGCTGAAAACCAGCACTACAAATCAGACCCATTTAGTATTATTGCTGCCTTGTTACCATAGGGATCAGCTGCAGTATACACTGAGTGCCCAGTGTAAACTTAAATATGGTATCCAATTTCATGCAAAGAAAAAAGATAATTAGTCAAATTTAAATCTTTAGTTAAATTGGTATAATTGCAGTGTAAAAGCAGCTGAAATCTATGATTCAATTCATACTTATTTCTTTAAGTATGAAGAAAGATTACAGTGACAGTTTTTGTGCCACTTTTCTCATGGACCAATTATTGCTAAAACATTTATGAAGTTGAAACTTTGGAAGTTTGCACAAAGCAGATAAAATCATTCTTCAATAGACACTATTTTATGGGCCTTTACCATGAGAGTGACAGATAAGCCAGAAGTCTTTATGTAGCTTAAACAAAATAACTGAGCTTGATTAAAGCAAAATTAAAGAAATAGTCTAGTCAAAATTAAACTTTCATGATTCAGATAGAATGTGCAATTTTAAGCAACTTTCTATTTTACTATATGAAAAAGCAGAAATGTAAGCATAGGCCCATTTTTTGTTCAGGACCTGGGTAGCGCTTTCTTATTGGTGGCTAAATGTAGCCACCAATCAGCAAGTTTTACCCAGGTTCTGAACCAAAAATGGGAAGGCTACTAAGCTTACATTCAAATAAAGATAGCAAGAGAACGGAGACAAATTGATAATAGGAGTAAATTAGAAAGTTGCACGTTCTCTCTGAATCATGAAGGTTTAATTTTGACTAGACTATTCCTTAGAACTTGTATTATTATTCATTATTATAATTTATTTGTAGAGCTCCAACAAGTTCAACAGAGGTACAAAAATATAGGGCCGATGATCTAACCCTCACGAACCCTCACTGGGGCTGCCCTTGTGGAATTAGCGCAAAAAAAGGCGAGATGTATCCTATTGAAAGTAATGGAACTTGTTGCACTTAAAACATTAAATCTTACAGCCAATATAAATCGCATTACGTTGCTTTCTGCGTATAGCCTTTTACAAACGGCTATATTTTCGTATGCATGTGTCCATTAGGGTCATAAGTATTTTCAGTTTTTTGAGAAAAGCTCACCAAATTTTAGTTGGCGATAAAAAAAACTGTGAGCTCTGTAGTGTAAAAATCTTTACAGAATTACGTTGGGATTAGAGAGACAATTTCATTTACACCTCATGTTCAGCCCATTTCACAAATAAGCAACAATTATGCTTTGTATTTTGTATTTTGTACTTAAACGTACTTACATTTTTAACATCCAGCAAACTTAAATTACAATTTACGCTGTGTATATTTAATACGATTTCATTCCTGAGTAGTTTACATACAAATTTTACATTTTTTAACAATACAGGGCTAGATTACAAGTGGAAAGATAAATTTTGCGGGTGCACAATAAATAACCAGCCATTACAAGTGGCTGGTTATTGCTACCGCTAGCTCACGGTAGCAATTAGCGCTCTGAAAATTAACCAGAGATTAGATCTCTGGTTAATTTTCTAAAAGTGCCCCAAATGCCCTCAAAATAGAAGGAGTTGTAGGTTTTAATTATAAAAAAAATCTAGTTTTTTTGTTTTGTTTTTTTTTTAATTAAAAAAACTGCACTAGGCAGTTTTGTGGCTTTACAGTTGATAGGAGTGAGGTAAAGGGTAGATTAGTTTTTTTAGTTAGGTCTTTTCTATTTTGGGGGGTTGGGTGGGTGAGGGGTTGTACTGTTAGGGGGGATTTTTTTTTTTTTTTTAAAGAGCTGATTTCATTAGGGCAATGCACTACAAAAGGCCCTTTTAAGGGCTATTGGTAGTTTATTGTTAGATTAGGGGGTGTTTTTATTTTGGGGTGGCTTTTTTGTTTTTAAGGGGTATTAGATTAGGAATAACTTTTTTATTTTGGTTAATGGAGTTTGTTTTTTTCTGTAATCTTAGATTTTTTTATTTTTTGTAATCTTAGATTTTTTTTATTTTAATTTAATTTTAGGGTTTTTTCTTTTTATGTAATCTCAGGCGGACAAGTTATGGAGTAGCAGTCTTTAGACCGCTGCTTCATAACCTCTGGTTCCGGCGAGCCTGAAGGCTCGCTCGGAAACAGGGGCATCAAGCTCCATATGGGGGTTGGCGGATTAGGGGTTAATATTGTAATTAGGTACTTTGCTTTGTGGGTGGATGGCAGATTAGGGGTTCATAACTTCATTAGGTACTTTGCGATGTGGGGGTTGGCGTATTAGGGGTTAATACTTTTATTAGTTATTGCAATGTGGGGGGATGGCGGATTAGAGGTGGATATTGCGCATGCGTTAGGTGTTTGTTAAGGCTTCTAGGGAGTTACGGTACTTATATACTCATCTGAAGGCTTGCAGCGCCTGCCTATGTGTGACAAAGTGAAAATGGAGTAAAATGTCTCCATTCTCGTAAGCGTAACTTGTATGCAGCGCCCAACGCTGCATATGTAATCTTGCCCTTGATTTTGTGTAAATATTGAGATTGTCCCACACTCCCTGGGAGGCCAGAAAGCAAATTGTACAACCTTTAAATGGTGCAAATCAAATGACTGGAGGGAAAAAAAACTCTAAGGGAGTGTAGCACAAAGCACACTTTTTTACACAAAACCTCAGGGGCACCTACTACATAGCAGTAGTGTTTGAAACAATGGTTTTAATAATGTTATAGTGATCAAGACACATGCATGGCTCTCAGCCATAGGCTGTCATGAAAGAGGCTAAGATTTCATGAAGGATACCAAGAGGAGGAGGTGCATTTGATAAAGGAAATGTTGACTTCCATGAGCCTAAACTTCTGTCATTTTATTACTAACAAAGAGAACTTTGCACAATACACATAACAAATTAACATTAGTTACATCAGATGGATTTGAGTGATGCACAAGAATACGATTGTTTTGAAATATTAGATGTGAAAAAAACAGGTGTCTTCTTCATGTCATGCTTTTGGAACGATCATGGTAGATTATAAAGTGGGTAGATTTTCTAAGACATTAAAGGGGCATGAAACCCACATTTTTTTTCTTTCATGATTCATACAATTTTACACACATTTACAATTTACTTCTATTATCAATTTTGCTTCATTCTCTTAGTATCTTTTGTTGAAGCAGCTGCACTGCACTGTTAGGAGCTAGCTGAACACATCAGTTAAGCCAGTTACAAGGGGCCACTAATCAGCAGCTAACACCCAGTAGGCCATTGCTGCTCCTGCGCCTACCTAGGTCTACTTTTAAACAAAGGACACAAAGAGAACAAAGCAAATTGTATAATAGAAGTACATTTGAAAGTTGTTTAAAATGGTGTGACTCTTGAAGAAAAAAAATAGGGCTTCCTGTCCCTTTAACTTTGGCAAAGAGGAATACATTATATTTCTACAACTGGCTATATATGCAGAGCTATTATCCCCCTGAGAGCAGCAGAAAATGCTGATAAATATTTAACTTCTCTGAGAAAACACAGTTTGCAATTTCTATAAACCACTTTGTTATATGTTTGCAAATCAATAGAACATAGGAAATATTGAAGACAAAATAAATGCATCATTACAATGAAAAGTGCTTCCCAGTTTATAAATAATTCAACATTTTAAATAGGAGGCAAATAAAGCAAACTTACCCTGGTACATAATGTGGCTCATAAGTAGAATATATTGATTCATGTTGCTGTGGAACAATAATAGGCATTTTCTGTTACAGCAATATCAACAATAACAATTTAGCACGGATCTCTCTTCCCTTTGTTTGGTTTCTGTAACTAGGGAAACGCGTGAGCTTGTTAAATAAGTCAAGGCAGATCATTTGTTTGCTTGTAGAAAAAAAACACTATAAGAATTGTGAAATGCAATAGTTTTACTATATAATGATGCTTCATAAATGTATTTTCACTTTATGACATCAAATTGTCTTTCTTTTTTCTATTCAAATATACTTTTATATAACACAATAGAAACATTTATTTTAAACATAAAAAAAATCTTATTAAAGAAAGGGTATAGTGAATTTGACATTGCTGTCTAAAAATTCCTTTTGCAGGTTTTCGCAGGATTGAAAGTTACAGATCTGATTAAGTCTTCTGTTTACAGTTTCTATAGAAACTACTGCAACAAACATGCACAAACACCGCCCTCTAGTGGCGTGTTATTCTGATTGCATGCAAATTACATCTTTATTAGACACTAACCAATTTATATTATTCTAAATTCAGTAGACAAATTAGCATTATTTATTTAAAAGGACATGGAATTTCAAACAAGTTTCTAATTTATTTCTATTATCCATCATTCTTAGTTTGCTTTGTATCTTTTGTTGAAAATCTGGGATGTAAGCTCAGGGGCATGCCCGTGTCTGGATCACTATATGGCAGCAGTTATCCATTTCAGTGAAACATCATGAGATCATAGCGATGCAAAGCATGACATCAGCACTGCTCATGCTGATTTTTTTTTCCAACCTGCAGCAGGACAGTATCTGAATTATAACTGTTACCAGAGCACGTACTCTGGTGAGCTGAAGAAATTCTGAAGTAAATTTTTTTACATAGAGATGTTCAGGCAATATTTTCCTGTCAGCCTTTTACAGTTATTCTGCATCAATTTAAAGTGATTTAGCATATTTAGAGTATTATGTCCCTTTAGCAAGAAGAAAAAAAGAAAAACTAATCACTCTCTGTTCAGGTAATAGCAGACTCTCCATTTAAATGGACACTGAACCCACTTTCTTTCTTTCGTGATTCAGATAGAGCATGCAATTTTAAGAAACTTTCTAATTTACTCCTATTATCAAATTTTCTTCATTCTCTTGATATCTTTATTTGAAATGCAAGAATGTAAGTTTAGATGCCGGACCATTTTTGGTGAACAACCTGGGTTGTCCTTGCTGATTGGTGGATAAATTCATCCACCAATAAAAAAAGTGCTGTCCAGAGTCTGAACCCCAAAAAAAGCTTAGATGCCTTCGTTTTCAAATAAAGATAGCAAGAGAACGAAGAAAAATTGATAATAGGAGTAAAATAAAAAGCTGCTTAAAATTGCATGCTCTATCTGAATCACGAAAGAAAAAAATTGGGTTCAGTGTCCCTTTAACCGTTTATAAAGGGAAGCCAAGGACAAGGTTTACCAGAAATTTCTTTAACATTAAAAGCTCATTAATAGTAACCCTACAAAATGAAAAGTAACACTAAAACTGTGACAAAATCCTGGAGAAAATGGGCGAGATCACATATGAGGCGTAGGTTTCAGCGCAACTGCTGAAACATGCGTAGCCCGTAAATTCACCTCGCACATCAGGTGAATCACATATACAGCAGCGGCAAAAGATCAGATACTGAAGTAACTCGGTTATACTGACAATGTTCAGAAATGTGCGGAAATAGACATTTCTGGAGTCGCCAGTGAGTTACGGAAGTTTAAGATCTGCCGGCGCATAAGTAAAAAACAAAAATATTTCAAATCGCCCATAAAGGTTTTACCGCCTCCCAAAAATAAACCTGACACGTCAAAACCCCTATATTTGCCATCCCCACACATTGCAACTAATAATAAAAGTGATTAACCCCTAAACCGCCATCTCCCACAACGCAATATACCTAATACATGTATTAACCCCTAATCCGCCATCTCCCCACATCGCAAACTACCTAATAAATGTATTAACCCCTAACGCAATATACCTAAATAACCTATTAACCCCTAAACCACCATCCCCCACAACGCAAATAACTAATCTAATCACTAAGCCCCCTAACCTAACACCCCTTATGTTAACCCCAATTATATAAAATAAAAAAGACTACCTTACTAATAAATTAATTAAAATTTAACAAAATAATAATATCCTTACTTAAAGGGACACTGAACTCAAATTTTTTCTTTTGTGATTCAGATAGAGCATGCAATTTTAAGCAACTTTCTAATTTACTCCTATTATCAAATTTTCTTCATTCTCTTGGTATCTTTATTTGAAATGCAAGAATGTAAGTTTAGATGCCGGCCCATTTTTGGTGGATAACCTGGGTTGTTCTTGCTGATTGGTGGATAAATTCATCCACCAATAAAAAAGTGCTGTCCACAGTTTAGAACCAAAAAAAAGCTTAGATGCCTTCTTTTTCAAATAAAGATAGCAAGAGAATGAAGAAAAATTGATAATAGGAGTAAATTAGAAAGTTGCTTAAAATTGCATGCTCTATCTGAATCATGAAAAAAAAATTGGGTTCAGTATCCCTTTAAATTAAAATAAAAAATCCTAACATTACATTAAAAAAAACTAAGATTAAATTAAATTAAAAAAAAACTAATGTTACAAAAATAAAAATGTCTAAAATTACAGAAAAAAATAAACGAAATTGTCCAAAATAAAAAATGTAAACCTAATCTAATACCTCTATAAAAATAAAAAACACCCCCTTATCTAACACACAGACAGTAACACATGCTGCACCAGCCAAGCAGTGGAAGGAACAGCAGCAACCCCCACTCTGAAAATAATTTATTGAACTTACCAGTTTAGATTACAGCATAATACCAGATATTCTAGAATACAAAAGATAGAGGGCGCCACATAGTGCAAATCAAACTGGTGAGCCAATGGTAGATAAAGGTGAAGTAAATCCTACTCACGTGATGGTCAGCACAATTGTTCTATACAGGCAGGCCGAAACCAATAAGTCGTCCGGCAGACTCTAAGGCACACCTGGAACAGGGAATATCCTCATCTCACCAGAGGTAGTCCAGAGATAATCACTGGAAGCCGCACTGAGAGCCAGACGAAGGTCAGCAGTGATGACCAGCACTCAAATGTTGGCAAATGGCAAGCAGTATGTTGATATCCAGGGTAAAGAAGATGCAGCAGCTAGATAACTAGTGGTTAAAAGTTTAATAAAAGGATTAAAACAACAGCAACGCGTTTCTCAGTGGCACAGCACTGTTTCCTCAGGCTATGCAAACAATCTCACAGCTGCTACACTTATACCTAATGCCATCCAATCAGCAATCAGAATGAATACACACCCACTAGATACAAAATATCATAATATAACAGCACATATAACTGAGTATTGTAAATGAGGAAAAATCCCTGCAGACTTAATATCCATAATCTCAGCGATAACAGAATAATAAAAGTAATAATGTGATGTATAAGAAACATCTATAATACAACCGACAACGCTAATAGCGTGGAGGGGGCGTGGTCAAAAACATCAGATTCGTCATATTGTTAATATAGTGGAAGCAAAAAGAAATTGAAATAGACATCATATGCAAACACCCCTGGAAGCATCAACTAGCACATATAACAACCAAGGATCTGAGAAGTGTACAAAACATATCTATAATCCGACAAGCAACGCTAGTGACGTGAAGGGGGCGTGGTCAGAGCCATCAAAATCATCATACTATTGATAAAATAATCACAAGGAGAAATAAAAATAGACATAATATAAAGCATATAAAAACATCTTTGAAAACATTAACTGGCACATATAGCGATCAAAGAATTGTGTCGTGGGTCGTCTATAAGGGGTAACTTGAGAGGGATACGTGTACTAGGATCGTATAAGGACTAACCATAATCATAATTAGAATGGTGAAGGGGGCGTGAAATAGTTGCGTGATGCGGCCTCATAATTAAAAGGGGGCTATAAAGCATGATCAAAGTGTGGCATAGGATTGAAAACTGCTATAAGACATAAATATGAATAGAAGTTTGAAAGCACAGATAGTGACATATTATCTGTAAGCATCATGTAGCCTAAAAAATATGGGCGTAAAGGGTGACGTAAAGCACGTCACTATACTATACTAACGTGTAGAGATGGGTACTGGGAATAGGGCGATGTGTATTGGACGGATAAGGGCCAATAAAAGGAGAGAAGGCATGGATAACGAGCGGTCAGAGACAGCACTATCACCGACAGTTGGTAAACTTGGGATAGGACGTGCTAAAGTGACGCTTATAAGTACAAAGATACAGAAGGTTGTGTGCACGTATATTGACAACTTCATAAATATATAATATATAAATAGTGAAAAGTCGATGTGAGGGTTTGGTCATAAACCATGATGTGGGAATTATATGGACAAAATATATATCGTTAACGATAGAACGATAGTTAATCGAACTGGCAATGCATATGTGAGGGAGCTGAGATGTGATAAATAGATAATCATCCTAGACACAGTATAGGAGCCAATCTGTTATTAGCCAACATAAAACACATAAGAGTAAATGTATTAAAGGAAAAAACACAGTCAACAAGGACATAGCAAAAAGCAGTAAACTGCAGCAAATACAGGAGTGGCTTATACTAGACTGACAAAATGTCCAATGGAAAAGAACTCATGCCGGACATGGACTACAAGAAGTAAACAGAGTTATATATATTGTGCATAATGATCGTACCATAAACAGAAAACCCCAAATAGCATGAACCATTTGATAGTGTTCCATATATCAAGTGGGGAGGAACAGAATCTAATATGATAAATCCTAAAGAGACTACCTCTATACATTCTGAGCAGGCGGACAGACATCGCCGGATATCAACCCGATCGAGTACGATCGGGTTGATTGACACTTCCCTGCTGGTGGCCCATTGCTCTCCGCATTCAGCGAGGTCTGGTGGACCTGATCCGCACTGTCAGATCAGGTCCGCCAGACTTTCTTAAATAGAGGCCCAAGGCTGAAATTGATATAGAGAACTTGTTCTCTGATCTGACAGAAGCATTATTTCCTAAACTATATTGATAAAAATCATTGGTAAAATCATAATTAGACATGAGCGTTTCATTTCGAAATTCAGACGAATTTGTCAAATTCAGAGCTTTGGATCGATTCGAATTTCCAAATTTCCGAATTACCATAGCACCGAAACTAACAAATAAATCTGAATTAGTTTGGATTTATTCATTACATTCGGATAGCCATGGACTAATCACAATTACACTAGTATTGTAAAGTATATTAGGTTATATCACTCTGCTATGGGTTACACCTAATATTACAGTACATAATACTAGTCTTAATACACAGCACATACCACCTAACACATACCAAACTTCCGAATTTACGAATTGAATCCAAACCGAATACATCCGAGTACATCCAAATTGATTCGAATCCGAATGAATACGAATGAATATGAAACAAATGCATTCAAATGTATCCGAATTCGAATCGATCCGAAAACGAAATTCGAAAACATCCGAATAGATCTGAAACGAACCGAAACAAATTTTTCCGCCACGCACAAATCTAATCATAATATGCTTTTGACCTGGGACCCTCTAACTGATTGATGTCTAGTAGTAAACTGCCTCCAAACTTCAAACTCACAGGGAACCAATGATTAAACTAAAACACTTCATGTGTAAAGGAGATGCAGGATCAGATAATATGTCATCTGTGGGTAACTGACTGCAAGGCAATCTTAATCCCAGCGGATAGCAGAAATGTAAAAAAGATTCAAAATTTGTCAATGTGCCATCTATGGATCTGCTCACATGTCACTTCCCACCCTAACAGCCTGGAATTTGACTTGAGGATTCAGTCTAGTAGTACTAGGGTTACTGGCCATTTACAGCAAAAAAAATGATCTCACTGGTTAAGAAAACAGACTGAAAATAGGAAGATGTATGTTGTGTTATTAAAGATTGCATGGCTGGATCATTTAAAGGACCAAGAAAAACATTTGGAATGGTTACTAACAAAAAGCCAATTGTCCTTACCATTTACATAAATTACAGGGATTGCCCATCAGTGCTTTATTCAATTCCTTCATGACATAGGTTAACTTCTCTAAAGAGAGATGCAGTCCTTGCATTATAAATATACTTGCTTTGTACTCAGTTCATTAACTCTATTAAAGTGGCCACTAAACAACATTCTTTAAGCTGCCTGGGCAGGTTTGATAGATTAGGTTTAGTTTGCAGTGAACCCTAAGGAGAACAACACATCTGAATTCCACTAGCAATGCAACATTCTTATTGCTCAGGGGACTGCAAAGGGTTGCAAGAACAAATTGATGGTTTTGAGCTGTGAGTGTGAGTATGTACAATATCAATACCAACAAAAGATGCAGAACAGCACATAACCAGGACAACACAATAACACGTTTCTATATTTATTTATTCAGATGAGTTTCTTTTATCCAATATGAAGTGATAATTGTCCAAATAATAACCCCTCAACTGAATTTGCTGTAGTATTTTGAGGGTTTTGTAGCACTTGTGATGGAGATCCAATCCCCATGCTCATGTCCTTGATGAATGAAGGTGAAAAGCATGTTTAATTATTACTAAGCAGAAGGCTGATATTTCTGCTCCTCTTGGCCTGATATAGCTGAAGATTTTCTGTAGAAACAAGAGATTTCTTCCTAGTGCAGTATGTTCTGGTTTAAAGTTTACAAGGAATCAAATAAGTAGTGAGACAATTCTGCTCACATTATCTAACATCAGCTTATTATGAGATATATTTAATGCTCTAAGAAGGGATATTTCTCTTCTGCATTGTTAATATGACAACACAAAAACGTTCACTCTTCCTATTGTAATAATATTTGTATCACACTTTAAAAACGTGTGTATGTTAAAGGGCCATAATAGATGAAACATGACATGCTCTATTTTAGTATGCAATATTAAGACTATTGATCCTGCACTCCTGTGTGTGTGACCTCCGGACACAGGAGTCACTCGGGACCCGAAGAGCATAGCTGGTTCTGTACGGAAATGGACGCTAATCAAATCAGCAGCTCTAGTAACTGCTGAGTGGATCAACGGCAGTTTCCCTTCGGGACCAACAGTGCTCTGAGGGTCACGGGCTATACTTCTACTATGTATTTAACTCCTTTGCGGAACAAGAGTGTTAAAATCAATGCTCTGAGGGGGCGGAGCCGGCCAAGGACCAGCATGGCCGCAAAAGATTAGTGCTCCGTGAAGCTAATCCCTGCCGATACCCTTAGCAACTGTCCAGAGGGTCAAAACGGCATGTCTTCTGGGGGAACTACTTTATGAACCCCTGAGGCACATCACCCAACCATAAGAGGAGCCTTTCATGGACATCGCTTTTACCCCGGCACTACTGAGACATGCGGACATAAACCCGGCGGCGCAAACCGCCATTTGCAGAGGCAGAAGGGAGCGGAGAGGAAAAGACACAAGTCCGCTTACTCTACAGTTGGCCCCTCAGCTGAATCAGCCCAGCGGTTCAATAGAGGAACCGGCAACCTAGCCGACACACAAAATCACGGGGGCGAAGTGAGGTGAGAGAAGTGGGCCCCTTCTGTTAACCATTAAAGGCTACATAAGCCACGCAGCACCTAAACATATAAGAGGGCTAGGTGATGGGGAAACCGGAGGAATGGGATCACCATAAAGGCATTCTCTAAGAAGTTTTGGGGGAAATAGAGGAGACAGACACAGAGGCGCAGCAACTGCATATCTTTATTGAAACAACATGAGACAGGCTGCTGCTCACTCTTCTCAGCATAGAAGGCCTGCTGCGTCACAATAGGCATAACTCTGCAGTCTTACACTGAAAAGAGAGGAGGTTTTCTATTCACAGCAGAGACATAATCCACGTCTGCCCACAGATGTTATATAGGGTGTATAGCCCTTCACCTACCAATAATTCTCCTCCAGGAGGGCAGGCCTGTTGAACACATATAGTGAGCCTGATAAACAATTAATATAACTTAAGACAGCCTGCTGTTAGGCCCAGGGCCAAAGTTTATCTCACATACCTTTTGCAATATGGCATCTAGAAGACAGCAGAGGCCAGAGAAAACGCAAAAGGCTTCGAACTCCTCAGGCTCTAAAATGAACTCTTTTTTTAAAGCTGTGTCCGTGCCCAGCGTTGTAACACCAAGCTCACCCTCTTCAGACATGGAGGAAAAGGGGGTCTGTTCTGCGGATATGCCTCAGGAGGAAGAGTTTCCACTTACCAGAGCAGATTTGAAGGCATTGCCCTCTAAAGAGGATTTCTCAACCTTTATGCAGCAGGTCAGTCAGCTGATAAGAGATGGCTTGGCTGAAGTTAGAAAGGACATTACAGATTTAGGTAACAGAGTGGTGCAACTTGAAGACCACGCTGAAGAACTGTCGGAAACCACAAATCTAACAATTTTACAGCTCCAACACCAGACCACGGAGATCATTCAGTTGCAAAATCAAATAGAGGACCTAGACAACCGGGGCCGTAGACAGAACCTAAGAATTAGGGGAGTTCCGGAAACCATTTTGCCTGCGGCCCTGCAACAATACCTGCAGAATCTATTCCGTTTTTTTTCTGGACACTGATCCGGACACAGACATAAGGCTAGACAGAGCTCACAGAGCATTGAGGCCGAAACCACAACCCTCTGCACCACCCAGAGATATCATCCTGAAATGCCATTACTTCCAAGACAAAGAGAACATCTTATCGGCGGCAAGGAAGAAGTCCCCAGTTCGATATTTGGACACCCCCCTACAAGTTTATGCAGATCTAAGCCCTCTCACCTTAACAAAACGTTGAGAAGTGGGATTTTTGACAACACACTTGAGAGGTCTAGGAATACCTTATCGCTGGGCTTCCCCTTTTCCCTGAGGGCATTAAAAGATAATAAAGAAGCTATCTACAAGGACCTGGAGGACTTAGACACCTTCTATACACTACTAAATATCCCAATACCAAAGATTCCTACGGAGTCGGACAAGGATCATGAAGAAGAATTGGCACCACGTCAACAACCAAAAACACAAAGGCAGAAATGGGTCACAGTACAGAGGAAATCTAAGCTGCCAGCGAGGAGGCCTATACAAAAAGAACCCAACAGCGCAACACCACCATGAAGAAACAAAAGGTTATCATAGTGAGACTTCCCTTTGTTTAACCTAGACTCTGTATTAATGGTAGGCTTGAAACCAGAACGCAGGGTCCCTTGAGCTTGCTAAAGGAGAAAGAGAATACTTGATTTGTACTACAGACTTCCTTTTGTTGTTTCTCTCTCTTTGTTGTTCTTTTCTTTTACCCCAAACAGGTACTTAGCTAAGAAAGCAACATCTATCTCACAAACTCTGGACATATGTGGGTATAAGTATATTGAACTTGGTGGGGACAGCAGCGGCAGTTAGATTGCTACCTCCCCCCATCCATAGTTGAATGTGATTGGTTGTGATGGGGCCTAATTTAAAATTTAAAGTTAGAATTGATATCTAAAGATAAGCATATTGTTATTTTTTCTTTTCCCTCAAACAGGTACATAGCTAAGAAAGCAACATCTATCTCACAAACTCTGGACATATGTGTGTATAAGTATTTTGAACTCGGCAGGGATAGCAGCAGCAGTTAGATTGCTGCCTCCCCCCATTCATAGTCGAATGAGATTGGCCATATTATGGCCTAAGTTAGAGTTAGCATTGATATTTAAAGATAAGTTTATTGTTATATTCATTGTTAATAAGTTAATATGTGTTCACGCATCCCTATTGGTTCATTCACAGAAGCAACTCCGCAGTAGCAGAAGCCACTTCTTATTATCACTGGGGGTCTTTCCTGGTCCTCTGGGCTGGGGGGGAGCACAGATGCCTCTGGGAAGCCACTCAACACTTCAAGGTAAGACTACATACACACACTTGTTTAGACACTATGCATAGAACCTTACGTATAGCAACCCAGAATACTAAGGGACTTAACTCCCCTTCCAAGAGATCCATTGCATTGCGATGGTTCGCAAGACAAAAAAGTTCTGTCATATTCATTCAGGAAACCCACTTCTCTAAAAAATCAGAACCCAGGTTTTCCTCAAGGGACTTCCCGACAGGGTACTTCAACTCTAATGACAAAAAGAAAAACGGGGTGGGCATCTTAATACACTGCAACACACCTTTCCAGCTACTTAAAACGGTGGGGGATAAAGAGGGCAGAATACTTATAGTAACGGGCTTGCTGTTTAATAGACCTGTGACCTTTGTAAATATATATGCACCTAACTCTAGTAGGACACCCTTTTTCAAGAGACTGCTTGCACTGGTTGCGGAACACAGGAAAGGCATACTAATTTTGGGTGGCGATCTTAATGTAACTATGGACCCACGGTTAGATACGACCTCCCCAAACACTAACACAGCCCATAGACCCCCAGACTCAGTCTATAAATGTTTTAGACAGTTAGGCTTAATAGACGTTTGGAGAATACAACACCCCTTACAAAGGAATTATACATTCTATTCCCACCCTTGGGCTTCATACTCAAGGTTAGATTATCTCTACATTGATCAATCGAGTTTATCCCTTATAGTAGACTCAGACATTCAACCAACGACATGGACTGACCATTCGGCAGTCTCTATCTCCTTAGGATGGCCAGAAGCCCCAATCAATCCATTTATATGGAGATTAGATGAATACCTCCTTCGCCACCCACCAACCTATAATTCTTTGACTACCTCAATAACTGACTACTTTAAACTTAACATGAATGCAGACACATCACCACTCACTTTATGGGAAGCACATAAGGCGGTCATACGTGGAGAATGCATTAAACACACAGCATACCTCAAAAAAACACATAATGTTGCAAAGGACGCTCTGCTCACCAAATTGCATAAATTAGAATTAGAACATAAGCAAAGGCCGAAGGACCCAAATCTCTTATCCTTAATAACTAACACTAGAACGGATCTTAACAATATACTCACGAAGGAGGCTCAAAGGGTCGCCTTAAAATTGAGAAAAACCTACTTCTATGAGGGTAACAGAGTGGGATCTTTGTTAGCTAGGGCGTTAAAGAATAGAACCAGACAGACCCATATACATAAATTACAAAAGCCGGGTGGGGCAGACACGCATGATAGTAAAGAGATTGCGGACAGTTTTAGAGACTTTTATGCCCACCTCTACAACTTGGAACAGGTAGACTCTCGGGCTCATCTTGAGGAGATGCAGCATTATATTCAGGCAGCCAGTTTAAACCCCTTAACACCAGCCCAGAGAGAGGCCCTGGACTTGCCAATCTCTTTAAAAGAAATTCTGACTGTGATTTCCCAACTTCCAATAGGCAAAAGTCCGGGCCCGGACGGGTTTACAAATTCATATTACAAGTCTTTCAAACATTTGTTGGCCCCCCACCTTTTGACTTTGTTCCAGGCCATAGACAATAATTTAAAATTTTCACCTGACATGCTGACCGCGCACATTTCCGTTATATTACAAGCGGACAAACCACAAGAACAACCGGGCAGCTACAGACCTATCTCCCTGCTCAATTCGGACATTAAGATATTTAACAAAATTATAGCCAATCGTATAAATACAGTATTAAA
Organism: Bombina bombina; assembly: GCF_027579735.1. Lineage (NCBI taxonomy): Eukaryota > Metazoa > Chordata > Amphibia > Anura > Bombinatoridae > Bombina > Bombina bombina. The sequence goes on along the minus strand of NC_069500.1, from coordinate 727,576,959 downwards.
TGAAATTATACATTTAGATCAGGTAGGCTTTACTCCACGTCGTGAAGCACGGGACAATACAATAAGAGCATTGACACTATCAGCATATGCAAAATTTCACAATATCCCAGCGGTTATAATGACGACGGATGCAGAAAAAGCGTTCGATAGAACAAATTGGCACTTTCTCAATAAAACATTAGAGACTTTTGGATTCGGAACCAAAATGATAGATAGAGTAGGTAGCCTCTACACACGCCCGAGCGCCAGAGTTAGAGTAAACGGCATGCTTTCAGATCCTTTTCCTATTCGAAACGGTACGCGGCAGGGATACCCTCTCTCCCCTATCTTATTTATCTTGACAATGGAGGTATTCGCTTCACACATACGCGCTAATGAGGAGATAAAAAGCATTATTATAGGCCCCAATGAATTTAAGATAGCTATGTACGCGGACGATGTCCTTTTCTCGGTATCCTCCCCTAAAAGTACCATTCCATAGATTTTACGTGAGATCGGGAGATTCGGTACATTCTCGAACTTCTCAGTAAACCAAACTAAATCAGAAGTTTTGAACATATCACTTAGTGCTATGGAGTTCCACAACCTTTCACGGATATGTCCACTACGGTTGCAGACAGACTCAATCAAATACTTGGGTATTCACCTCTCCCCATACTCTCCCACCCTTTTTAAGAAAAACTACGAATCACTGCTTCACACCATATTAAAAGACCTCAATACTTGGGGAAATAAAACACTTTCGTGGTTGGGTACGGTACACTCCATCAAAATGACTATATTACCCAGAATTCTATATATCTTCAGGCCCTACCAATCCACCTTCCTTCCTGGTATCTAACGCGCTTACATTTGAATGCCTACGTGTGGGGTAGGGGCAAGCCCAGAGTAAATAGAAACACTCTCTACAGGTCCACTGTCACAGGTGGCATAGGGTTACCAAAGATAGAGGAATATTATAGTGCAGTGACTCTTCAGAGAATTTTAGACTGGCACAGTTCAACAGCTCACAAAGCTTGGGTATCTATAGATTCTCATATTCTACAAGTTCCGTTCGTGAGAGCACTATGTTGGGTCCCCTCGGACCTGAGGCCATCGCAATGTGGACATTTAGACATACATAAACACTTTTTTAGGGAATGGGACAAGATAAAGACTTTATATCCCCATATCTCATCTATTAGATCTCCATTGTTCCCAATAGTTCTTAATACCGAGCTGGTGGGGGGCTTGGACAAAGGATTCAGAAGACTCAAGGAGTGGGGATACACTATCCCACTCTGTAGATTTTTAGAGGACGGGAAATTAAAAGATAGAAATAGACTGGAGACTATTGCAGATGGACGTTATACACATTGGCTTAAATATGCACAACTCCAACATTTTTTACAAACCTCTTTCCATAGAAAGGAGTTTCTTCGCTCAATGACTCCCTTTGAACGACTATGCGACAGAGAGACAGCAGTCCAGAGTCCCCTCTCGTTATCCCGGCGACTTTTAATAGACCCCCAAAACACTATTTTACCAAGCTACACCACGAAATGGGCACATGACCTTCACATTGACATTGACAATGACGCTTGGCGCAACATATTCCAAAGATCAAAACAATCTTCTACTTCTCCACAGATATTGGAGATGAACTACAAAATACTATCTCGTTGGTATTTAACACTGACTAGATTGAATACTATATACCCCGACTCTTCGCAAATGTGCTGGGGGGGCTGTGGCGAGCAGGGTAGTCTAATACATATGTGGTGGGACTGCCCCTTGATAAAAGACTTGTGGAAAGCGGTAGAAACTTACCTGCAGAGATTAGCGGGAGATACATTTAGGCTTACCCCCAGAATAGCATTATTAAACGACACCACCCACATCACATGCAAGCTAAGATCCCTCATAGTACAAATTGGGCTTAATGGGGCTCGCTCCTTAATAGCTCGGGCATGGAAAACTTCATCATCTCCAACTGTGGAGATGTGGATTGAAAGGACGACAGAGCTCATTGGTTTGGAGGAGTATGGGTTTTTGAAAAGGAACAAGCTCCCTTTTTTTCTGGATGCTAAATTCTTATGGGAAAACATACATCTACAGCCTTAACACACAAATATAAACACATATCTCCTGGGGGTGCAATATTCATCGGTGAGGATAGAGGCTGCTCTCCCCCTAGCTGGAGGGGTCCGGGAGGAACCAGACAGTGTTCAGCGACATTAGGTGAGTTGGTTTGCTTAGACCTATAGATAACGTGGATTGACCTTGTTGTTTAAAGTAACAATATTTAGACGCGGCATGGAATAGTTAGGGACTGCTAAGTTAGTTAGTTGGTTATTAGTTTGGTTTGTTTTGAAATATTGCTGCAAATAGGCATAAATACAGATATGTATAATGTACAATGATTGCCTGAAATTGTATACTTTATCTTATGTAAAATGAAAACATAATAAATAAAAAAAATAAAAAAAAATCAATGCTCTAAGGATGAAGACCATGTCATTTTTTAACTATTATTGCCCTTGTACAAAATGTACAAAATAGTAGAGTCCAAAATTGTCTGAATCTGTAAATTATGGTGCATGTTCAGCACAATGCCCAGTGATTTAAATGATCAATTTTAGGATCAAGGCCTGACTCTGTAAAGCTCCCTGATCTGACAAAATTATCTAAGAAATTTCATCAGTGCTGCCAGAGCCTTTAAAGAATTTTAGAAAGGCAAATTTTAAAGGGCCACTCAATACAGTAGAATTGACTAATTGACACATACACAATAAAAAGACAATGCAATATCACTTACATTGAAGTTGAAATGTGCTGTACAATATTTTATGGCAAATTTCATTTTCGCTCGGATTACAAGTTAAAAGTAAACGTGATTGCTTGAGCGTAACTGAAGTTAACGTGCGTCGGGTTAGTGCAACATCAGAGCTTTGGTTAACTGTTTTGTGGCACAAAAAAAGTATCATAAAACACATCAAAAATACATTGCAAGAACACTTACATTCATAATAACACCATCTAATAAGAATTATTAAAAGTTATGTGAAGAACATTGGAATGTAAAATATTCATATTTTCATGTCGGGTTAGCGCACTTGAGAATATATGATTTGGTTTGCCATCGGGTTTGTGAGTAAGTAGGGTTTTTTTTCCACTTTTTTTGCTCCATTGACTTCTATGGGGGAATACATTATTGCACGTGCCATATAGTGAGTTTGGCTTTTTCCACGCATCGGGTTAGTTAATAGTTAGTTAATACTTTACTTTCAACTTGTAATATGAGCACAACTCGGTGCAAGCAAAACTTACTTTTAGCACAGTTAACGCTCGAGCAGCAGCATTAAATAATCCTCCACTTGTAATCTGGCCCAGACTTGCTCAACACAGGGTTGCCATAAATCTTACATTTGTACAAAGAGCAATATCTGCAAAGAGCTTGATTGAGGACTGTATACATCTTTATGATTGGCCTTTTTGAATATTAAAATAATTTTTGAGGGGGGGCGGAGCTAGCTCTGAGTCTGGACAGCTGCACAATGCTATAGCTCCGGCTACATATCACATATAAATACATATTTAGCTGTCCAGCTCAGTTGATTTGATTCTTACAGGGACCCTAAAACTTTCCCGAACTTAGTGGTGAAGTTTGGAGATTGTGGATCATTGCTACATGACACTACTTCGTTAGATTTATCTCAGGTTAGGCTACAAAGGTATATGTAAGCTGCTCCTTAGATACTGTTTTAGGTAAAGGTCTTGTCAAGAGGAAGGAAGGTACCTATTCAGTTTACACCAATGTCGCTACACAGGATTATAGTAGGATTATGAATGTTTACATATACTGTTTTCTTTCATCCAGTCTATCTTGGGTACATTTCATTCTTCTATGTTTGTCTTACCTCTTAGACCATATATCATGACACATTATGGTAATTTACCTGAAGGTAGATCCCAACTAGAACCCCAAAAAAGATATGTCCTTCATGTCAATGTTTTACAATGCCCCCATACGCTCCCCTATTAAAAAAGTAGGATTTCATTTAGCTAACTAAGAGGGATATAAGAGTCATATTGGATTCACATACAACTATCTACTCCTAAGATTAACTGTGCAGTGAAATAATTTTTTGTTAGACATTTAACTTTGGTGCTTCATTGAATAGTGCTGAGCTAAATAATAAATACTGAATGGCTTCATTTCTTTCTCCCCTGGCCGTAGATATCTGACATTAGAAATAACCGCCCCCCATATTCATGTCATTTGCCTATCTCTCTCCTCCCCTGATTACCCTACTATGATGTCCCTGTTTGCACGGCTCCCTCCCCCCCTTCTTCTCACCCTTTCTCTCTATTGTTTCTCCTTTCTTCTTCTTTCCACTATACTCCGAGCGGCTCTTGCCCGCTGCTTTTTCTCTCTCTTCCTTATATACTATGGCTTAGGTATGGCCAATACAGTATCTAACTCCCCACTCCTAGTTACTACTAGAATAGAAAGCCATTGAGCACCCTTCTTATAGACGTGGGGATCATTTCTCATTTAATATCATAAAAAACGAAGTTCCACTTTCTATAGCTCCAACATTACTATCCCATCTAATCAGGACATGATGTATAACCTCATAACGATATATTACGATTTTGTGTTTCCGTTTTTATCTATAAAGTGCAGCTCTTTTTTCTATAGAGACAAATACTTTTGTTAATACTTATGTATTCTTAAATAACAGAACACAGACTTAGTATGTGATGCTACAGCATTTGTTATGTCTTAATAGGTTACCCTTCAAAGTAATGTCTGCCATGCCCTGTTGTACCTGATCTTAAGGGGCGAATCCTGTATGTTATGTTACCTTGAAACTTCAATAAAAAATTGTTTTTAAAAATGTTTTTATTTTTTTATTGATTAAAAGATTAAGACGTAGATTTGGAGTTTGGCGTTAGCCGTGAAAACCAGCATTAGAGGCTCCTAACGCTGGTTTTAGGCTACCGCCGGTATTTGGAGTCACTCAAAATAGGGTCTAACGCTCACTTTTCAGCCGCGACTTTTCCATACCGCAGATCCCCTTACGTAAATTGCGTATCCTATCTTTTCAATGGGATCTTTCTAACTACGGTATTTCGAGTCGTTTCTGAAGTGAGCGTTAAACATCTAACGACAAAACTCCAGCCGCAGGAAAAAAGTCAGTAGTTAAGAGCTTTCTGGGCTAACGCCGGTTTATAAAGCTCTTAACTACTGTACTCTAAAGTACACTAACACCCATAAACTACCTATGTACCCCTAAACCGAGACCCCCCCACATCACCGACACTCAAATAAAAATTTTTAACCCCTAATCTGCCGACCGCCACCTACGTTATCCTTCTGTACCCCTAATCTGCTGCCCCTAACACCGCCGACCCCTGTATTATATTTATTAACCCCTAATCTGCCCCCTCAACGTCGCCTCCACCTGCCTACACTTATTAACCCCTAATCTGCCGACCGCAAAGCGCCGCCACCTACATTATCCTTATGTACCCCTAATCTGCTGCCCCTAACACCGCCGACCCCTGTATTATATTTATTAACCCCTAATCTGCCCCCCTCAACGTCGCCTCCACCTGCCTACACTTATTAACCCCTAATCTGCCGAGCGGACCTGAGCGCTACTATAATAAAGTTATTAACCCCTAATCCGCCTCACTAACCCTATAATAAATAGTATTAACCCCTAATCTGCCCTCCCTAACATCGCCGACACCTAACTTCAATTATTAACCCCTAATCTGCCGACCGGAGCTCACCGCTATTCTAATAAATGTATTAACCCCTAAAGCTAAGTCTAACCCTAACACTAACACCCCCTAAGTTAAATATAATTTAAATCTAACGACATTAATTATCTCTTATTAAATAAATTATTCCTATTTAAAGCTAAATACTTACCTGTAAAATAAATTCTAATATAGCTACAATATAAATTATAATTATATTATAGCTATTTTAGGATTAATATTTATTTTACAGGTAACTTTGTATTTATTTTAACCAGGTACAATAGCTTTTAAATAGTTAAGAACTATTTAATAGCTAAAATAGTTAAAATAATTACAAATTTACCTGTAAAAGAAATCCTAACCTAAATTGCAATTAAACCTAACACTATACTATCAATAAATTAATTAAATAAACTACCTACAATTACCTACAATTAACCTAACACTACACTATTAATAAATTAATTAAATACAATTCCTACAAATAAATACAATTAAATAAACTTGCTAAAGTACAAAAAATAAAAAAGAACTAAGTTACAAAAAATAAAAAAATATTTACAAACATAAGAAAAATATTACAACAATTTTAAACTAATTACACCTACTCTAAGCCCCCTAATAAAATAACAAAGCCCCCCAAAATAAAAAAAATGCCCTACCCTATTCTAAATAACTAAAGTTCAAAGCTCTTTTACCTTACCAGCCCTGAACAGGGCCCTTTGCGGGGCATGCCCCAAGAAGTTCAGCTCTTTTGCCTGTAAAAGAAAAAATACAATACCCAAGCCCCCCAACATTACAACCCACCACCCACATACCCCTAATCTAACCCAAACCCCCCTTAAATAAGCCTAACACTAAGCCCCTGAAGATCTTCCTACCTTATCTTCACCTCACCGGGTTCAACGATCTGTCCAGAAGAGCTCCTCCGATGTCCTGATCCAAGCCCAAGCGGGGGGCTGAAGAGGGGGCCAATCAGATTGAGCTCGCATTCTATTGGCTGATCGGAACAGCCAATAGATTGCGAGCTCAATCTGATTGGCTGATTGAATCAGCCAATCGGATTGAACTTGAATCTGATTGGCTGATTCCATCAGCCAATCAGAATATTCCTACCTTAATTCCGATTGGCTGATAGAATCCTGTCAGCCAATCGGAATTCGAGGGACGCCATCTTGGATGACGTCCCTTAAAGGAACCGTCATTCGTCGTTAGTCCATCGGGCCAGCAGGATGTTCCGCGTCGGAGGTCTGCAAGATGGATCCGGAAGAAAGAAGATTGAAGATGCCGTTGATAGAAGACTTCATCCGGATCATGGACCTCTTCAGCTCCCGCTTGGATGAAGACTTCATCCGGATCATGGACCTCTTCAGCCCCCCGCTTGGGCTTGGATCAGGACATCGGAGGAGCTCTTCTGGACAGATCGTTGAACCCGGTGAGGTGAAGATAAGGTAGGAAGATCTTCAGGGTCTTAGTGTTAGGTTTATTTAAGGGGGGTTTGGGTTAGATTAGGGGTATGTGGGTGGTGGGTTGTAATGTTGGGGGCTTGGGTATTGTATTTTTTCTTTTACAGGCAAAAGAGCTGAACTTCTTGGGGCATGCCCCGCAAAGGGCCCTGTTCAGGGCTGGTAAGGTAAAAGAGCTTTGAACTTTAGTTATTTAGAATAGGGTAGGGCATTTTTTTTATTTTGGGGGGCTTTGTTATTTTATTAGGGGGCTTAGAGTAGGTGTAATTAGTTTAAAATTGTTGTAATATTTTTCTTGTTTGTAAATATTTTTTTATTTTTTGTAACTTAGTTCTTTTTTATTTTTTGTACTTTAGCAAGTTTATTTAATTGTATTTATTTGTAGGAATTGTATTTAATTAATTTATTGATAGTGTAGTGTTAGGTTAATTGTAGGTAGTTTATTTAATTAATTTATTGATAGCATAGTGTTAGGTTTAATTGTAACTTAGGTTAGGATTTCTTTTACAGGTAAATTTGTAATTATTTTAACTATTTTAGCTATTAAATAGTTCTTAACGATTTAATAGCTATTGTACCTGGTTAAAATAAATACAAAGTTACCTGTAAAATAAATATTAATCCTAAAATAGCTATAATATAATTATAATTTATATTGTAGCTATATTAGGATTTATTTTACAGGTAAGTATTTAGCTTTAAATAGGAATAATTTATTTAATAAGAGATAATTAATTTCGTTAGATTTAAATTATATTTAATTTAGGGGGGTGTTAGGGTTAGACTTAGCTTTAGGGGTTAATACATTTATTAGAATAGCGGCGAGATTGGGTCGGCAGATTAGGGGTTAATAATTGAAGTTAGGTGTCGGCGATGTTAGGGAGGGCAGATTAGGGGTTAATACTATTTATTATAGGGTTAGTGAGGCGGATTAGGGGTTAATAACTTTATTATAGTAGCGGTGCGGTCCGGTCGGCAGATTAGGGGTTAATAAGTGTAGGCAGGTGGAGGCGACGTTGTGGGGGGCAGATTAGGGGTTAATAAATATAATATAGGGGTCGGCGATGTTAGGGCAGCAGATTAGGGGTACATAGGGATAATGTAAGTAGCGGCGGTTTACGGAGCGGCAGATTAGGGGTTAATAATAATATGCAGGGGTCAGCGATAGCTGGGGCAGCAGATTAGGGGTTAATAAGTGTAAGGCTAGGGGTGTTTAGACTCGGGGTACATGTTAGGGTGTTAGGTGCAGACGTAGAAGTGTTTCCCCATAGCAAACAATGGGGCTGCGTTAAGAGCTGAACGCGGCTTTTTTGCAGGTGTTAGGTTTTTTTTCAGCTCAAACAGCCCCATTGTTTCCTATGGGGGAATCGTGCACGAGCACATTTTTGAGGCTGGCCGCTTGCGTAAGCAACTCTGGTATCGAGAGTTGAAGCTGCGTTAAAAATGCTCTACGCTCCTTTTTTGGAGCCTAACGCAGCCTTTTTGTGGACTCTCAATACCAGAGTTATTTTTATGGTGCGGCCAGAAAAAAGCCGGCGTTAGTTTTTCGGGTCGTTACCGACAAAACTCCAAATCTAGCCGTAAATGTTTTAACTTTTGCAAAAGTGTGCTTTAATTTCTATAATGGTATAATATTTAATTGTCAATGGAAGATTTATATTAGATTTGATTGTGATATATGTGTTTGATGGTTGTAAATTTGTTCTCCAGCTTCTGCTTCAATGCCGGAGAGTGGATGGTGCAAATTTTTTCTATTTAAAGTGAATGTCAAGTTTAGTGAGAAAGAGCACCTGGTTTTTAAAAAATTCTCTTATAAACAGGGGCACTTTCATTCATTAAACTTTACATGTAATCGTCTTTTTTCAAATACTTACCGACTTCCTCCAATCATTGCGTGGCCTCACGAGCAGGACGCCTTGGGGAGAACGCATTGATTCGAGGAAGCCAGATTCGTCATTGCTGTGCTAACTACAGCAGGAGCTGCGGCGCAAAAGCCGTTTTGTTTAAAAACTTACCTTTCTTCTTTTCACAGCCAGAGCAGCTTCCCCCACCTGGAGATCCTCTCTTCACACGTCAGCAATGACTAATCCGGCTTCCTCTAATCACGGCTTTCCCCCCAGGGGAGTCATTGCCTGAAGCCATGTCATGCTGTGATTGGAGGAAGCTGTAATAGTCATTGATGACGTGTGAAGAGAGGATCTCCGTGCGGGGGAAGCTGCTCTGGCTGTGAAATGAAGAGAGGTAAGTTTTTAAACAAAATGGCTGCTTTCTAAACTTTGATGAATGAAAGTGCCCCTGTTCCCTGTTTTTAATAGTATTTTTAAAAACCCAGCTTTCATTCATCAAAGTTTACCTTCACTTTAAATGGATAAGAAACCCACATTTTTTATAATGTGATTCATTCAGAGCATATAGTTTTAAAAAAAGTTTTCAATTGACTTCTAAGATCAAATTTGTTTTGCTCTCTCTGGATCACTACATGACAGGAAAAAGTGCTGGCATCTAGTGCTCTTGCTAATGTATAACATTCTAGCAAAACTGCTGCCATATAATGCTGCAGACATATACACACTCCTAAGCTTACCGTTCTGCTTTTCAACAAAGGATTCCAAGAGAATAAAGAACATGTGATTACAGAAGTAAACTGGAAGGAAAGTTGTTTAAAGTTGTATGTTCTATCTGAATCATGAAAAAAAAAATGGGGTTTTGTGTCCTTTTAAGCTAAGTATATCATATGTGCTGTGCCTCTGCTACACATATAAGATGTCCTGTAATGTTCTCCTACATCTGTCTCAGGAAGTATTTGATGTTTTAAAATATATATATATATTGCTATCATAGCCATAAAGTATTCAAATATCTTTGCATGATTTGGACACATACAGTTTCCAGCTGGGATAATTGAAAGTTCACATTTTAGCCCCAGGTTTTCGGTTGGACCAGCCTGTTTGAGAGAGACACTTTTTAAAAAAGATTCTATTAATATTTATTGCTAAACCAATAGACAAAGAAACATTTGGGGAGTATCAATAGTTTCAGAAAATGTATAAAAAAAAAAAATCTCCCAAATGAAAGAAACAAATTTGTTGTTCATGGACTGTTTTTAAAATAGCAATATTGATTACTACTGTACTGAATGATTCAAATTGAATTTTTACACTAGAGGGCAGACTACGTCCATATCACTTTACATTTGTCTTACAGAGGACTTATACTTTACCTAGTGACTTAGGTGAAGTTTATGATTTTCATAAACATTTCAAATGTTGGGAAAATATGTTAAACATTTTTCAGCAATTTTATAAATTGATCACTTTAAAAAATTTGAGCCAGGATAATGAGATAAACCTGAAAACAATCTTATTTCTTATACATCTGACATTTTAAAAGGACCTCAGCTGGCAACAAATGGAGATTGGTGGGGACATAGATATTCTTCTCCTAATTGTCTCACAGGCTATGTCTTGCTCAGGAGCTACAGTGTTTGGTGCGCCTGCAAAATTATTAAACACACAGTTAAAGTAAACTCCAGAGCAGCAATGCACTACTGGGAGTTAGCTGAACACATATTGTAAGAAGCATATGTAAATAGCCACCAATCACAAGCTAGCTCCCAGTAGTGCACTGCAGCTCTTAAGCCTATGTATATATGTTTTTCACCAAAGAATATGAAAAGAACAAATTAAACTTGATAATAGATATCAACTGAAAAGTATTAAATCACAGATCTAAATCAAGAAAGTTCAATTTTACATTAATTTTCCTTTTAAGCAAAGATTAAAAATCAATTTAAATACCACACCTACACATTATGCCTTTTAAATAAAAGTCAATATCTGAACATACAGTGTTTAAAAGCATTGCTGCATGCATTATGTTTATTAAGAATGTACAGCTACATATTCTTGTGGTCGACAACATAAACCACAACATTAGGTTCAATAAAATGCTGCCAGGTCGCATGTAAAAATAACCCTGCGGCACAGCTTGTATGCTTCTCCTTTACTGTGATACTGCTTTATGCAACATCACGTCGCTCCAATCCTGCCAATGGGCTTCTAGTATTCTACTGTGGCCTAATAAACTCATTTTCATCTCTCATAATTTACTGGCTGACATTATATATCAATAAACCCTCTTACATTGTGCTCTGATAGATCAGCGATTCAAATACATCCTTTAAAATATTCTCTGGAAATTTTTGAGGCCCGTTACCCAATTTCTTTTTAATTTTTTTATAGGGCCATTAAACTAAAAATGTTATGCCCCAATAATTAATTAAATGAAAAATAAAACAACATTGTAATATATATTTATTATATAGTTTGCTTGTTTGCTGACAAAAAATAATCTTATCCTTTGACCCTAAGAGAGGCTAGGGGGCCGATTTATGAAAGTGCAGACAGACATGATTCGCTGTAGCGATCATGTTCGCTGAACATTGATAAATGTCGACAGCATATGCTGGTGAACTGCTTTTGCAATGCCGCCCCCTGCACATTCGTGACCAATCGGCCACTAGCAGGGGGTGTCAATCAACCCGATCATATGTGATTGGGCGGATTGCTGTCCGCCACCTCAGAGGCGGCGGACGATTTAAGGAGCAGCGGTCTTTAGATTGATGCTTCTTAACTCCTGTTTCCGGTGAGCCTGAAGTCTCGCGTGGAAACAGCTGCATCAAGCTCCATTCGGAGCTTGATGAATCGGCTCCTAAAAGTCAATTTGTGTGAACCAGCTACATGCTAAATAGTTATTGCTTAGAGCAGTAAACACATTGATTTACAGGTGGACTTAACTGGCCAAAAAAGATAAGATAAACATACTAACTAAGGGTTTCAAGTAATAATTAAAATGTAGAACACTTTATAAAATTAAAATTAAACAATACTGTACTTGTTTAGTTGTGTGTAGTTTGAAGCTTCTAGATTTTAATAGTTACAGCTTGTTTTAACTAATTTTAGTTTTTTCACCATGGGCTATTAATCGCTCCCGCTCAGGCATTAATTGCGCTAGAAGTAAGATTTTTGCATGTGTCCGAGTAGCGCACATATTACAAGTTGAAAGTAACAAGTTTTCGTTCTCGCGCTAACCCAACGTGTGCAAAAAGCTAAAGTTACAATATTGTGACAGTGTTAACGTATTCCCCAATAGACTTCAATGGAGAGCAAAAGTGGAAAAAAACTAACACCCTACTTGCTCGCAAATTAACCTGATTGCCTTTTTTCAAGTGCGCTAACCCGACATGAAAATATGAATATTTCACATTCCAATGTATTTTACATACAAGAATATCTTCTATTTATTCGTAAATAAATATTTCTACTTATATATGATGTTTTTTATACAATATATTTCTATACATATATTTATATATGATTATATATAGGTACAGATATACATTGGAATATATATTAAAAATACATAGAACATATTCTGCTATATGCAGAACATTGGAATGGGAAATATTTACAGTAAATATTTATTTAATATGTATACATGTTTTATTTAAACAATATACAACCCTATCCTAATACTTTTTAACTTTTAGGAAAAAACAAAATACGTTTTAGATTTCGTAGTTTATAATTACATTTAAAAAAAATCTTACTTTTCCAGTTTAGCCAATATACCTATAGTTTTACGAGTGTAATATGCTAGATTTTAAAATTTCACTCCCTTAATTACCCCACTATGGCTTGTTCCAATTAAAAATCCTCCCATGGAGCACAGTCTGGTTAGAGGGATAGTGCGATCCTCTAGTAATGGGCAGTAACACTTCCTACAATACACTAAATGTAAGCCTGTCAGTAGTCCTGCTGTGTGATCACCCTGCACTGTCATATGGTACTTACATTTCTGTGTGGCTTGCTCTGGGGTTATTTAGCTCCCCTCAGCAGAAATCGGACTGTTGCACCTTAAGTGGGTGAGACACTGTGACAGAGGAAGAGTCTCAGGCCCAAAGGCAACCATTCAACCCTTCATTGGTTTTAATTTGCTTTCATTAACCAAAGTGTATAGATTATATACATATAAATACAGTGTGTGTGTGTGTATGTGTTTGTGTATGTATGCATGTATGTATAAAACAGTATTAATTGTGAGGGGGGTGGAAGTCTTAATGAGTTCCCACACTTTTTTTTGTAGGACTTGACCCCTGCATACATATACATGTCTAAATATGTATGTATATAAAGGTATATATATATATATATATATATATATACAAAGTCAAAGAAGGGATTGCATCATCATACTGTTAGTAAGAGCCACGGTGCGCTGCAAAAATTCCTCCAAATAGTATCCAAAACAGCAGGCACTCACTGGACTTTATTGTAAAAGTATTTATATTTTACAATAAAGTCCAGTGAGTGCCTGCTGTTTTGGATACTATATATATATATATATATATATATATATATATATATATATATATATATATATATAATATATAAATATATGTTTATATGCGTGTACATATGTATTTATGTGTTTTACTGTATATTTAATGTACATATTTCACATTTCAATGTCCTTCACTTCACAGGATAATGTATATCTATATATATATCTGTACATACCTATACCTGTATATCTATTCCTATAGATATATAGGTATAAATATGTATTTTACATAAACAGTATCATATATATATATATAGAAATATATATTTAATAATACAAAGTACATTATTTTCTATGTAAAGAACATAGGAATGTAAAATATGCGTTTTGCGCTACACTCTTTGCAATTTTGATTTTAACACGGTCAGGTTAGGGTTAGCGCACATGAAAATGTAGTACTCTTAAGGTGTGTTACTGAAATATTACATATAAAATATTAAATATATATATATATTAAAAATGATTGAACATACTGTTAAATATATAGATATATTCTATGGAATATTTAGATTTTACAGTATGTTTAATAATGTTTATTAATTATTTTAATGTTTTATATGTAATATATCAATAACATGTTTTAAGATGACTAAGTTTTCAGGTTCGCTAACCCGACCATGTTAAAATCTAAAACGCAAATCCTGATGCACAGAACGCATATTTTATATTCCTATGTTCTTCACATAGAAAATGATTGTGCTTTTTATTATTAAATATATATATATATATATATATATATATATATATATGTGTGTGTGTGTGTGTGTGTGTGTGATACTGTTCATGTTAAATACATATCTATACCTATAGGAATAGAAATATCTATTTAAGAATAAGTAGAACATATTCTTCTATGTGAAGAACAATGGAACCTGGAATATGTGGAAGAGAAAAGGAGACCAGCAGCTCCAACCCGACTGAATGTCTTCCATCCTTATGTAATGTATATTTTCCATCTCTGATGGTCTAAAGTACTTGGTATTTTACAATGGTTCCAGGTTTGTCCACACAGGATCCCACCGAGTACCCCAAACTTTTTCATAGTTAAGATGTTCTCATAGCTTGTTTAATGTATAAATGTTTTAAATGCTGTTTCAGTAATTCACAACTTACATATGTCAGAGATCTCACTAGCTTTGAACTTGTTAGAAGGTATAAGAAACAGGGGTCTCCCACTGGAATCTAGTCTTCGCATCTATCAGAGGGCTCATAGTTGACTCCTTAAATATCTCTTATAAGCCCAGTCTGTTACGCCTACTCCGAAGAGAAAAGGAGACCACCAGCTCCAACCTAATTGAATATCTTCCATTCTTATGTAATGTATACTTTCCATCTCCGATGGTCTTAAGTACTTGGTATTTTAATGTTCCCAGGTTTGTCAACACATGATCCCACAGAATATCCCAACTTGTTTCATGGTTAAAGATGTTTTCATAGTTTGTTCAATGTTTCAATGTTTTCATGCTGTTTCAGTAATTTACTACTTACATGTGTTAGCAATCTTACTAGCTCTGAACTTGTTAGAAGATGAACACTAACAGCACATCTAGTACACTTTGCCTTACACACTATTCAGAAAGGAACAGCATAGATTATACCCTTGAGTCCATCTGGTTCACCCAACTTATAGATCTTGTTCTTTTGTTTTTTGATACTATTAATGTTGCCTACAGAGTACTTTATATGTAAAAGCGGTTATTTTTTGCAAGGGTAATTTACTTCATCTCCCCTCGCATATTAAACATCCTTTGTTAGCCAATCGATGTTATGATTAACCCAACCTGAGTTGTTGTATACCTTCTAACATTTTTCCATCCTTGAAGCTTTCCATTATTCATTTTCCTACCACTTGGGGTACCGTACCTCAGCCACAAGAAAGAGGATTTTAACTTGTTATAAGTACATTTCCATCTGTGGTTTTCCACAAAATATGCAAAAGTCCATAGGCTCTTAACATAGTCTCTTCAAACAAACCATCAGCCTGTACTCAGCCTGAGTTCCGAGCTGAAAACATGTCACATGTCATGTGAACGGATCAGCCAATGTGCATTTCACCCACACATCACTGTGCTAGACAGGGCTAACTCTTCCTTGTCTGTGCTTGGCTTTTAAGCGCTGCACTTCTCTGCCCATTAGAGTGAGTGAAATAATCATCTTAAAGGCACAATACGTTGTTACTTCATGAATCAACATATATACAGTCATAATACAAATGTTACTTAAGTTGCAATTATTTATTTTTGTTATTTTAACTACATTATATTATTTAATCAAATCACCATAGAGGTTGATATTCCATTTATCCAACAAGATAGTTGCCATTTTTCACTATTTACCAAAAATCCACAAGAATCCTTTGAATCCCCCTGGCCGCCCTATCATGACTGGCATTGGGTCTCTTAATGAAACTCTTTCAGGTTGATATGTATTTGCAATCTCTTGTTTTGTCTCTCCCTAGCTATATACAGGAGACTACGTCCGTCCTTTATGCAGCAAATTCAGGGTATACCATGGAAATCCAATTACACTCTTGTGTCTTTAGATGTATCCTCTTAACATACATCCATCCCTCATGATAAGGGATTATGAGCATTGGAATTTTTCCTCAGAAATAGGTCTAATTATGATGAAGCCACCAAAGTCTTTTTGCTTATGGCCACTGAATATTTACTTACTCACAATTATTTTTTGTTTGAGAATCAATTCTATCTCCAGAGATGTGGAACAGCAATGAGCACTAAATTTGCGTCACCCTATGCCAACCTATTTTTGGGTTGGTGGGAGCTCTTCCACATCTTTGGAGATAGTAATCCTTTTTGTAAAAATATTATTTATTATGGACGTTATATTGATGATTTGGTCCTTATTTGGGAAGGAGAGAGTGAGTCCATCAATAATTTTCATCAGTATTCACAAAGTAACAATCTGAATCTTTGTTTTACCATTGAATACAGCACGGAACATCTGAACTTCTTGGATGTAACTATTAAACCACATGACTGTACTATTGAAGTAGAATTATATCGTAAACCTACATTGGGCTAATTTTGAAATACAATTCCTGTCATCCTCCTCATCTCATAAAATCGATTCCGAAAAGTCAACTCATTAGAGTTAAACTGCGAGGTTATCCAAAGGAGGTTTTAAGACAAGTTAAAGATAATGTGGCTAAGATACCTAGAACTGAACTTCTAAAATACAGACAGGAAGCAAGGAGGGACAAACATCTAACATCTCCAATTTTCATAACATCCTACAGTATGGAATATACTGGCGTTGCGCTATCCCGATGCACATTAAATTCAATTGCGCTCAAGCGAACACGTTTACTTTCAACTCGTAATACACATGCTACTTTCGACGCATGCAAAAGCCGCAATAAACCCTTTTTCACTTGCGCGCAACAGTTAGTGTGCCACTCGTAATCTAGTCCATAGTTGGGAGTGAGGCTGTTGAGTGCTTTATAGGTTATGGTAAATACTTTGAATTGTATTCTAGAGTTTATGGGTAGCCAGAGTACAGACTGGCTGACCAATTTTTAAGATCTTCTTCACCCTTCAAAAAAATGTTTTTCTACCAGGATTTATTGATATTTTTATTCAGGTTTTTTTTTTTGCTTTGTTTTTTTTTTAATCTAATCAGAAATATCTTATGATTGCTTTAAAAATACTCTCAAAGCAAATTAGATTCCAATAAATATATTATTTGACAATATGTGAGTATGTATCATTTGTAATCTGTAACAAAGGATCATTTTCTAAAATACAGCTTCTTATTTCTAATTTTAGAAAGGGTAGCACTACAATTGCCTGTGGTATAACTTTTACAATTATCAAATGGTTTATCCATTTCTGCAATTTTTTTCTGAGAAATGGTTAAAATTGTATCCACATTATCAATTGTCACCTCAGGCGTTGAAATTTAGTATGGCTAACTCACTATCCAAGCAAGCGGCATTTGGAACACACTATAGGAAGGAACCTTTGACAGTGGGGGATTTTCTGGCAGTTAGACTGTTAAATGTGGATGAGAGAAGGCATCAATTTTGTGATATCAATCTGTTTGCAGCCTGTCACTCAGTGGGGTCCCTTGGGATAACCTCTCAGCAGATTGCACCCCTGGGAGAGGGCTATGTGTCTATAGCCTTATGGAAAGTACTGTGCATCTGTGATGGCCATTAAACAACTGTTGATAAAGCATTCACTTCTTCAACATTGCTACATTGACGCTTTGCAGTTTTACCTATGCATTTGCTTGTGTACATGTGTTATCCATTCACTCTGGATAACATATTAACCCCTTCTTCACTGCTATATTGGCTGTTAAGACTTTGCATGAGCCATAGATAAACTTTATTGCTGGATAATGGTAGTCATATACTTATGCCCTGCTCATTGAAGTCTTTCTTTTGCGTCTGAACTTATTACCAGTGGTCAGTTTATAATATATTTTTAGGTGACATAGGTTATACAGTATGTATATATATATATATATATATATATATATATATATATATATATATATATATACAGTATATATATATATATATATATATACAGTATATATATATATATATATATATATATATATATATATATATATATATATATATAGTATATATATATATATATATATATATATATATATATATACTAGTCGATAAGCCTGCCCAGAGGGAAGTCTAATTATTTTTTAAACTACAAATGTAGAAACAACCTATTTTATATAACTAAGTACCCTAACCTAACACCCCCTAACCTAACACCCCATTAAATAAACCCAAATTACCTAAACTAATACATTCTAAAGTTACAAAAAATAAAAAAAAACTAACGGCTAGATTACGAGTTTTGCGTTAGAAGCTGCGTGGCGCTAACGAGCAGTTTATGCTCACCGCTCACTTACAGACAGTGCTGGAATTATGGGTTTTTATAAACCCGGTGTTAACCGCAAAAAAGTGATCGTAGAGCAAAATTTAGCTCAACATCTCACCTCAATACCAGCACTGCTTACGTTAGCTGCTCGTGCACGATTTCCCCATAGGAATCAATGGGGCAGAGCCGGCTGAAAAAAAAACACCTGCAAAAAAGCAGCGTAAAGCCCCATTGATTCCTATGGGGAAAATACATTTATGTCTACACCTAACACCCTAACATGAACCCCGAGTTTAAACACCCCTAATCTTACACTTATTAACCCCTAATCTGCCGCCTCCAACATCGCTGACACATACATTATATTATTAACCCCTAATCTGCTGCTCCGTACACCGCCGCCACCTACATTATACTTATGAACCACTAATCTGCTGCCCCCAACATCGCCGACACCTACATTATATTTATTAACCCCTAATCTGCCACCCCTACACTTATTAACCTACCCTAACACCCCCTAACTTAAATATAATTGAAATAAATCTAAATAAAATTCCTATCATTAACTAAATTATTCCTATTTAAAACTAAATACAGTACTTACCTATAAAATAAACCCTAAGCTAGCTACAATATAACTTATAGTTACATTGTATCTAGCTTAGGGTTTATTTTTATTTTACCGGCAAGTTTGTATTTATTTTAACTAGGTAGAATAGTTATTAAATAGTTATTAACTATTTAATAACTACCTAGCTAAAATAAAGACAAAAGTAACCTGTAAAATAAAATCTAACCTAATTTACAATTACACCTAACACTACCACTATAATTAAATTATTTCCCTAAATTAAATAAAATCTAAAGTACAAAAAAAAGGAATAATTTAGTTAATGATAGGAATTTTATTTATATTTATTTAAATTATATTTAAAGGGACATGAAACCCACATTTTTTCTTTCATGATTTAGAAAGAGCATGTGATTTTAAACAACTTTCTAATTTACTTCTATTATCTAATTAGCTTCATTCTCTTGATATTCTTTGCTGAAAAGCATATCTAGATATGCTCAGTAGCTGCTGATTGGTAGATGCACATAGATGCCTCGTGTGATTGGCTCACTTATGTGCATTGCTTTTTCTTCAACAAAGGATATCTAAAGAATGAAGCAAATGAGATAATAGAATTCAATTGGAATGTTATTTAAAATTGTATTCTCTACCTGAATCATGAAAGAAAATGTTTCGTTTTAGTGTCCCTTTAAGTTAGCAGGGGGTTGGGTTAGACTTAGATTTAGGGGTTAATAACTTAAATATAGTGGCGGCGACGTTGGGGGCGGCAGATTAGGGGTTAATAAATGTAGGTAGGTGTCAGCGATGTTAGGGATGGCAGATTAGAGGTTAATAAAATGTAACTAGTGTTTGCGAGGCGGGAGTGCGGCAGTTTAGGGGTTAATATATTTATTATAGTGGCAGCAATGTCCGGTTCGGCAGATTATGGGGTTAAAACATTTTTCTAAGTGTTTGCGATGTGGGGGGCCTCGGTTTAGGGGTCAATAGATAGTTTATGGGTGTTAGTGTACTTTTTAGCACTTTAGTTAAGAGTTTTATGCTACGGCGTTGTAGTGTAAAACTCTTAACTACTGACTTTTAAATGCGGTAACAGGCTTGACAGGAGAGGGTCTACCTCTCACTTTTTGTCAGACTCGTATGCAAGTCCCATTGAAAAAATAGGATACGCAATTGATGTAAGTGGATTTGCGGTATTTCCGAGTCTGGCCCAAAAAGTGAGCGGTACACCTGTACCTGCAAGACTCGTAATACCAGCGGCATTAAAAAGCAGCGTTGGGACCTTGGGCTTGGATGAAGATTTCGGAGCCTGGAACGATCGGTGATACCTGGCATGGTGAAGACAAGGTAGGAAGATCTTCAGGGGCTTAGTGTTAGGTTTATTTAAGGGGGGTTTGGGTTAGATTAGGGGTATGTGGGTGGTGGGTTGTAATGTTGGGGGGGGGTATTGTATGTTTTTTTTTACAGGCAAAAGAGCTGAATTCTTTGGGGCATGCCCCACAAAAGGTCCTTTTAAGGGCTGGTAAGGTAAAAGAGCTTTGAACTTTTGTAATTTAGAATAGGGTAGGGCATTTTTTTATTTTGGGGGTCTTTGTTATTTTATTAGGGGGCTTAGAGTAGGTGTAATTAGTTTAAAATTGTTGTAATTTTTTTCTAATGTTTGTAAATATTTTTTTATTTTTTGTAACTTAGTTCTTTTTTATTTTTTGTACTTTAGTTAGTGTATTTATTTGTAGGAATTGTATTTAATTTATTTATTGATAGTGTAGTGTTAGGTTTAATTGTAGATAATTGTAGGTAGTTTATTTAAGTTATTTATTGCTAGTGTAGTGTTAGGTTTAATTGTAACTTAGGTTAGGATTTATTTTACAGGTAATTTTGTAATTATTTTAGCTAGGTAACTATTAAATAGTTATTAACTATTTAATAGCTATTGTACCTGGTAAAATAAATATTAATCCTAAAATAGCTACAATATAATTATAATTTATATTGTAGCTATATTAGGATTTATTTTACAGGTAAGTATTTAGATTTAAATAGGAATAAGTTATTTAATAAGAGTTAATTTATTTTGTTAGAATAAAATTATATTTAACTTAGGGGTTAGGGTTAGGGTTAGAATTAGCTTTAGGGGTTAACCCCTTAATGACCGCAGCACTTTTCCATTTTCTGTCCGTTTGGGACCAAGGCTATTTTTACATTTCTGCGGTGTTTGTGTTTAGCTGTAATTCTCCTCTTACTCATTTACTGTACCCACACATATTATATACCGTTTTTCTCGCCATTAAGTGGACTTTCTAAAGATACCATTATATTCATCATCCTATATTATAAAAGACAAGAGTTTGTCTGAAGCCGTCATGCGCAGTTCAGACAAACTCTTGCCGCTGATCGCACGCGCACCCTTGGCCAGCTGTTGATCGCACGCGCAACCCACTTAGCATGTTTGTTAGCACTTTGACCCCCCTTGCTGCGCACGCACACTCACAAAACTGATTTGAGCCAACGCGCACGCGAACCCTAGCCGTTGACAACCCACTTAGCCTACTAGCCTTATGCGCACGCAACTAGCCCTAGCCGTTGACAACCCACTTAGCCTACTAGCCTATCACACAATGCGCACGCAACTAGCCCTAGCCGGGCAGTAAGGGGAGCACTAGGGGCAGCATGCTAATAGGTTGTGGAATTAAAGCAGCAGGATGTGAGGCTTATATAGGAGGAGTATGGGGGGGGCATTATTCTGATCGCATGGTAAAGAGGTTGGGGCAAAAAGGAGAGAGAAAGAGAGAGAGAAAGAGAGAGAGAAAGAGAGAGAGAAAGAGAGAGAGAAAGAGAAAGAGAGAAAGAGAGAGAGAAAGAGAAAAAGAGAAAGAGAGAGAGAAAGAGAAAGAGAGAAAGAGAGAGAGAAAGAGAAAGAGAGAAAGAGAAAGAGAGAAAGAGAAAGAGAGAAAGAGAAAGAGAGAGAGAAAGAGAAAGAGAGAAAGAGAGAGAGAAAGAGAAAGAGAAAGAGAGAAAGAGAAAGAGAGAAAGAGAAAGAGAAAGAGAAAGAGAAAGAGAAAGAGAAAGAGAAAGAGAAAGAGAAAGAGAAAGAGAAAGAGAGAGAGAGAGAGAGAGAGAGAGAGAGAGAGAGAGAGAGAGAGAGAGAGAGAGAATATATAACACAACACGGCCCGTGTGAACGGGCTTTAGGACTAGTATCTTATAATTAACTATAAAAAAAATTATATAATATGAGAAAAAAATGGAAAAAAACACACTTTTTCTAACTTTGACCCCCAAAATCTGTAACACATCTACAACCACCAAAAAACACCCATGCTAAATAGTTTCTAAATTTTGTCCTGAGTTTAGAAATACCCAATGTTTACATGTTCTTTGCTTTTTTTGCAAGTTATAGGGCCATAAATACAAGTAGCAGTTTGCTATTTCCAAACCCCTTTTTTTAAAAATTAGCGCTAGTTACATTGGAACACTGATATCTTTCAGGAATCCCTGAATATCCCTTGACATGTATATATTTTTTTTTAGAAGACACCCCAAAGTATTGATCTAGGCCCATTTTGGTATATTTCATGCCACCATTTCACCGCCAAATGCAATCAAATAAAAAAAAATGTTCACTTTTTCACAATTTTGTTCACAAACTTTAGGTTTCTCACTGAAATTATTTACAAACAACTTGTGCAATTATGGCATAAATGGTTGTAAATTCTTCTCTGGGATCCCCTTTGTTCAGAAATAGCAGACATGTATGGCTTTTGTTGTTGCTTTTTGGTAATTAGAAGGGCGCTAAATGCCACTGCGCACCACACGTGTATTATGCCCAGCAGTGAAGGGGTTAATTAGGGAGCATGTAGGGAGCTTCTAGGGTTAATTTTAGCTTTAATTTAGTGTAGTAGACAACCCAAAGTATTGATCTAGGCCCATTTTGGTATATTTCATGCCACCATTTCACCGCCAGATGCGATCAAATTAAAAAAAACGTAATATTTTTCACAATTTTAGGTTTCTCACTGAAATCATTTACAAGCAGCTTGTGCAATTATGGCACAAATGGCTGTAAATGCTTCTCTGGGATCCCCTTTGTTCAGAAATAGCAGACATATATGTCTTTGGCATTGCTTTTTGGTAATTAGAAGGCCGCTAAATGCCGCTGCGCATCACACGTGTATTATGGCTAGCAGTGAAGGGGTTAATTAGGTAGCTTGTAGGGAGCTTGCAGGGTTAATTTTAGCTTTAGTGTAGAGATCAGCCTCCCATCTGACACATCACACCCCCTGATCCCTCCCAAACAGCTCCCTTCCCTCCTCCACCCCACAATTGTCCCCGCCATCTTAAGTACTGGCAGAAAGTCTGCCAGTACAAAAATAAAGGGAATCTTTGTTGTTGTTTTTTTTAAATTGTATAGCATATTTACATATGCTGCTGTGTAGTATCCCCCAACCTCCCTGATACCCCCCAAACACCTCTCTAAACGTCCCCCTCTGACTTTTTGGGGGCCATCTTGGGTACTGGCAGCTATCTGCCAGTACCCAGTTTGCAGAAAAAATGTTTTCTGGGGTTTTTTTTCACAGTTTTTTTTCTGTAGTGTAGCTTCCCTCCCACATACTAACCCAACACCCCCTGATTTAGCTTTTTTTTAAAAAAAATTTCAGCGGTATAAACTTGATTACCTATCCTATTACCAATAATATTTTCTGTAGTGCAGCGTTCCCACCCGCTCCCTCCCCGTGCACGCGCCCGCCCCCTCCCTATCGTGAGGCATCACTGCAATAACCGGAAAGCAGCTGGAAGCGAGCAGGATCGCTTCCAGCTGCTTTCCACAACGAGGACGTGCAGGGTACGTCCTCAGGCGTTAACTGCCTTTTTTTTGAGGACGTACCCTGCACGTCCTCGGTCATTAAGGGGTTAAAAAATTTATTAGAGTAGTGGTGAGCTCCGATCGGCAGATTAGGGGTTAATACTTGAAGTTAGGTGTCTGCGATGTTAGGGAGGGCAGATTAGGGGTTAATACTATTTATTATAGGGTTATTGAGGCGGAAGTGAGGCGGATTAGGGGTTAATAACTTTATTATAGTAGCGGTGCGGTCCGCTCGGCAGATTAGGGGTTAATAAGTGTAAGCAGGTGGAGGCGACGGTGAGGGGGGCAGATTAGGGGTTAATAAATTTAATATAGGGGTCGGCGGTGTTAGGGGCAGCAGATTAGGGGTTCATAGGGATAACGTAGGTGGCAGCGGCGTGCGGTCGGCAGATTAGGGGTTAAAAAATTTTAATACAGTGGCGGCGATGTGGGGAGACCTCGGTTTAGGGGTACATAGGTAGTTTATGGGTGTTAGTGTACCTTAGAGCACAGTAGTTAAGAGCTTTATAAACCGGCGTTAGCCCAGAAAGCTCTTAACTACTGACTTTTTTCTGCGGCTGGATTTTTGTCGTTAGATTTCTAACGCTCACTTCAGCCACGACTCTAAATACCGTCGTTAGAAAGATCCCATTGAAAATATAGGATACGCAATTGACGTAAGGGGATCTGCGGTATGGAAAAGTTGCGGCTGAAAAGTGAGCGTTAGACCCTTTAATGACTGGCTCCAAATACCAGAGGGCGGTAAAAACCAGCGTTAGGAGCCTCTAACGCTGGTTTTGACGGCTACTGCCCAACTCTAAATCTAGGCCAATGAAAATAAAAAGACCCCCAAAATAAAAACACCCCCTACTCTAATAATAAACTACCAGTAGCCCTTTAAAGGGTTTTTTGCAAGGCATTTCCCCAAGATAATCAGCTCTTTTACAAAAAATATTCAAAGTCCCACCTAACATTAAACCCCCCACCCCCCAAAATAAAAGAACCTCACACTAAAAAACCTAAACTACCCATTGACCTGAAAATTGCATTTGTTTGGGCAGTGCCCTTAAAAGGGCATTTAGCTCTTTTTCTGCCCATCCCTAATCTAAATAAAACAAATCCCCCCAAAAAACCCTTAAAAAATCCTAAGTCTAACCCCCAGGTTGGTACTCACGGTTCCTGAAGTCCGGCGGAGAAGGTCCTGTTCCAGGCAGTGAAGTCTTCTTCCAAGCGCAACCTCTTCTTCTTCCAGGTGCGGAGCTGAATATCGTGGAGCTGAAGACTGGCGACTCTGGAACTGAAGACCGGCGACCGTGGAGCCATAGAGCGTGGAGGATCCTCTTTGTACGATCTCCGCCATACACTGAATAGTGAATTCAAGATACGCAATTAAAGATGGCGTCCCTTGAATTCCTATTGGCGGATTTGATTCTTCCAATTCAAATCAGCCAATAGGATGAAAGCTACTCAAATCCTATTGGCTGCTTAAATTAGCCAATAGGATGAGAGCAAGTGAAATTTTATTGGCTATTCAAATCAGCCAATAGAATTTCACTTGTTCTCATGCTTTTAGCTAATTTAAATAGCCAATAGGATTTGAGTAGCTTTCATCCTATTGGCTGATTTGAATTGGAAAAATCAAATCAGCCAATAGGAATTCAAGGGACGCCATCCTTAATCGTCTACCTTCAATTCACTATTCAGTGTAAGGTGGAGATCGTACGAAGAGGATCCTCCATGCTCCATGGCTCCGCAGTCGTTGGTCTTCAGTTCCAGAGTCGCCGGTCTTCAGCTCCATGGTCTTCAGCTCTGCTCCGCGGAGGATGTTCCTGGAAGAAGAAGAGGTTGCGCTTGGGAGAAGACTTCACCGCCTGGAACAGGACCTTTTCCACCGGACTTTAGGAACCGAGAGTACCAACCTGGGGGTTAGACTTAGGATTTTTTACGTTTTTTTGGGGGGGATTTGTTTTATTTAGATTAGGGATGGGCAGAAAAAGAGCTAAATGCCCTTTTAAGGGCAATGCAGAAACAAATACCCTTTTCAGGGCAATGGGTAGTTTAGGTTTTTTTAGTGCTAGGTTTTTTTATTTGGGGGGGGTTGGTGGGTGGGGGGGGTTTACGGTTAGGGGGCTTTGTGTATTTTCTTGAAAAAGAGCTGATTATCTGGGGGCAATACCCTGCAAAAAGCCCTTTTAAGGGCTACTGGTAGTTTATTCTTAGAGTAGGGGAGGTTTTATTTTGGGGGGTCTTTTTTATTTTCATAGGTATTAGGTTTAATTTTGTTAAATTTAGTAATTAGATTTTTTATTTTCTGTAATGTTAGCCTTTTTTATTTTTTGTAACTTTAGAATATATTAGTTTAGGTAATTTGGGTTTATTTAATGGGGTGTTAGGTTAGGGGTTGTTAGGTTAGGGGGTGTTAGGTTAGTCTACTGTACTTAGTTATTTAAATATTTATTTGCGTTGTGGGTTTTGGTGGTTTAAATGGTTAATAAGTTAAACAGGTTTATTGCGATGTAGGGGTTTTGCGGTTTAGGGGTTAATAGGGTAAATTGGTTTGTTGTGATGTAGGGGTTTTGCGGATTAGGGGTTAATAGTGTAAATAGGTTTATTGCAATGT
This sequence comes from Bombina bombina, assembly GCF_027579735.1. Taxonomy (NCBI): domain Eukaryota; kingdom Metazoa; phylum Chordata; class Amphibia; order Anura; family Bombinatoridae; genus Bombina; species Bombina bombina. The sequence continues at coordinate 727,550,423 of NC_069500.1, read as the reverse complement.
GGGGGGTTGCGGTTTAGGGGTTAATAAGGTAAATAGGTTTATTGCGATGTGGGGGGTTTGCGTTTTAGGAGTTAATACTTTGTGTAGGATTTTTTTTGTTATATTTCTTGCAGGCAGTGTTTTTTTTTTTAATACTTGATGCGGGCGGTTAGTTTTTAAAAAAAATACTTTAATGTGGGCAATTAGGTTTTGCTTTTGTAATGCTTCGTTTGCCTTCACTGTTCCCGGTGGATTCCGAAAATAGCATGTTGGTGAAAGAATCCACTTTCGGTGGATTCTTTCACCACCCTGCCATTTTTGGAATTTGAATTCTGTTGTCCTCCCGCTGCCAACATTCCATTGAGGATGTGTGCGCAACTGCCGACAGCGACGGATATTACAAACGCAATTATAGTATATATATATATATATATATATATATATATATATATATATATATATATATATATATATATGTTAGATGATCTACTAATTGTTGATTTTTATGCTATGTTTGTGCTTGACTACCAATAATTAGGGCTCAATTTATCAAGCCCTTTGCCTCTCTATGAAAGTAGGTTCTCACAAGAGAACTTGCAGTCCGTATTTATCAAGCAGCCTTCATCAGACCACTGCTTCCTACCCGCTTCTCCACCTCTTAGTTGGAAAATTTCAATCTCCCCGGTCTCGTCCGACCAGCGAGATTGACAGCTCCTGCACACACATGATTGGCTGTGTGTGCAATGTTAAATTCCGGCAGCGAAGAGCTGGGGAGGAAAGGGGCTAATATGTACACCCCTGTCCACCTCTGCTTGATAAATCGAGCCCTTACCATTATTAGCTACTGAGAAATGTATCCCATGGGATGAGTTATGCACAAAACATATACCTCCTAACTGAGAAATGTATCCCATGGGATGAGTTATGCACAAAACATATACCTCCTATTTGTTTTAAAATCAATGTAAAATCTTTTTTTATATAAAACAAAATTAAAGGGACAGTTTACTCAAAAATGTTCTCCCCTTTAATTTGTTCCCAATGATCCACTTTACCTGCTGGAGTGTATTAAAGTGTTTACAAGTAGCTCCTTTACCCTTATATTGGCATTTTAAATAGTTGATTTAGCATGTGGTATCCCCACCTATGCTGAAAGTTTGTGGCCGCCAGGTCCAAGCTATAGATAAGCTTTGTAAACACAACCAGCAGAAGAAATTACACTCCCAGTGGGATATAGCAGAGATAAGGTAATAAAATGTTGATTTTCCATTGTTCTCTCCAAGTATTTGCGATTGGTTTACAGACAGATATAAGATAAAGAAGCAGGTTTTTGTACACAATGTGATAAAGTAATGAGATCTTATTATACCTACAAGCTCAACCCATTTTATTAGGTTGTGGCTTCAAAACACAAAATCAGAGCTTTAATATACACAAATAAACCTTAAAAAGCTAATGTTCGTACATTTTTTTACTCTGTAGTTGGTAAAAAAGCAAATGTAAACACATTAAGGGAAAAACTATTTTACTGTATACTATCCCTTTAAACATGTTCCAATTTTGCTCTTTCATATCTATTATAAAACCTTTTCTTTTTCTTTTATTTATTTATTGCTCCTTTAACCAACTATATATTAGTTTATCTCTTAGGGATGAATCCCTTTCTTCAAACAAACCAGCAAGGTATGTTCCATCTGCAACAGTGCCATGCTCATCTATTGCCTATTTAGAATGAAAAGATCTGTATACAAGTCTGGGCGCTATGACAACCAAATATATTTATTCTAATCCAAAACCTAATTAACTATCAAATCATATCTATGTTAGCATTAAATGACAACTTGCAGCATATGAACCATATAAAATAGACTATGATACAGATTTGTGGAATGTAGTCTGCTGGGTGTAATGCAGTAGATATGTCATCAAATTAGCATACCGGAGGTAAATTAAACCAGTAAAAGTTTTCATAAATATACAATTCAGCTTATTGAGACAGTCAACCTGAGAACACGAGGTTATAAAATATATATGACTGTAATTATCTTACTCATAGGAAGTCCAAAATAACTAACTTGCTGATTCATAGTTTAAATTGCTACTATATCATGAGCACAGCTATTAATATGCTAAATAATAACATAAGTGCATCGAAGACTGAAAATTGAATTGGAATGTCCTGCTATTTTGGAGACTCTTAAATTAAAAGAATACTTACTTTACTGCTAAATTATTATTCCTTTGTGAAATTATTTATCACAAGATCATGAAGGATATTCATGCTATAAACCATGCAACTCAATTAGTGGGAGTGCTCTGCAATCATAAAGTCTTACCAAGAGCAATGCTAGTTAATATATGTTATTCCTGAACGAGTACGCATTCATAAATTGTATCAAAATAGTCCCAACTCAGTCAAATAATGCCACACAGAGAAATATGGATATAATAATAATCTCTAGCACATTGTTCCCATGGTGTTATATAATTAACTCCAGCACAGATGAGCAAATCTTATCCGTAAAATAGTAATAAGATAGATAATAACCAGATTCCATATACCGTCAGGAAACAACCAAGAAAGAGCACAGGAAACACTTATAATACAGAGTATTAAACTACTGTGTATGTGTAAATATATATATATATATATATATATATATATACTTACTGTATATATATATATATATATATATATATATATATATATATATATATATATATATATATATATACTGTGTATATATAGATAGATATATAGATAGATAGATAGATAGATAGATAGATAGATAGATAGATAGATAGATAGATAGATAGATATAGGTACAAATTCCAAAATCCATAATTATTCTGAAATCCAATCTTTTTCATTATTATATTTATTTTTTTAATTAAATTATTTTTCCACACCAATAAGTCACATTGTTCTCTGACTGAGTCTTTTTTTGTGTTCTATAATGCAAATGCTATTCTATATTTATTTAAAACAGGAGTATCAAACGCAAAGTATCTGGGGGCCACTGTCCAAGTGTTCTCCTATGGGGGCCGCTTGAACTGAGTAAGTGCTCCGAAACTGGATATACTAGGAAATGGAAGTGACATTTATCCAAGTAGTAGTGAATAGTGATTGTAGCCCATAATAGACGTACAAAGTTGTATATTTATCTTGTAAGTACCAAGTAAAGTGATCATCTTGGAACTGTATAGAAAAGTAAAAAGTGACATTTACCCAACGCAGTGTGGAGTCTACACTGGATGCTTTGTCTTTATATTTGTCTTGTGAGTGCCTATATAGAATATCAACTAGTTACACCTCTTAGAACCCTAAAAAAAATTGACTGCTCAAAGTAATGGTTTACCTATTAAACAAGGGAGGGCCAGATTAAACTATCTTGAGGGCCGCATTTGGCCCTGGGACCTGTACTTTGAGGCCACTGATTTAAAATAACTACAGGATATTGTCTTTATGATTATAGTAGTGTACTATCTTTCTCATGGTACTGTATATATCAAAATATTAAAAACGATATATAACTGACTTTAAGTTGCATGAATAAGCTGTGTTATGACATGCAAATATTGCCTAAATAAACTAAGATCGTATGTGTTTGTAAAATAAAACAAAAATGTTTATTTTACTCAAACTACTGACAATATTTCTTTCAAACTCCAAATTAAAATATTGTCATTTAGAACTATTTGTCTAGATTACGAGTTTTGCGCTAAACAGGATGCAAAAATAACGGCCAAAAAAGTTGCGTTATTTCACTCTCCATAGTGCTGCCATTACGAGTTACTGAAAAGCCTCCTTCTGCTGTGCGTTATGGTGCATTAAGCTCCATACCGCACAAAAGCCAAGGGCTGATTTGACGTGCTCGTGTGCGCTTTCCCCCATACACACCAATGGGGAAATAGTGTTAGAAAAAAACTAACACCTGAAGAGCGGAATGGAGATAGCCATAACACAACCCCATTGGTGTCTTTGGGGAAAGGAAAAATATGTTTAAACCTAACACCCTAACATAAACCCCAAGTCTAAAGACCCCTTATCTGCCGCCCCCGACATCGCCAACACTAATAAAAGTTATTAACCCCTAATCCGCTGCTCCCCGACATCGCCAACACTAATAAAAATCATTAACCCCTAATCCGCCACTCGCCGACACTGTAACAAAGTTAATAACCCCTAAACCGTCACTTCCCGACATCGCCGCCACTAAATAAACCTATTAACCCCTAAACCTCTGGCCTCCCACATCGCCGCCACTAAATAAACTTAACCCCTAAACCTCCGGCCTCCCATATTGCCGCCACTAAATAAATCTATTTTCTTTTACAGGTAAAAGAGCTGTTTAACTTAGGGCAATGCCATACAAAAGGCCTTTTTAAGGGCTATTGGTAGCTTATTGTAGGTTAGGGGGTGTTTTTATTTTGGGGGGCTTTTTTATTTCTTTTAGGGCTATTAGATTAGGTGTAATTGTTTTTTATTTTTAATAATTTTGTTTATTTATTTTTTTATCTTAGTGTTAATTTTTTTTTTGTAATTTTTTTGTAATGTTAGAATTTTTTAATTTTTTCGTAGGCTTAGTTTTTTTTTAATTTGTACTTTAGGATTTTAATTGGTCGTTTTTTTATTTTATTAGAATAGTAAAGTTAGGTTAATTTATAGTTTAATGTTAGGTTTATTTTTTTTCACAGGTAAGTTTATTTTTTTTTTAATTCGTTTTTATTATTGAGGATACAACAAAATAACACATAATCCACAGGTACATCCGTGTGAGAAACAATGGTACAAAGATTGATAGTACAGTCAGTTCGGTTGTATATGCGATAATACAGTATACATCTTGCAAACAAACATCAGGATAAAGTTATCTTATTATACAAATGCATCGTAGACTTGTTAGACATTTATTAGAAGCTAAGACTTTGCTCTGAAAGTTTGCACGTATCCCTCAATATTTTATCTTTTTTTAACTAACAACATTTCTAACTCTAACAATAAACCCTTACCAACCTTAAATGAACCCAGAGATTCAGGTGACTACGCCCTGATTAGGTCCCTATAAACCCCAAAGGTGGGAAACCACATAGGCCTGTGTGAGTGCACGGGGGAGGGGAGCAGGGAGAAGAGAGAAGAAGAAGGAGAAAAAAAAAAGGGGTGGGGGAGGAGGGAAGGTAACTAAAAAAAGGATTCAATAAGGATTATCTCCGAATCGCTGGCTCTGGTTTGGGGTTGGATTTCCCCCGAAAGGGCCGTCCATTCCCCCCTAAGGGTTGCTTCCTGCATTATCTCATGATGTGCAAAGGGTTTAAGGATTTGGATTTGCTGGCCTGTAGGCAGTTTTTCCAAAAGGCATTTCCATTTCCTCAGGAAATGTGGCAGTCTGTGTCTGGTATCCCAGCATGTATCTTGTTGTTCTATGAATAAGTACTTAAAAAGGGTTTTCTTGAATTGTGCCACCGTAGGGGCACGGTTTGAGCACCACAGGGTCAGAATACAGTGTCTTGCTAGTAATGTGCTGAGCGTTAAAAAGGGCCTCACTCTGGCACTAATAGTGGTCCAGTTAAATAGATATATATTGGGGAGATTGAAAGATACCTCTATACATAGGACAGTCCTAAGCCAGTATTGCACACAGCCCCAAAATCGCCTAATCACAGGTAAGTTTTATTTATTTAAATACAGTTTTATTGCAATTTTAATTTAAAGTTAGGGGGGTGTTAGGCTTAGGGGTTAATAGTTTAATTTAGTGTTTTGCAATGTGGGAGGCCGGAGGTTTAGGGGTTAATAGTTTTATTTAGTGGCGGTAATGTGAGAGGCCGGAGGTTTAGGGGTTAATAGATTTATTTAGTGGCGGCGATGTCGGGGAGCGGCAGTTTAGGGTTTAATAACTTTATTATAGTCAGGGCCGGCTCAAGATATTGTGCTGCCTGGGTCCGAGACTGTAATGACGCCCCCTCCCCAGTAGTAACATTACTGATTAGCAAATCAACCTACTAGGCATGGAAGCTAACTTTACTAAGCCTGCCTGTTTATCTGCATGCAACAAATTCAAAATTACAAAGTGGTCAGGAAGTTAGGTAAGGGATGCACTTGTCCCACTTTAAATGTTGCCTCTGACCAGTACTGTGTCTTTGTGCATGATGAGGTTATGCTGCTGGGAGCCTGTGACTCCCCCCATGGAGACAGAGGACAGGAGTGGTCTTGATCTGACAGTGATTGACTCATTCACTGATTTTCTGCCCCTTATCAAGTGCTGCCTGGGTCAATTGGACCCACTTGGTCCTATGGTTGAGCCGGCCCTGATTATAGTGGCAGCGATGTCGGGGAGTGGCGGTTTAGGGGTTAATATATTTAAATAGTGTTGGCGATGTGGGTGGGCGGCAGATTAGGGGTTAATAAATGTATTTAATAGTCGCAATGTGGGTGGGCGGCAGATTAGGGTTTAATATGTTTAATATAGTGTTTGTGTTGTGGGAGGCCGGCGGTTTAGGGGTTAATAGGTAGTTTATGGGTGTTAGTGTACTTTGTAACATTTTAGTTATGAGTTTTGTGAAACATTTTTGTTTCGCAAAATTCATAACTACTGCTCTCAGATGGTGGTATGGATTGTGTAGGTATAGAGCATAACGCATTTAATAGAGAAGGGCCACAAAGCTAATAAGGGGATTGGAGAAATTAACCTATGAGGAGAGGCTAGCCAAACTGGGTCTGTTTTCTTTAGAAAAAAGGTGCTTGAGACGTGACATGATTACTTTATATAAATATATTCAAGGCCCATATACAGAGATGGCAGAAGCTCTGTTTATTCCAAGAAAATTGTTTCTGACAAGAGGTCATAATTTAAGGTTGGAGGAAAGGAGATTTAATCTCCTGCAACGGAAACGTTTTTTCACTGTAAGAGCAATAAAATTGTGGAACTCATTACCAAAGGAGGTAGTGAATGCCAATACCATAGATACATTTAAAAATAGTCTGGATACATTTCTGTATATAAACAAAATTCATGGCTATGATTGCTAGTATTAAATGGGTCACATTTTAATGGGGTTACTTAAGCTTAACTGAAGCTTTTTGAAAGTATTTTAGATTTGTATAGGTTGAACTCGATGGACTTCAGTCTTTTTTCAACCTTATCTACTATGTTATCTAATACCTCTAATACCGGCGCTATGGAAATCCCACACTCAAACATAATTTTTTTTGAGTGAGGAATGGACGTTGCATTACAGGCTAAAATGCTTGCAGTATAGCTATACTGCCGCGACTTGTAATATGCGTTCCTAGCCATTCCAGCGTAATGGCCATCTTTTCAGCGTTAAAAGCTGTACCACACCGTAACGCAAAACTCGTAATCTAGCTGTATATTTGCAGAAAATGACAACTTGTCAAAATTACAAAAAAGATGCAGGGTTTTCAGACCTGGAATAAGGCAAAGAAAACAAGTTCATATTTATTTTTAAACAACACAATACTAATGGTTTAACTTAGCAAGAGTTCAGAAATCAATATTTGGTGGAATAACACTGATTATCAATCACAGCTTTCATGCATCTTGGCATGCTCTCTACCAGTCTTTCCCATTGCTGTTGGGTGACTTTATGTGCAAATATTTGTGACCATCCATCTTAGTCTTGATCACATTTTAGAGGTTTTCAATAGAGTTCAGGTCTGGAGATTAAGCTGGCCATAGCAGGGTCTTGATATGGTGGTCCTCATTTAACACATTGATTGACCTGGCTGTGTGGCTTGGAGCATTGTTTTCTTCCAGGATAACCTTGTACATGGCTTGATTCATGTTTCCTTCACTAAGATAAATCTGCCCAATTCTAGCCTTGCTAAAGCACACCCAGATAATCACTGATCCTCCACCAAATTTCTGGGTGCAAGACATTGTGGCTTGTAGGTCTCTTCAGGTCTCCTTCTAACCATTAGATGACCAGAGGTTGGGCAAAGCTGAAAATTAAACTCATCAGATAAGATTTATCTTTGTGAAGGACAGATAAATCAAGCCACGTACAAGGTTATCCTTTAAGAAAACTTGCTTCCTTCTGCTCTGACAATGTTCACCAACTCTGAGGATTGTGCTTTTCCAGCAGGACAATGCTCAATGCCAAAACAATAAATTTATGTGTAAAAAGTTGTTTAAAAAATAAATGTAATGGCAAACTTTTTGAGCAATTTAGTGATTTAAGATTAGAAGGGGCATAGCAACAGTGAGCTTAAAGACAACAGTTAGAAACCATAAGACTCATTGCTAGTAAATATCTTTTGAAATATGTGAGGGGGTTGAGCAAGAAAAATATAATATGATAAGGTTGCTAGTCTACACATCCATTTGGCTGGTATACTCCAGATCACAAATAGAAATATGCTGACGTACACTATAACCACTCATTCCTTGCCCAACTGAACATCATTAAACTTTGCACAGTCTAAAGCAGTGCATACATGTAACGGTTGATTTGCTGCTGTCCTTGGGCACATTCACATTGCTCACTCAACTGATGTTAGGTATGAAAACTTAGAAGAACAATGAACAGTGGGGAACTCACTAACAGCATTCTCCAAGCACCCCACACTTTACAGGATTATTTTTTTTTTATGTTGTTTTGCACCTTACAGTCTAAGAACATTTTCTCTGAGGCTTACAATATAACCATATAGACTAAACTGTAATAGTAAATAGAAGCAATGTTCCATGGATTTCTACACCACTTGCTACTTGGAGAATAAGGGAAGTATTACCAGGAGGACAATCTACCAAGAGTGCACAGTTGCACAGACAGACTGCACCATGACACCATTGTGAGGGTTAAACACACTGTACTGCAGGGTCGGTAGTCTTAAAATTAGAACATGTCAATTTTAGACTATAATGACCTTTTAAAATATATATATTTCTTTTTTTTTTTAAATTAAAAATAAAATTTTCTTATAAGTGAAGAACAAAAATATTTAAAGCATTTCTTAACACAGCTTTGGCTTTAGCATAGCTGGCCTAGCGCACACTTCAGGTTAGCTCACGGGTGAAAGCTAGAAGTGGGCACGACCAATAGAAATCTATGGGGAAAGGGAGTTAGTGTGACCTCCAGATGTTAGTGTGCCTGAGACTTTAACTTGCGTGCAAACATTTTACTTTCAAGTTGTAATAGGAGTGCAAGAATATTAATGCTATTGATTTAGCTTGTGAGGTGTTAGCGCTGAATATGTTTGTGCTCCTCTTGTAGGTCTCTAGGCCTTTTTGTTTATGTGTTTTTATATTTTAAGTTAATTTGCAGGGTGCAAATATATATATAACTTAAAAGCTAATGATTTTATGGCATAAATATTTTTTTCATCCACAGCATGCATTGCAGAGCTTGGTAATAATATTATATCATTTTATTATTTATTTTTTATTTTATTTATATTTTTATTGAGGTTACAAAACTTATAAACATAGGTAAGGTTACAATATAGTCATGAACATAAACATATGTCTACATAATAGCATAAACAAAATCCAACACATATCCCAAAGTTGTAGTGTGTGGTACACTGTTTTTAGAATTGATCAGTATAATGGTACATAATTTCAACAGTATACCTCTTGTTTAGTGACATATAGTTATAGGGTATAGCTTTATTAGACATAAGTACAGCTAGTGATAAATAACCTAGACACTCTATAACAAACCTCTTTTATTGTTGTTTCTGACTATTTCCCATTTTAATATAGGGCCACTCTTTGACCATGAACATTAAGAATAGACAAAATTGGGAATAGTATTATTAATATCAAGGGTGTAAGGGATATATTTAGTTAAATAGAAGTAATTTAGAATATAATGTAGCTAGTAATAATAAACTATCTGGACAATACTTCTATAATTGAGAATTCTTTTCTAATAATAATTTGGGAATATGAACCATAGGATGCATTTTCCTTTATTTAGTAAACTCGGGGGGGGGGGGGGGTCTGTTTTTAATATAGTAATATCTATATCTATGTGGGTCTATATGTAATGGACTCGGAAAGGGGTGTTGTATTATTTGGACCTCTAAAATAGGTATATGTTGGAATTAAATACATGTCCATTTATCAAGATGAACATGTGCTAACCCACATATGTAGAATCAACTAAATAATAATAAAACTATGTGGGTTTCATGTATGATAGTATATACTTGAGGTAATCTTGTGTCTTATAATTCTGTCATATGGGTACGGGCCCTATACCCCCCCGACAAAAGACAAAGTTCTCACCTTTAGCCAAAATTAACCTATAGCTGTCATATTAAATTGTAGTTGACCAATAAGGTTTAGTGGTCCCTGTTGTCTAAATATAGGATCAGGCTAAGTGTACATTAGATATTTATACATTGTATGTAACGGTATTTACCATAAAATACCAGCTTTAGAGATAAGTTGCTTTATGATGGAAATGGGAGCAATCTATTTAAGCACAAGATACCTTGTAGGAATTCCTATGGCAAGTGTAGTCTAGTAAAACTGGGTAGAATGAACAATGTACCATATAATATAAAATAGTTTAAAATGCTCCAGGAATACTAGTCATGTTCTAAAGCATTGAGAGTGCTTATTGAATATAAAGTGGACAATGTATATGCAGATATACAAAAGCTCTAAAACAACTCTCAAGCTCATAGCTATCATATATCATAGAGTATATAAATCTATACCATACCTCAGCCTAAAAAGTATTCTTGCAAAGAACAAACAACCTATTACTTATCTTATATGGCCAATAAAAGTGAAACAGAATAGGCTCTATATGTACATAGTCCTAGAAGAGCACAAGATCATGAATATATAGCAGACAATTGTTCAATAAACCAGTGTAACTAATCAGACAATGCTTAACATAGAACAATAACAGTAATGTTGAGGCAGTGTTAGATTCATTCTGTCAGTGGCATAAATAGAAAAATTAGAATACAACTTGAAAAAAACATTTGCCAATATGCTGTCTTGACCCTCATCCAGCTTCAAATCAGTCAGTATTATTATAATTAGGGCTCAGCAAAGTTTCCAGATTTGCCTGAGGTGTTTGGGAGTCCTAAGGCATAGGATCATTAGTGCTTCCACACCTAACCTACTCCGACATTAATAATTATTTCACACTGCTTTGTGTTCCCTAAAAATCATTGTGGGACAGTATCTCCATTGGTATGGGTTTTTATAGCAAAATGCTTTTTCCAAAGCTGTATGACTCGCCCCTTGTAAAGCCACTAAGCTGAATCTGGCTTTTTGCCTTCATAGATATCAATAAATGACCTAGGGCACAGCTAAGAAGTCCAGCATGGACAAAAATTTAATGTTCCTGCTAAGCCTAGCATATAAGTCCAGCATGTGTCAAGTTATAATGTTCTTGCTAGACACTTCCTATCATAACCAAACAGAGTAGGATGGAGCGATAAATAACTTTCCGTAACCGATATTACCCCACACCAGTTTTCAAAGGTGGCCGGCAGTTCCTTAGCGGAATGGGTGTTCTCAGAGGGGGTCAACAGCTTCTTAGATGGTTCAGCAGACATGTACCTCCGTGATCCCAATAAGGTATTTTCATTAGCCGCTTCCTGAAACCTCGGTGTGAAGATATGAGGAGATCGTCACTATTTGCTGCGGCCGCATTGCTGCGTAACTAACAGACTAGAGGAAGGGTAGATGAGAGCAGTGTCAGGGTGCCAGGAATCAGACTGAAACGAGAAGTGCAAAAATAATCACACCTTTATCATTAGCAAAAAAATTATAAAAAGTCCACAAGACAAATAACAAGCCAGGAATCAAAACCAGAGCTGGTAGTCAGACGAGCCGAGTCAGGAGCCCTTTAAATAATAAGTGATGACATCACAATTCTGAGACTGCATCCTGTCTCACACTGATGATGTACACCAGTCTGGTCATAAAAGGAAGTGCAAGAAATGAGCAGCATCACACAGTATGCACCAGAGTCAGCAAGAGAGGTGAGTAAAATGGCTGCCAGCAGCACATGGCAAACAAAGCAGGGAAAAAACCCTGACAGTTCCCTCCCCTCAACGACCCCTCCCCCGTGGGAGGACAAAAGGCTTATTGGGGAAACGGGCATGGAAGGCACAGAGGAGGGCTGGAGCATGAACATCAGAGGAGGGAACCCATGAACGCTCCTCCGGACCATAGCTAATCCAGTGAACCAAATACTGTACGCGGCCCCTGGACATACGAGAGTCAATAATGCTGCTGACCTCATACTCCTCATGGTTGTCAACAAAGATAGGATGGGGACAAGGCAACACAGTGGTAAACCAATTATAAACCAATGGTTTCAAGAGGGAGACATGAAAAACATTGGAGATGCGCATTGCAGGAGGAAGGTCAAGAGCGTAGGCCACAGGATTGAGCCGTCGGAGTATTCAAAAAGGACCAACATAACGGGAAGCCAGTTTATTGGAAGGCACACAAAGGTTCAAGTTGTGGGAGGACAGACAAACTCTCTCCCCAACCTGGTAGGAAGGCGCGGGCAGACGCCTACGATCAGCCTGGAACTTTTGGCGTTGCATAGAACGATGAAGGCAATCCTGAATCTGCACCCACGTGGAACGGAGTTGCCGGAGATGCTCCTCCAAAGCCGGAATACCCTGAAACATGAATGAATCGGGGAACAAGGATGGTTGAAACCCATAATTCGCAATGAACGGGGATAACTTGGAGGAAGCATTAATAGCACTATTACGAGCAAACTCTGCCCAAGGTAACAGTTCAGACCAATTATTGTGGTGATCTGAGACATAGCAACGGAGGAACTGTTCCAGAGCTTGATTAGACCGTTCCGCAGCCCCATTGGATTGAGGGTGATATGCCAAGGAGAAGGAAAGCTGGATCCCCATTTGAGAAAAAAAAGGAACGCCAAAATCTGGAGACAAACTGGCTACCCCGGTCCGACACTATCTCCTTGGGTAACCCATGTAAACGGAAGACCTCCCGGGCAAAAATCGAAGCAAGCTCCTGAGCGGTAGGCATCTTCATCAAGGGAATGCAATGTGATATTTTAGAAAAACGGTCAACCACCAAAAGGATAACAGTATTGCCATTGTAAACAGGGAGCTCGACAATGAAGTCCATGGAAAGATGTGTCCAAGGACGCTCACCATTAGCAATAAGTTGAAGAAGACCCACAGAAAGACGTCGAGGAGTCTTATTCTGTGCACAAACTGAGCAGGAGGCAACATACGCAGCAACATCAGAACGAAGACCTGGCCACCAGAATTGTCGAGTGACAGACCAAAACATTTGGTTCTTGCCTGGGTGACCTGCGGCTTTAGGATAGTGGTAAGTGTGCAAAAGTTTAGTTTGAAGATTCTCAAGAAAAAAACACTTACCACTAGGTTTCTCAGAAGGTGCATTGGTTTGTGCAGTCAGGATCTCCTCCCCCAAGGGAGAAGTCAAATTAGTATGTATGGTAGCCAAAATATGGTCAGGAGGTATAACTGGAGTAGGTACAGACTCCTCCTTGGACAGAGGCGAAAATTGTTGAGAGAGGGCATCAGCCCTAACATTCTTACTACCAGGCAGGTAGGAGACCACAAAATTAAACCGAGACAAAAATAGCGCCCATCTGGCCTGTCAGGGCGACAAACTTTTTGCTTCAGATAGATAAGTTAAATTCTTGTGGTCAGTAAGAATGAGCACTGGCACGCTAGTACCCTCGAGAAGATGCCTCCATTCCTTGAGTCCCAAAATTATGGCCAGTAATTCCCTGTCGCCAATTTCATAATTGCACTCCGCTGGAGACAATTTCTTAGAGAAGAAACCACACGGATGCAAGGAACCGTCAGGAGTAGGACGTTGAGACAAGAGGGCACCTACTCCAGTCCCAGACGCATCGACCTCAAGAACAAAAGGCAGGACAGGGTTAGGATGTGCCAGAACTGGAGCAGCAGCAAAGGCAGTCTTAAGACTATCAAAGCCTTAATGGCAGTAGGTGACCAATGGAGTGGATCATTCTCTTTACGGGTCATGTCAGTGATAGGTTTGACCAAGGAAGAAAAGTTTTTAATAAACTTTCTATAGTAATTGGCGAACCCCAAAAAACGTTGAATAGACCGAAGACCAACTGGGCGAGGCCACTGCAGAACTGCAGATAACTTGTCAGTATCCATGGAGAACCCTGCAACGGAGATAACATAACCTAGGAAGGTTACTTGAGTCTGATGGAACTCACATTTCTCTAATTTACAAAACAGGCCGTTCTCACGTAGTCTCTGAAGAACCCATGTAACATCAGAATGATAAGCCATAAGTGTGGGTGAGTGTATGAGGATTTCGTCTAAGTACACTACAACACACTGTTGCAACATATCTCGTAGGACATCATTAATAATTTCCTGGAAAACAGCAGGAGCATTACATAGGCCAAAGGGCATTACAAGATACTCATAATGCCCGCTCCTGGTGTTAAATGCTGTTTTCCATTCGTGGCCCTCCTTGATCCTAACGAGATTGTACGCTCCTCTCAAAACAAGTTTAGCAAAGACCATAGCTCCCTTGAGGCGGTCAAAGAGTTCCGTAATGAGCGGAATAGGGTAAGCATTCTTAATGGTAAGACGATTAAGACCCCTATAATCGATGCATGGTCTTAACTCACCACCCTTTTTCTTCACAAAGAAGAAGCCAGCCCCTGCAGGAGAGCAGGATTTGCGGATGATCCCCCACAACAGAGCATTGGCAACATACTCCTCCATAGCACCATTATCCGCAACAGACAGAGGGTAAACCCGGCCCGAGGAGGAATGGCTCCGGGTTGCAGGTCTATGGCACAATCGTAAGACCGGTGAGGAAGCAACATACCGGCACTCACCTTGTCAAAAACGTCTAGGAACTCTCGGTACTCCTCTGGCAATTGAGATACCGAAGAAGTGCACAAGACTTTAACTGTTTTCCGAAGACAAGTGGAAATACATTACGGAGACCACGACAAAATTTTGAACCTGCGCCAGTCGAGACTGGGATTGTGCTTTTGGAACCGGGGATAACCCAGAACAACCGGAAAATGCAGAGAGTTTATCACCTGGAACTGGAGGGTTTCAAAATGGAAAGCACTAACAGCCATGGATAACGGAGCATTTTCGTGAGTAACAAGTGCGGGCTGAAGGGGCCTGCCATCAATGGCCTCAATAGCAAGTGGAACAGACCGAGGCAAAACAGGAATGGAGTGCTTTGATGCAAAAGCACTGTCAATGAAATAGCCCGCAGCACCGGAGTCAACAAGAGCCTGGGTGACTATGGAGGAGTCCACCTAGGAAAGGACAACCGTGACCAAAGGTTTCTCCTTAAGCGGTTCCGTGGACAAGGACAAACCACCCAAGGTCTGCCCCCGACAGGACCTTAGGTGTGAGCGTTTCCCAGCCTTGTAGTACAAGACTTCAAAAGGTGGCCCTGTAACCCACATTAAATATTAACTCATCCCTATCTTATAAAAAATTTAAACTTACCTTTAGAATTAAAATAAACTATATTAAACTACTAGTTTAAATATGTGATTAGTTTAAATATTTGATCATTTATTTTTTATTTTGTGTAACTTAGTGTTTTTTTATTTTGTGTAACTTAGTGTTTTATATTTTGTGTAACTTAGTTGTTATTTTTTTGTAACTTAGTAATTCTTTATAGTAGATTTAAATAACTTGAGTAGGTTTAGGTTTTTAAATATGTAATATAGTTAATTTAATTGTTAGTTTAATGTAATTTTAGTATAATAGTTAGGGTAGGTTAATTAGTAGTTTAATATAGTTTATTTTAATTCTAAAGGTAAGTTTAAATTTATTATAAGATAGGGATGAGTTAATATTTAATGTAAAAGTAGTGGGTTGTTAGGTTTAGGGGTTAATAGCTTAATTTAGTTTGTGGTGATGTGGGGTCTGGCGTTTTGGGGTTAATAGGTTTAGTAAGTGGTAGTGATGTGGGAGGCCAAGGGTTTAGGGGTTAATACATTTATTTAGTTGCGGCTGGCTCCAGGAGCGGCGGGATAGGGGTTAATACATTTATTTAGTTGCTGCGGTGTCGGGGAGTGGTGGGATAGGGTTTAATAACATTATGTAGGTGGCAGCAATGTTGGGGGCGGCAGATTAGGGGTGTTTAGACTCGGGGCTTATGTTAGGGTGTTAAGTGTAAACGTAACTTTTATTCTAGCATAGAAATCAATGGGATATCTGGCAGCATCGAACATAAGCTTTCGCTGCTTTCAGACTCCCATTGATTCCTATGGCATCCGCGGCCTCCAGGGTGGCGGATTAAAAACCAGGTATGCTGGGCTGGAATAGTGGCGAGCGTACCTGTTAGAAGTTTGATAACTTGCAAAAGTTGTCAGATAGTGCCGTATGTCTATTCTGAACATCTGTAATGACGTAAGCATCGATCTGTGCCGGATTGAGACCGGTGGATCGTATGTTACGTCACAGATTTAAACTTTTGCCGGTCTGTAGGCTTTGATAAATGGGTCGAATCAGGCTCGCCACAATTATGCTGCAGAATTCCAGCGTATTTGCGGTTGACGGCTTGATAAATATCCCTCTTAGGCCTCGCTTCCATTGAGTCGTTATTCAGTTTGCGTGCACTCGCAAACCGTTAAATATGCTGTCGAAAGCAATAGCGTTTAACGACTGTTTCCAATGGCGCTTTATACCTCAATATCGGCTGCCGGACTTCGGCTGCCGAAAAGATTTTCGCGTCCCATAGAAAGTAATAGAAGCCGTTAATCGATAAATTATACCAGGTTTCCATTGAAAGCGCTAACCGTTAATACACTGTCGGAGGCTGTCGATACATTGAGAAATATTACCCCCAGCTCAACTAGGTGTAAAGGAGGAAAAAAGAGCTTTTTGAGGCCTGTTTCTCATTGAAATTGCAAATCACAAAAAAATTATGAGTGTTTCAATGTACAAATAACATTATATATGCTACATTTATTGGTCCTATGTATAGGAATATTTGCACCCATGTTGTCATAGAAATTTCAATATGTATGTGCATATAAAAATATATGCAAGCACCACAATTATGGAACGACCTCCCGCACACTTTTAAACCTTCCCCATGCCTAATATCCTTTAAGAGATCCCTCTCTACATATCTCAAAACAGAATGCACCTGTCATTGTTGATTATATATTTCCTACCGGTTCTATGTTAAATTTTTGTGCATATATCGTGTATTATTATTGTTTTTTATTTTATTGTACCCATTGTATCAATGCAATGTTTTGTGGACCCAGGACATACTTGAAAACTATAGAAATCTCAATGTATCTTTCCTGGTAAAATATTATAAAAATAAATAAAATATCTACCTATTCAAAATGAAACCTTTGCCCAGGGATGCTATATATAATCTCAATACACATAGAAAAATAATTCAAAGGAAATAAGTTGTTTATCATGAAGATGAGTTTTATTATTACAGATTTACCCTCATTCAAATGTAATTTTCAATGTGAAAATCATATTTATTCAATACAAAACGATGACACATTAAAGTTATGTGTCATAGTACTAATATTTATAAAATATATGTAATGTCATGTCTGCTAAAGCAGATAATACATTTGCAATATTTAGACTATTAACCAAAATACATAAGTGCTTAATATTACATACTTCAAGAGATATGAAGTATTGTCTTTAACATGGAGTTATTGAAACAATTTAAAAGTGCATTGTGCATTGGTCCCAGGGAGAGTCTGTGTCTGTTCATATGATGTCAATTAAAATGTATTAATCACCTCTATATCATGGTAATCACATATATGTTGTGTATACACCAGTGCTTAAATATCATAAAGATACATTTATCTAATTATTCTAAATATTGAATAATAATCTTGACAAAAAGGAGTGCATTAGTCATGATAGGTATATATTTCAGATATTACATTCCACATAGGACTATAAGAATGAATGCAAGGTATTTGGCCATATCAACAGGAAGGAGTGTTTACTTTTCAACTCTTCTATAACTGTATAACCCTTATTAGCTTCATCTGAAGGAGCAAACAACATATGCTTGTGGAATATAAATCATAACATTTACACATGTCACGTTGACTAATGTTAGATAGCATATACTGTATAAATTTCAGACACGTATCCCCAAGTATTCTTAAACGGCATAATATGATATCCTCAATAAAAGGACACATAAATTTATCAACAATGTACACCTGCATATTAATTGACATCATGTGAAATAAAAATGAATAAAGCTGTTAATTTTTAGCAGATAAACAGCTATTAGAATAATATTAAGATATATGTTCAAATTTGGATTAGAAAAATGGATGCATATTTATGAGATGAAAATCGCACTTAAAAAAGTGCTTTAGTGCAAAAATTAGATATGATATATCTTGGGTTGAAAAAAAAGAATATTAATTAATTCTTGCGGCGGGATTTAGACTTTGGAGGAGAGGTACTTAGGGGGGCAGTGTGGCGTCTTGTGCGACGCCCACCAGCTGAATGTGAGGCTAATAACCGGGATTCAGGGTCCTGCAGGGAGATGACAGAGGATGCAAGGGAGGATGGAGTTTGGGGCCTATCCGCGAGCCTCTCCACTGCCTCTGCCAGGCGGACGAGTGAGGCATTATGGATGTCCATTTGGCTCTGTATCCTTCTCAAATCCTGCTGCTGCTGGAGCCTGGACAGCCTAAGCTCTCTATGTATGAGCCTCAGTAGATCATCCTGCTGGGACTGTGCCGGACCCTGTTGTACATTTGGTGTCTCAGGAACTAATAATTGGCTGGTTCCAGGGCTGTCTCTCCGTATTGGTGACTGTGAGGTTGTCTGTGATGGCACTGTTGGCAATACATTGGTGGGTGCAGTGGGTGGTGGTGTGGATTGCTGTTGTGCCATAGGAGTGGGAGGCATATAGTACAGATGATGCAGATCTGTATGCTGCTGTGGTGGGTGCATCATCTGCTGCTGAGGATAATGATGTCGTGGTGGGTGCATCATCTGTTGCTGAGGAGGATGTTGTGGTGGGTGCATCATCTGCTGCTGAGGAGGATGTTGTGGTGGGTGCATCATCTGCTGCTGAGGAGGATGTTGTGGTGGGTGCATCATCTGCTGCTGAGGAGGATGTTGTGGTGGGTGCATCATCTGCTGCTGAGGAGGATGTTGTGGGGGGTGCATCATCTGCTGCGGTGGGTGCAGCTGTGGGGGCTGTGACATTTGTTGCTGCGAAGTATGCATGAACTGCCATTGTTGAGGAGGATGAGTCTGCTGTGGTTCAGAACCCAAAACATGAAATGTTGTCTCTGAAGTAGATGGAGAAGGGCATGATACATCCTCCACCTCATATGCCCTAGGCTGCTGCATATCATCTTCTAAGAGGCTGATATAGGAGGTAGTGTCACCATATATATCCTCATCCTCCTCAGTGAATGTAGGAACATCCTGCTGTGGTGTTGGTGCAGCTTCATACTCCTCCTGTTCGGAACCTACAAATAAATATACGGTATGTTTACATTATCTATCTAATAGAATATATTACTTTGTAGCATAACAATACAGACTATTATATTCCATATTTATGTGTATATATGTACACACACACATACACACACACACACACATACACACACACACACACACACACACATACACACACACACACACACACACACACACACATACACACACACACACACACATACACACACATACACACACACACACACACACACACACATACACACACACACACACACACACATACACAGTGTGTTTGGGATAAAATCCAAGCATATATGACCATAACTGAGGAATCTTTATAGACTGTGTCTTAAAGGAACATTGTTAAAGGGACACTGTACCCAAATATTTTCTTTTGTGCTTCAGATAGAGCATGCAATTTTAATCAACTTTCGGATTTACTCCTATTTTCAAATGTTCTTTATTCTCTTGGTATCTTTATTTGAAATGCAAGAATGTAAGTTTAGATGGTGGCCCATTTTTGGTGAACAACCTAGGTTGTCCTTGCTGATTGGTGGATAAATGCATCCACCAATCAAAAACCAGAGTTCTGAACTTAGAAAAAAGCTTAGATGCCTTCTTTTTCATATAAAGATAGCAAGAGAACGAAGAGAAATTGATTATAGTAGTAAATTAGAAAGTTGCTTAAAATTGCATGCTGCATCTGATTCTCAAAATAATAAATTTGGGTACAGTGTCCCTTTAAGGACAATGACACATGATTTATATGAAATGCTTAATATTCTTGGATATTATATTATCAATATTCTTGCTTGTCGGAGCAGATATACAATACAGAGTGCTTGCTGAACATATTAAATACAACTATGTAAATTTAGATAAAAGATGAACCTTTAAGAATAGTGTAAGAGCAAAGAGGTAAACCAATTCTTCTCAACTTGGTATAAGGCAAACAGGAACACCCAGCTCTCCGTATCAATTATCAGCCAGATTCACTTTACTAGGGTGAGACTTATGTAGTTTTATAATTCGCCCTCTTTAGAGTAAGAAAAACTCTTAGAGAAAAGATACTGCAGCAATTACACTCTTTATTTCTACACACTGCTGCACCTTGCGCAGACCAGTGTGGATAAGATAACAGCAGCACCTTCCAAATGGCGTCTCAGAAACATCAAATTTCACTTCAAACAGTTAGTTTATGGCTTCACTCACCCCTGTAGAGAGTCCGGCTTCAGTTTCCAGCCTCTGTGGAACTAGCTGCGATATTTACTCACAACTCTTCTGTTCCTTCCCGTGTCCGGCGTCTCGAAGCAGCTCCTTGGCTGGCGCCAGATTCTCTCACACGTTGGAACACTAAGTCAGCAGACCGGAAGTGGGAGGCGGCTCCATATGTGCCTATTTGCAGCTCCGTGTTGGTATTAGTATCGAGAGTGGAAGTGTATAGACAGGACTGCCCCAAAACAAAATCCTGGAAAATGTAATCCTATAGTAGCGGACTCCTGACAATCCACAATAAATAATATATGAAAAGAGCAAGGAAGTCCATTCTCCGGATTTAATTAAAAGTTCCTTTTTATTTGGTATTAGTTAAAAAACAGGCATAGAATAACAGTGCAAAGATGCAAAGCCAGCACAAAGTCTGACCGGTTTCGGTCAAAAGACCGTAATCATAGACTAAAATTAAAACATCTGTTTCAATCCTAAATAGGATGTAAAACTGCGTGATTGGTTAAAATCATCAACTGTCTTAGCACCTTAGGTTGTGTGATTGGGGTAAGTGATTTACCAGTTAACCCTTGATAAGCACAGTGGGACAAACATGGATATATACAAATTAGCATTGATAAATGAATAAAATGCATGCTAGTATTAACATTGATTAAATGCTACCTTGGATAAACACTATATACCAGAGCTTTGACCAAACATATATCACGCATACCTAGATATTTGGTTACAGATACTTAAGATACTAAAGGAGCATTTTATAAACAGTCATCTCTTAAAGGGACCACACAATCTAACATAGCGTTAAAGAAACTATATTTCTGAACAGACCCATAAACAGAATTAAAGGAACCTTTTATGAATAGTCATCTCTTAAAGGGATATCACCACACATCCTATAACTGCGGTATGGAATCTATACTTCTGAATAAATTAGGGCCTCCTTACAAGTAACCAACTATATTAGGTTTATACAGATAATGGTAATTATTAAATTTATAGCTCACATTCGTAACCAATAGTTAGTGTTAAGGGAAGTGATGGTATCCAAACAATTGCTCATTATATTAAATAGTGACTACCTGTACATCATTCTCTTGTCTAATTTACCTCACATATAACTCTGTACAGTAATTTAATATGTTAGGAACAATATATCCCAAACAATAAAGTTTGCAGAATAGATGAGGAGGAGAGACCAACAAACGGGAACAAACTACCCCATAGATGCTTTATCTTTCTCACAATATTTAATGATATAATTATTCACATAGTAACTATTAATGCTTGGGTGGCCAATAGTTTATTTTATTTGTGTATCAAGCTACAATATATTATTAGATGGAAATGATAATAATAATCAACTCTGGACTTATCTGTGCCAGTAGTTAATTATATCATGTTCTGAATTGAACCCTGCTGGTATCAAACTTTTCAGTTTGAAAATCCAGTAGGTCTCTTGTCTGTTTAAGACTGCTTGTCTGTCCCCTCCTCTAGGTTTCTTTGGGATCTGTTCTATTGCTTGCCACTCAAAGCTAGTTACATTCTGATTATGCATTTCAAGGAAATGCCTTGATAATGCAGAGCATGGTTTGTCTCCTGATATATAGGACAGATGTTCTCTGATCCTTGTTCCCACATCTCGTGTCGTCCTACCCACATAGGACTTGGAACTTTCCTAGACGACAAATAAAACCAAAGTTTGTCACCTCTTTCTCAAACCAGTATAAAGAGGTTTGCGAAATTGTTGACAAGAATCTACCAATATTAATGGGAGATGTCAAATTGAGAGGAAAAGTTCAGGGAGGTTGCATGTTCGTCGCTAGACGGGCGGCAACACTAGGCAACATTCTGTCACCAAGTATGCTCAAGAGCGAAAGGGCCAGTTCATGGCTACATCATAACGGTACATATAGATGTGGGAGGCGGACATGTACATCCTGTGATCACATTAAAGTTGGAACGGAATTTAAATCACATAATACAAATGACATATTTGAAACAAAGGGCTGCATAAACTGCAAAAGCACATATGTTATCTATCTTATAGGATGCACCATATGTTCCAAGTCCTATGTGGGTAGGACGACACGAGATGTGGGAACAAGGATCAGAGAACATCTGTCCTATATATCAGGAGACAAACCATGCTCTGCATTATCAAGGCATTTCCAATATATTGTAGCTTGATACACAAATAAAATAAACTATTGGCCACCCAAG
Source organism: Bombina bombina (assembly GCF_027579735.1). NCBI lineage: Eukaryota > Metazoa > Chordata > Amphibia > Anura > Bombinatoridae > Bombina > Bombina bombina. The sequence continues at coordinate 727,527,523 of NC_069500.1, read as the reverse complement.
CATTAATAGTTACTATGTGAATAATTATATCATTAAATATTGTGAGAAAGATAAAGCATCTATGGGGTAGTTTGTTCCCGTTTGTTGGTCTCTCCTCCTCATCTATTCTGCAAACTTTATTGTTTGGGATATATTGTTCCTAACATATTAAATTACTGTACAGAGTTATATGTGAGGTAAATTAGACAAGAGAATGATGTACAGGTAGTCACTATTTAATATAATGAGCAATTGTTTGGATACCATCACTTCCCTTAACACTAACTATTGGTTACGAATGTGAGCTATAAATTTAATAATTACCATTATCTGTATAAACCTAATATAGTTGGTTACTTGTAAGGAGGCCCTAATTTATTCAGAAGTATAGATTCCATACCGCAGTTATAGGATGTGTGGTGATATCCCTTTAAGAGATGACTATTCATAAAAGGTTCCTTTAATTCTGTTTATGGGTCTGTTCAGAAATATAGTTTCTTTAACGCTATGTTAGATTGTGTGGTCCCTTTAAGAGATGACTGTTTATAAAATGCTCCTTTAGTATCTTAAGTATCTGTAACCAAATATCTAGGTATGCGTGATATATGTTTGGTCAAAGCTCTGGTATATAGTGTTTATCCAAGGTAGCATTTAATCAATGTTAATACTAGCATGCATTTTATTCATTTATCAATGCTAATTTGTATATATCCATGTTTGTCCCACTGTGCTTATCAAGGGTTAACTGGTAAATCACTTACCCCAATCACACAACCTAAGGTGCTAAGACAGTTGATGATTTTAACCAATCACGCAGTTTTACATCCTATTTAGGATTGAAACAGATGTTTTAATTTTAGTCTATGATTACGGTCTTTTGACCGAAACCGGTCAGACTTTGTGCTGGCTTTGCATCTTTGCACTGTTATTCTATGCCTGTTTTTTAACTAATAACAAATAAAAAGGAACTTTTAATTAAATCCGGAGAATGGACTTCCTTGCTCTTTTCATATGTAAATTTAGATTCATAGCTAAACACAGATGGGTATTTATGATATACAACATATATACATCACATATATGGTTATATTTAATATTGAATATTCACCTTCATACACCTCTTCAGGTGGCACAGAGGTGTCCATTGTCCCCTTACATCCGTGAACAGATTCATCCGAGATGGCATTGGACAGCATCTCCTCCCATGACCTTAGGTGTATTCTCTTGCTAGGACCACCACCTGTCCCACGTGCATATTTGGCCTGCTGTGCCAGCTTAGCTTTGGTTTCCCTCCTGCAGTCATGATAGCGGTGTTTAATGCTGGCAGTAGAATGATTACGTCCTAAGCAGCTGACTGCCACTCGAATCTCCTCCCACAGCTTATTCCGGACAGCCGGCCTCAGGTTAGGGTTCTCCAGCTGAGCTGCCCTCTCCAAGCACGCCTCAACAAGAGCCTCCTTCTCCTCCTCAGAGTACCTCTCCTCTCTTAGCCTGCCCTTCACACCTGAAGGGCCAGCAGACACAGACTCTCCCTCCTGTGACTGGGGACCAGCCCTCTCTACCTCCTCTGTCCCTGCAGGCTGTGACAGGCTACCACCAGCCCCACCCCCAGTTGCCACAGTCTGCCCCACTTTCCCTTTTCTTTTTGTGCCTAGCTGAGGCTGACTCCTCCTCACTCCTCCCACCTCCATTCCTCTTCCACCCTCTCTCCTTCCCTCCTCTGCCAGGGTTTGAGGAAGGACAAATCCTCCACCCAAACCTCGGCCCCTATTCCTGCCCATACTACTCCCTACTTCCCCCCTCCCCCTCCCTCTATCCACCCTCTCCACTGCCCTCCCCCTAGCCACCCCCTTCCCAACTCCACTAGGCCTATCCATCCCTTTCTCCTTCCTCCCTAACTCTAACCTAACACTAAAGTCCCTAGCTTACCTAACTACACTAATTCACCTAACTAAACCCTAAATTAAATAGCCCCAAAACTAACTACCTAACCTATCTAGACCCTAACTATCTCTATTCTATATCCCTCAAAATAAAAATAAAATGTGGGGGTGAAAATAAACAAAGGGATGTAAATGAAAAAGGAAAAACTAAGGAGGATTAGAACAAAATTATAGAAAAATAATAAGGGATGCAAATGAAGAAAGGGGTGAGCTATATAGTCAAATGAAACAAAAAATATGGGATGTAAAAAAAAAAAAAAAATAGGATGGGCAAAATGTATATATAAAAAAAAAAGTTATATAGTGAGGAAGGGAAGGGTAGTCAAAGGGGGGATAGGAAGTGGAATAAGGGGATTAATGAAAGGAGTAATAAAGGAAGATGGGGATATGGGGGTTAATGAAATAAAAAAAATGTGAATGTGTTTGTATCAAATAAAAGTGTGTATGTGTGTGTGTGTGTGTATTTGTGTGTATAAACTAATGTGTGTTAATTAACTAATGTATGGATGTGTGTGTGTGTTCCTAATATTATATGAGGCCTACAATAAGAATATATGAAAATAAAATATCAAACTCTCCACTAACTCTCAAACAACTCTCAAAAACCCAAAACTCCTACCAACGCAACTAGCTCCCGTGTCTTTCTCTCTAGAGGCGATCACAGGTAAAGAGCGCAGGCGCAAACCGTTATTCTTATAGACAGAGGTCGGGTTACCATGGCAATGCACTTGTTATGGCGCGCTTTTCGACAAATCCGACATCGGTTGGCAACGCAAACTTACGTACGGCCGAAAAGAGCGACTGCGTGCAACACGCTAATCTTTTCAATGGAAACCTGGTACTAAAATGGAGCCGTAAATTACTTTTAGCTGTCGTCCGCTTCGGTAGCTTACGGCTCCATTTTTAACGACTCAATGGAAGCGAGGCCTTAGTGTCTATAAAACAATGGGAGCTGCCATGTTGTAACTTAAGTTACCTTCTCTGCTGTGGCCAAATAGGGGCAGTTATAAATAGGTCACTAGAGTGTGCAGCGAATGGAACTGAAAAGCTGACAATTTGAGAATGGAATTAAAGGAAAGGGGGACAAAATAAATAATGAAAGTATATTGGAGACTTTTTTTTATGTATATGATTTATAATTTTATATTAATGTCCCTTTAACTTTTTTTTTTTATTATTATGATCGCATTTGGTGGTGAAATGGTGTCATGAAATATACCAAAATTGGCCTAAATCAATACCTTGGGTTGTCTAAAAGAAGTATTTAGTTTTGAAAGGTAAATAAATAAAAAACAAAACAAAACACAAGGCTCTATTTCTGTTTAAATGGAGTACTTTGAGCAAGTTTTTCTCTAAAATTCCTGGTACTGAAGGGGTTTATATAAAAATGTTGATTGTGCAAAGCTGGGAAATGTGTAGTAAAGGCATTATCTATCTTTTTAAACAATAAACTGTAGACTGTCACTTTAACATTAAAATGACATTAGACTGTAAAATGTTCTCTTAGTATTCAATTGTCTACCAATAGCTCATTTACCTTTATTGTTTTATTGTATTTTTTTTTTTTAATTGGAGATCAATGGGAAGTGGATACAAAACATAAACAAATAGTAGGGGGAGGTATAAGGAGGGACACAAATAGGAAGGTAAATCATAGTATCCAATACAGACTTCCAGACAAAAAATAAAAAGATAAGTTGTATCATCATGTAATAACAAGCTAAGACAGAGATATGGTAAGAAATTACTATAGTTCTAAGCAAATCAGATTTTATTTTTACAGTAGAAAATCCCTTTAAATCATGGTTGTTTATGTTTAGAATTGCTTTGTGCTCATTGTAACATTCTTCTATAACATTAAAGAACACTTTTTCTGTTAAAATAGTTGTGAAATTAATATCAAAGGTATAAGAATGTCAGTAATAAAAACAGACATATTTGTAACTTCCTTCTCATATTACAGTGTTATTCTCATAATGAATGTCAGAATGTGCTGTTGACATTGCAAGATGTGAGCATGCAGTAAATGGACAGAATGCATATAAGAACTATAAATGTCACCCTTTGATTGAGTATGTTCAGTGGTGGTTTTAAGTGGACCCCTCATTCATTACTATGTAACCCCCCAAACAAAGGTAGCAGCTCAAAGCCAGAGCTTCCAGAGAGTGAACACAGAATTTAAAGTTATTATATAATGAGATGTATAATACAATAAATTACTTCATTTGTGAGTTTATGAGTTTAATTACTGCATTTTAGTTCTTGTTAATGTTTGATTGGGAACATAAATTCTGTCATTAAAGGGACAGTAAACAGCTTGACATTGTTGTATAAAATATTGAGCTAAGCATAATGAAACAACTTTGAAATATAACTTTAGTGTTTATTTTGCCCACTCTTCTTGAGATTTGGGTTTTTTTTCTAAATCTCAGAATTTGAAATGCACTCTACTGGCTTATCAATGCTAACTCTGCTACATATCTTTCCCTGATTGGATTTAGCATTTTGTACAAACATAATGACCGTGGATATCCTTGTTGTCTGCAGTCTCAAGCCTAGATTGGCTTCTCCAAGGCAAATAATGGGTGGAACTTGTGTATTGAAAAACAATTGCAGCACACAATATGTTAATTTGCTTTAAAAACATTTAGATTTGGTTATGTTATTCTACAGCAACAGAACGAACATGAGTAACTACAAGGTGTTTACTGCCCCTTTAACATAAGTTAACATTAACATTAAGGGGCTAGTTTAGAGCTTCGTATTAGTATTTATATAATTATGTTGAGGACAAATGATCTTCTCATTGAACTGATATATCTGGACACTGATAAGTCATAGTAATTATATGTTGAAATGAGAGTGCAGTCATAGCACAGTAGTTTCCTTTATATTTTAATTAAAGGGATATCAAACCCCAACATTTTCATTTATGATTCAGACATAGTATTCTATTTTTAAAAAGTTTCCAATTTACTCCTATTACCAAATTAGCTTTGTTTGTTTCCTGTAATAAAGAAATAGCTAGGTAGCTATTTGGAGTACTGCATGGCAGGGAATAGTGCTGACAACTAGTGCTCTAGTGCTCTTATCTTGATAACATTCTTGCAAAACGTCTACTATATAGTGTTCCAGAAATGGGCCGGCTCCTAAGCATATGTCCCTGCTTTTCAACAAAAGATACCAAGAGAACGAAACATTTTTATAAAAGAAGTAAATATGAAAGTTGTTTAAATTGCATGCTCTGTCTGAATCATGAAAGGAAAATGTTGGGTTTAGTATCCCTTTAAAAGTAAATGAAAATGGAGGAAGCCATTGCAAACTGCATTTATCTGACCAGGACACAAGCACAGCGATTGCACGATTAGAGGCTAAGAGCTCATTTATATCTGTCCTTAATTGGCTGTAGCAGAGATAACATACTGCAGTTTAATATTGGCTGTTTTTTTTTTTGTTTTTTTTTATTGTTGTTTGTTTTAGATTTTTTATTTATTTATTTACATAACATGCAAATGATTATTACCAATACTTTTTCCAATCGAGGTTGCATCCTTGGGCATTACACAAGTAATGAATTTAGATGAATTGGTTTGTTATTGCTATAATAAAGCTATCAGTGGTAAAATGTGTAGTATGTTTGTATATGTGTAGGATGCAATCCGCCCTCGGAGGTGCATGTAGTAACAGATTCCCTGTCACAATCTGTATCTTTCTTGTGCACTAACAAACCCCTCCCTTGTCTCCCCGTGCTGCTGTCACTAAAGGAGGATTAGCACAATTATAACCCAGATAATGAATGAACTGTTCCAAACTGAAGAAAAATTAATAAAGAGAAATAAATCATTTGTAAACCTAAATATACAACATGATCTGTTTATAGATACATTATGTCAGAGCTATAGAATGTTCTGCTCTCTCTCTACTCTTTAGACAAATCTAAAAATGTCTCACTTGTATTGCAGTAGATAAGTCAAATATTAATTAAAATACCTTCTTAGCTTTTTTAGAAGTGTTTTTGCATGTGTTTAACAAAATTGGTGTTTTCTGTTATTCAAAAGTATATAAATATCTGGTAAAAAAGAATTACTTTCTTTGCTGCACTTGCATTAAAGGGACTCAAACGTAGAAAGTATATTGGGGTTGTACCGCTCCAATATGCTATTAAAGGGGCAGTGTATTCAGGCAAACAGCAAAAAATAGTTCATTGTGTGTTTCCAATGACCTTTTATACCAGTTGAAGAGTATAAATGTGTTGCCTTTTGAAACCACACCCCATCAAAATGGGCTGAACTTACAGAGAGAACAGCTCACTTTATCTTATTACTCTATATAAACACAAAGGCGTCCTGTCTAAAATAACAATTGAAAACAAACATTTTAGTACCTTTATCCCCTTCATCCACTAGAAGTGTGATTTTTTCTGCTGGCTGTTGTTTACATATCTTTTTTTGTATCCATTATTGCACTGTTTACATTTTCAGTATTGGTGGAGGCTTCAGCAGGTAAAAACAGCTATTTCAAATGATAAAATAAAAGTAAAGAGCTATTTGTAAACAATTTAAGACATTCCAGCAGATAAAATGGATGACTGGCAACACATTCAATCAGCAGCGCTAGGTGTACGACTTTCTGGTTTCCTCTCAGGGCCAGCAATGTTCTCCGGGTCTCAGGAGACACTTATATTTTGTGTTTAAGCCCTTTTAGGTTAAACTCACAGTAGTGTGAGAAAATTACATGATCTATTATTATTAATATCATTTATTTGTATAGCGCTGCCAAATTCCGCAGCGCTGGGTACAATGATAGGGGTAAACAATGACAAGGATTTGTGATAAAATACAAAACATAACAAGACTAAACAAATCTAGTACAGGAGGAAGAGGGCCCTGCTCCGGAGAGCTCAGAGTCTACAGGTTTAGGGTGCAGAGACATAAGGTTGGGGTAGCTTGTCACATCGGTTGTAGTTGCAGCAGTGAGTCAGGCAGTTCATGTATTAATTTGGTTAAGATGAGGGATGGAGGAGAGATGGTAAGCCTCTCTGAATAGGTGGGTTTTCAAGGAGCGTCTGAAGCTATACAAGGTTGGAGACAGTCTTATGGAGCGGGGTAGAGAGTTCCAGAGGACAGGAGCAGCACGTGCAAAGTCTTGGAGGTGAGAGTGGGACGTAAAAATAACAGGAGTGTAGAGACGTAGGTCAGAGGTTGATCGAAGAGGACAGGATGGCGAATATTTCACGATGAGAGAGGAAATATAGTTGGGAGTTAGACTGTTGAGTGCTTTGTAAGTTAGGGTTAATACTTTAAATTGTATTCTGGAGTGTATGGGGAACCAGTGTAGAGACTGGCAGAGCAGAGCAGCTGATGTAGATCGGCGACTTAGGTGGATGAGTCTAGCAGAAGCATTCATAATAGATTGCAGGGAGGAGAGGTGGTGTTTTGGAAGGCCATTTAGGAGTAGATCAATAATCAACGCAAAATGAGGGAATGAATAAGTATTTTTGTAGTTTTTTGAGTAAGGAAGGGACGAATTCTGGAAATGTTGCGTAGGTGTGAACGGCAGGATTTGGTAAGTGCTTGTATATGTGGGTTGAATGTGAGTTCTGAGTCAAGTGTGACCCCAAGACAGCGGACCTGGGGTGAGGTGTTGAGAATAGAGTTTCCAACCATTAGAGAAATGTCAGGTGTTGGATGTCTTGAAGAGGGGGGATAAGAAGCAGCTCAGTGGACAGATTGAGTTGGAGGTAGTAGTATGAAGACATCCAAGAGGAATTTGCAGAGAATCAGTCAGAAATCTGGTTGAGTAAAGAGGGAGAGATATCAGGAGAGGAAAGATAGATGTGGGTATCATCAGCATATATGTGGTTCTGGAATCCAAAGGAGGCTATAAGTTCTAACAAATTAGAGCATATTCTTTTTTGACTACTATAACCGTTTAAATGCTAAATATAGTGATGTATTCTTTTGAAAATTTAAGCTGATAATAATATGTTTTTTTTTTTATTATTTTAGTTTATTTAATTATTGAAGCAATAAGTTTAAAGTTATAGTAATGGACATTGCTATAATGTAACCTAAGTTTTCCCTGTTATAATATCTTGTCTCCTCTGCTGAGGACAGTTAGGAATAGTTATACATTAGCTACTTAAGTAATAGTGTCACAGTATTTAATGGCTCTTTAAAAGTAAAATTTAAAAAAGAAAATGCTCTAATGCCAAGTGCAGATTCTAAAAAAATCACCGGCCTAGACTGGTTTTCCAGTCTGTTACTCACAGGGACAACCTTTTTGGAACTCTATAAAAAAAATGGTCTGTCCCTGCGACAGCTATATGCTATGTAAAACTTTGCAATGGAGAACAAAGTACACCAGAAGAACCCAGCGTATGTTTAAGCTTTAATATTACGCCTAATACAAATAAATTTGTGCTGTTTTCAGTGCACTGTACTTAAAGGAACAGTGCACTGTAAAATTGTTTTATATGAATGTATTTTCAATGACTTGTTAGACCAGCTGCAGAGTATAAAATGTATGAGAAATTGCATTTTCATGCTTATTTGTGTATATGAAGTAGCTGGTTTTGTGCTTTTAAACACAGTCCAAAGGAAACAGCAGAAAAAAAAAAAAAAAAAAAATAGTAATTAGTTTAAATTTCTGTAATTTATTTATTATTTTCAGTAATTTAGTGTTTGTTTGTTTTGTACTTTAAATAATTTAATTTAGGTAATTGTATTTAATTTAGTTAATTTATTTAATTTTAGTGTAGTGTTAGGTGTTAGTGTAACTTACGCCTAGATTTAGAGTTCTGCGTTAGCCGTCCAAACCAGCGTTAGGGGGTCCTAACACTGGTTTTGGCCTACCGCTGGTATTTAGAGTCTTGTAGGTCTTTCCAGCCGCGACTTTTCCATACCACAGATCCCCTTACGTCAATTGCGTATCCTATCTTTTCAATGGGATCTTCCTAACGCCGATATTTAGAGTCTTGGCTGAAGTGAGCGTTAGAACTCTAACCACAAGACTCCAGCAGCAGAAAGAAGTCAAGAGTTAAGAGCTTTATGGGCTAACGCTGGTTTATAAAGCTATTAACTACTGTGCTCTAAAGTACACTAACACCCATAAACTACCTATGCACCCCTAAATCGAGGTCCCCCCACATCGCCGCCACCCTAATAAAAAATGTTAACCCCTAATCTGCCGACCGCACACCGCCGCAACCTACATTATCCCTATGTACCCCTAATCTGCTGCCCCTAACATCGCCGACAACTACATAATATTTATTAACCCCTAATCTGCCACCCCCAACGTCGCCGCTACCTTACCTATACTTATTAACCCCTAATCTGCCGACCGGACCTTGCCGTCACTATAATAAATGTATTAACCCCTAAACCACCTCACTCCCGCCTCAAAAACCCCTAAATATTAACCCCTAATCTGCCCTCCCTAACATCGCCGACCCCTAACTTCAAGTATTAACCCCTAATCTGCCGACCGGACCTCGCCGCTACTCTAATAAATGTATTAACCCCTAAAGCTAAGTCTAACCCTAACCCTAACACCCCCCTAAATTAAATATAATTTAAATCTAAATAAAATAAATCTTATTAAATAAATGATTCCTATTTAAAGCTAAATACTTACCTGTAAAATAAACCCTAATATAGCTACAATATAACTAATAATTATATTGTAGCTATTTTAGGATTTATATTTATTTTACCGGCAACTTTGTATTTATTTTAACTAGGTACAATAGCTATTAAATAGTTAATAACTATTTAATAGCTACCTAGTTAAAATAATTTCAAAATTACCTGTAAAATAAATCCTAACCTAAGTTACAATTAAACCTAACACTACACTATGAATACATTAATTAAATAAACTACCTACAGTTACCTACAATTATCTACAATTAAATCAACTAAACTAAATTACAAAAAAAACAAACACTAAATTACAAAAAAAAAAAAAACACTAAATTACAAAAAATAAAAAAAGATTACAAGAATTTTAAACTAATTATACCTACTCTAAGCCCCCTAAAAAATAACAAAGCCCCCCAAAATAAAACAATGCCCTACCCTAATCTAAAATAAAAAGTTTACAGCTCTTTTACCTTACCAGCCCTTAAAAGGGCCTTTTGCGGGGCATGCCCCAAAGAAAACAGCTCTTTTGCCTGTAAAAAAACATACAATACCCCCCCACAACATTACAACCCACCACCCACATACCCCTAATCTAACCCAAACCCCCCTTTAAAAACCTAACACTAAGCCCCTGAAGATCTTCCTACCTTGTCTTCACCACGCCGGGTATCACCGATCTGTCCAGAAGAGGCTCCGAAGTCTTCATCCTATCCGGCAAGAAGAGGATATCCGGACCGGCAAACATCCTCATCCAAGCGGCATCTTCTATCTTCATCCATACGACGAGGAGCGGTTCCATCTTCAGGACCTCCGCCGCGGAACATCCTCTTCTCCCGACGACTAGACGACGCCTGTAAAAAAAAAATACAACCCCCCCCACATTAAAACCCACCACCCACATACCCCTACTCTAACCCACCCAAACCCCCCTTAAATAAACCTAACACTACTCCCCTAAAGATCTCCCTACCTTGAGTCGTGTTCACCCAGCCGGGCACCGATGGACCAAAAGTGGACATCCGGAGTGGCAGAAGTCTTCATTCAAGCGGCATCTTCTATCTTCATCCATCCGGAGCGGAGCCATCTTCTTCCAGCCGATGCAGAACCATCCTCTTCACCCGACGCCTACTCGCCGAATGAAGGTTCCTTTAAATGACGTCATCCAAGATGGCATCCCTCGAATTCCGATTGGCTGATAGGATTCTATCAGCCAATCGGAATTAAGGTAGGAAAAATCTGATTGGCTGATTGAATCAGCCAATCAGATTCAAGTTCAATCCGATTGGCTGATTGGATTAGCCAATCAGATTGAGCTCACATTCTATTGGCTGATTGGAACAGCCAATAGAATGAGAGCTCAATCTGATTGGCTGATTGGATCAGCCAATCAGATTGAGCTCACATTCTATTGGCTGATCGGAACAGCCAATAGAATGCGAGCTCAATCTGATTGGCTGATTGGATCAGCCAATCGGATTGAACTTCAATCTGATTGGCTGATTCAATCAGCCAATCAAATTTTTCCTACCTTAATTCCGATTGGCTGATAGAATCCTATCAGCCAATCGGAATCCGAGGGACGCCATCTTGGATGACATCCCTTAAAGGAACCTTCATTCGTCGTCTAGTCATCGGGAGAAGAGGAGGTACGGCACCGGAGGTCTTGAAGATGCAGCCGCTCCTCGTCAGATGGATGAAGATAGAAGATGCCGCTTGGATGAAGATGTTTGCCGGTCCAGATCTCTTCTTCTTGCCGGATAGGATGAAGACTTCGGAGCCTCTTCTGGACCTCTTCTTGCCGGATAGGATGAAGAATTCGGAGTCTCTTCTGGACGGATCGCTGATACCCGGCGTGGTGAAGACAAGGTAGGAAGATCTTCTGGGGCTTAGTGTTAGATTTTTTAAGGGGGGTTTGGGTTAGATTAGGGGTATGTGGGTGGTGGGTTGTAATGTTGGAGGGGGGTATTGTATTTTTTTTACAGGCAAAAGAGCTGTTTTCTTTGGGGCATGCCCCGCAAAAGGCCCTTTTAAGGGCTGGTAAGGTAAAAGAGCTGTAAACTTTTTATTTTAGATTAGGGTAGGGCATTTTTTTATTTTGGGGGGCTTTGTTATTTTTTTAGGGGGCTTAGAGTAGGTGTAATTAGTTTAAAATTCTTGTAATCTTTTTTTATTTTTTGTAATTTAGTGTTTGTTTGTTTTTGTAATTTAGTGTTTGTTTGTTTTTTGTAATTTAGTTTAGTTGATTTAATTGTAGATAATTGTAGGTAATTGTAGGTAGTTTATTTAATTAATTTATTGATAGTGTAGTGTTAGGTTTAATTGTAACTTAGGTTAGGATTTATTTTACAGGTAATTTTGTAATAATTTTAACTAGGTAGCTATTAAATAGTTATTAACTATGTAATAGCTATTGTACCTAGTCAAAATAAATACAAAGTTGCCTGTAAAATAAATATAAATCCTAAAATAGCTACAATGTAATTATTAGTTATATTGTAGTTTATTAGGGTTTATTTTACAGGTAAGTATTTAGCTTTAAATAGGAATAATTTATTTAATAAGATTTATTTTATTTCGTTAGATTTTAATTATATTTAACTTAGGGGGGTGTTAGGGTTAGGGTTAGACTTAGCTTTAGGGGTTAATACATTTATTATAGTGGCGGCGAGGTCCGGTCGGCAGATTAGGGGTTAATACTTGAAGTTAGGTGTTGGCGATGTTAGGGAGGGCAGATTAGGGGTTAATACTATTTATTATAGGATTATTGAGGCGGGAGTGAGGCGGATTAGGTAGGTCCGGTCGGCAGATTAGGGGTTAATACTTGAAGTTAGGTAGTGGCAACGTTGGGGGGGCAGATTAGGGGTTAATAAATATAATATAGGGGTCGACGGTGTTAGGGGCAGCAGATTAGGGGTACATAGGTATAATGTAGGTGGCGGCGGTGTACGGAGCGGCAGATTAGGGGTTAATAATAATATACAGGGGTCAGCGATAGCGGGGGCGGCAGATTAGGGGTTAATAAGTCTAAGGTTAGGGGTGTTTAGACTCGGGGTTCATGTTAGGGTGTTAGGTGCAGACTTAGGAAGTGTTTCCCCATAGGAAACAATGGGGCTGCGTTAGGAGCTGAACGCTGCTTTTTTTGCAGGTGTTAGGGTTTTTTTCAGCTCAAACTGCCCCATTGTTTCCTATGGGGGAATCGTGCACGAGCACGTTTTTTAAGCTGGCCGCGTCCGTAAGCAACGCTGGTATTGAGAGTTGAAGTGGCGGTAAATATGCCTGTACACTCCCTTTTTGGAGCCTAACGCAGCCCTTCAGAGAACTCTAAATACCAGCGTTGTTTAAAAGGTGCGGGGGGGGGGAAACACGTGTAGCTAACGCACCCCTTCTAACGCAAAACACTAAATCTAGGCGTTAGGTTTTATTTTACAGGTAAATTTGTCTTTATTTTAGCTAGGTAGTTATTAAATAGTTAATAACTATTTAATAACTATTCTACCTAGTTAAAATAAATACAAACTTGCCTGTAAAATAAAAATAAATCCTAAGCTAGATACAATGTAACTATTAGTTATATTGTAGCTAGCTTAGGGTTTATTTTACAGGTAAGTATTTAGTTTTAAATAGGAATAATTTAGTTAATAATAGGAATATTTATTTAGATTTATTTAAATTACATTTAAGTTATGGGGTGTTAGGTTTAGGGTTAGACTTAGGTTTAGGGTTTAATAACTTTAATATAGTGGCGGCGACGTTGGGGGCGGCAGATTAGGGGTTAATAAATGTAGGTAGGTGGTGGCGATGTTAGGGCTGGCAGATTAGAGGTTAATAATATTTAACTAATGTTTGCGAGGCGGGAGTGTGGCGGTTTAGGGGTTAATATGTTTATTATAGTGGCGGCGACATTGGGGGAAGCAGATTAGGGGTTAATAAGTGTAGGTAGGTGGCAGCAACATTGGGGCGGCAGATTAGGGGTTAATAATTATAATGTAAGTGTCGGCGATGTTAGGGGCAGCAGATTAGGAGTTCATAAGTATAATGTAGGTGGCGGCGGTGTCCGGAGTGGCAGATTAGAGGTTAATAATATAATGCAGGTGTCGGCGATGTCGGGGGCGGTAGATTAGGGTTAATAAGTGTAAGATTAGGGGTGTTTAGACTCGGGGTTCATGTTAGGGTGTTAGGTGTAGACATAACTTTTATTTCCCCATAGGAATCAATGGTATGCTTTTCAAAAAAACAATACCATTAAATCTAAGTATGAGTAGTAAATTTGAAAAAGTCCCTTAAAAGTGCATGTTATATCTGAACCATAAAAGTTTATTTTTGACATTCATGGCACTTTAAGCTGAGATTAAAGGGAAATCCATTTTTTTATGTACTTCAATTTTCAAATTTGATTTATTTCCATGGTATCCTTTGTTGAAGGAGCATTAATGTGCTACTGGGAGCTAGCTGAACACATCAGGTGAGCAAATGGCTAGAAGCATATATATGCAGCTACCAATCGGCAGCTAGCTCTAGGTAGTGCATTGCTGCTCCTGCGACTACTTAGGTATGCTTTTTTTTAAAAAAGGATACCAAGTGAACAAAGTAAATGAGATAATAGAAGCAAATTGGAAATAAGTATAAAATGCTCTATCTAATGAATTAAAGTTTTATTTTGACGTTACTGTCCCTTTCAATAACAAAACAAACAACAACCTAAAACAACAAGCATTTCAGTATATAGGCAGGTACTGTCAATACCGAATCAACTAGTGTCAAGTTTTGTTTTTGTTCAACAGTGTTTCTCTTGCCTCCGTGAAGGCAAAAACCCCTATGAAAAACAGCTTTAAAAGACTGGAAAAAAACTTTAGTTTATAGCTATTTATGTTGAACCTGATTTTCCTGTTATATTGTGTATGTAATTCAAGTGGTTTTAAGCAAACCATAGCTCCTTTAAGAAATATAAATAGATTAGAAATGAAAGCTAAAAATCAACCTCGCTTTCTATACTATGGAACAGATTACACGGAAGCGGTTAGCTCTCATTTTTACTCCGCTAAAAGTAAGCTTTTTGCACGTGTCAGGTAGAGCTCTCGTATTACAAGTTGAAAATAAAAAAAATTTGCTCACGCACTTACCCGATGCGCAGTGGTGTAGCGTGGGTTGTCAGCGTCCAGGGCAAGGCAAATATTACACCCCCTAACCCATTAGCACTGAATGAGACTCTATAGTTTTTCACTGTACCACCTCTGTATTGTACCTCACTGTACCACTTCCCTATTGTACCCCCAGCCCCCCAATTCAGAATTCCTCAGTGCTCTGATTATGAAATAGTTGAAAATGTAATCACAAAAAGTATGTGAGAAAAAAAATATACATATAAATAAAAAAGACAAGATGAACCTTGCATGTATAAATATATATTACCATCTTATAGCTATAAAGTATGGGAGTCTGCACAATATAAAGTATGAGAATATGCACAATATAGAGTTTGGGAATTTGCACAATATAGAGCATTGGGAGTCTGCACAATATAGAGTATGGGAGTCTGCACAATATAGAGTATTGGGAGTCTACACAATATAGAGTATGGGAGCCTGCACAATATAGAGTATGGGAGTCTGCACAATATAGAATTTGTGAGTCTACACAATATAGAGTTTGGGAGTCTGAATAATATAAAGTATGGGAGTCTGTACAACTCACCTATATCAGTTCTGCTGCTATGTCTCACACTGCACTAGAGCTCAGGGAGGGGGAGAAAAGTCTAGAGAGGAATGCAGTAACTACAGTATTTAGATTGAGCTGACACCTAGTGGTAGAAATGAAAAGTGCAGGCACAAACCACCAGGATGATTACTTCCTCCCGGCTCAGTGAGAGTGGTGGTGGAGACTGGAGAGCGCACCTCATGATAAGGAGATGGCTCTTTAATTTTGCACCCCTAAGAATTATGCGCCCGGGGCAACCACCCCTGTGCCCCCCCCCCACACTCGCTATGCCACTGCCAATGCGTGCAAAAAGCCAAAGTTAGGATATTGTGCGTACGTTAAGGTATTCACCCATAGAAGTCAATAGAGCAAAAAAAGTGGTGAAAAAAACTAACACCCTACTCACGTGCAAACCCAATCGCATATTCTCAAGTGTGCTAACACAACATAAAAATATGAATATTTCACATTCCAATGTTCGTCACATAGCAGAATATGTTCTATTTATTAATTTATGTCTATAGATGTATACATATGAATTTATGTGTTTATATATGTATATATTATTATTATTATTATACATTATTTATGAAGCGCCAACATATTCCGCAGCACTGTCCATGGGTACAATTCATTTAGATAAAACAATTTTATAAAACTTGTAAGAGACAAGATAAAATTTTACAAACACATACAGGAGGAATTAAGGAGACTAATCCTGTGGGGACTTACAATCTAGAAGGGTAGTAGGTTGAGAAGCAGGAGGTGAGGACTGCAAGGGTGAAAATAATGTTAAAGGGATACTAAACCCATTTTTTTTTTCATGCTTCAGATAGAGCATGAGATTTTAAGCACCTTTCTATTTTACTCCTATTATCAATTTTTCTTTGTATCTCATGCTATCTTGATTTGAAAAAGCAGTACTGTAAGCTTTAGAGCCGGATCATTTTTTGTTCAGCACCTGGGTAGCACTTGCTGATTTGTGGCTAAATGTAGCAAACCAATCAGCAAGCTTTACCAAGGTGCTGAACTAAAAATGGGACGACTCTTAACCTTTTATTACTGCTTTCTCAAATCAAGATAACATGAGAACAAAGAAAAATTGATAATAGGAGTAAATTAGAAAGTTGCTTAAAATTGCATGCTCTATCTGAATCATGAAAGAAAAAATGTGGGGTTAGTATCCCTTTAATGCAGAGTTAGATGAGAGAATTGTTAGTGAGCGGGCTGGAGTATACTTGTTGATTATAAAGGATAGGTAGTGGGGAGCGGCGTTGGTGAGAGCTTTGTATGTAAGGGTGAGGATTTTGAATTTATTTCTGCTGTGAATGGGGAGCCAATGAAGGGACTCGCAGAGAGGTGCAGCAGATACAGAGCAAGTACAGAGCAACAGGAAAGGTGGATTAGCCTGGCAGAGGCATTTAGGATGGATTGAAGGGGGGAGAGGCGGGAAAGAGGAAGGCCAGTAAGTAGGTTATTGCAGTAGTCAAGTCAGGAAATAACAAGGGAGTGGAAAATTTGCTTTGTGGTGTTAGCGCTCAGAAAAGGCAGAATCTTGGAAATATTGCGTAGGTGGTTGCAGCAGGATGAAATACATATCTGTAAATACATATATACACTTATAAATACATATGTATACATATATATATATATACACACACATACATACATCTTTAGACACATATATATATATATATATATACATATATATATATATATATATATATATATATATATATATATATATATATGTATATTACTATATTAAAGCACCAAAGTAACTGTTCAGCACTCAGTGGAGTCAATCCGTGCACGCTGCTAGGGTCTATACCAAAACCAAATTATATAATGAAAAAGTCCAAACTGCAGCAGCACTGTATAAAAGGTTTACTCAAGCCACAAAGTTACAACATTTCG
Source organism: Bombina bombina (assembly GCF_027579735.1). NCBI lineage: Eukaryota > Metazoa > Chordata > Amphibia > Anura > Bombinatoridae > Bombina > Bombina bombina. The sequence goes on along the minus strand of NC_069500.1, from coordinate 727,510,344 downwards.
GACAGGTGTCCTTAATCATGTATTAAGGACACCTGTCCGAAACGTTGTAACTTTGTGGCTTGAATAAACCTTTTATACTATATTAAAGCCCTTTGCAGCCTTTTTTTTTCTAACACCTGAGAACTGATATCTTTAAATCATTATAACTTTTTTGTGCAATATATTATTTTTAAAATAATTGTTATTATATAGTGTTATTATGAGTGTAACTGTACTTTGTAATGTATTTTTGAAGTGTTTTGTGACTTTTTTTTTTTCCGCGAAACAGTTAACCAGAGCTCTGAGGACACACTATCCTGATGAGCGTTAACTTCAATTACGCTCAAGCGATCGCATTTATTTTCAACTTATAATATGAGTGCTACACCCAAAGCATGCAAACACCCGTGGTAAACCCCTTTTCGCTTGCACGGAACTGTTAACGCGACACTCGCAATCTGGCCCTATGTTTTTGCACTAAGCTTCTGAAGGGTTGCAATGGGCCAAAATGGGGAGGATAAAGAACTTTTCACCAGCATTTGCGGTCTTGGCTTCTTCAGGAGGGACAAGATGGTGGCTGGAGAGTGGGTGGAGCCAAAGAGTGACATCCTGTGGTTATGTGTGACCTGCGTGGGTCAGAAATTTAACTGGGTGGAGCTGATGAAGTCCCTGAAAAACTGAGACAGTTGTGAGCATTACTGACCCTAGAAAACTATGCTTTGAGCACAGAAAAAGCTTGAGTCAATAATAGAAAAAAAATACGGGGGCGGAGCTTGCCAGCAGCGTGAGCGGTCACATGTAGTAAGAGCTCCGCTCTTAAAAATAAATCTCTTATTGGTATAATCCCATAAAGGGTCACAAACACTATTTAAGGTGCCCTCCAGACCTTGCATACTCCTGATAGAGCAGTCTACAGGCTACAACTGATCACGGATCACATCTTCTCAGCCCAGGAACTTGGGGCCTACAGTTTGAGGCGTGGTGAGCCTGTTCTAGGCGCCTTGGTAAGCAGCTATCATCCATGTTACGCTGGCCACAAGTGACACCTGTCAAGGTATATGTGAAGATTAATATATATATTATTATATATTTGGCTAATCAGTAATGAATGATTCATTCATTTATAAGACATTAAATGCTTTGATTGACAAAAATGCAATCCTTCCCCAATTCTGTTAATTACACAGGGTGAATCATAAAAATCACTTCAAAGGAAACATTTCCTTGATAGGGTCTGAAAATAAAGTCCCTATCAGATGGTAACTAAAACTTCTTCTAGTCTTAAAACATTTGGCCATCAACCATTTCAAAGAAACCCCTTGGTTATTTGGAGTCAATAGTCTTTACTTTGGGGGTGGATATGCTCAAGAGTCTTTTGAAATCCTTCACCCAAACTTTCTAATCTGAAAAGAAACAAATGCTAACAGACACATGTGATAACAATGCAATGGCTCACTGAATCTCTGACACTTGAATAAATGTAATGCAGACATACGTCTGGGGGGGGGGGGGGGATAAAACCAAGCAGAGACACATATGACATTACAGCCTACATAATTTAAATAATTGTATAAAAATGTGTAATCTGCTGGATTTTGTATAATTTTAAAAACTGCATAGAAATGAATGTGTGTATGTATATTTATATATATTGGAAGAATAGAATGTTTTAGGATTTTAAAATGAGCATTCTAACAATTATCTCTTTCATTCCAGGCATCTAAGAAGTACATATCTAATTGATATTTTAAATGATATCCTGTGTATTTTATCCTCTCAAAGAGAGATATACAGATATTAAATATTAATCTGTATGGAATAATAACTTCTGTATCTCTATATTTTTCAGACATAAAATAACAAGATGTCCTATGAATATGGACCATAGACAAGATTCATGCATTCAGGATTTATTAGAAATATGGAATATAAAACATGCTGTATTTGTAGGAATATATATATATATATCAGGATTTTAAATGCTATTAATTTTGGAATAGTTAGCAGTATAAATTTTTTTGATGTAATATGATATTAAAAAGAATTTGATGTTTCATATTAAAATAATCAGAAAATTCACATGATGCTATCCTGCCTGGAATTCGGAGTGTAAATAATTAATGCAAGAAATTATGATGATTTTAAATAATCATTATATGGAAGATATTTAAAATTGTAGCAAACATGAATGTTAGGACTAAATGAATCTGTTTTGTTTGTCATGTTGCCCCTGATGGCCAAGGTCCAGTATTACAGCCAGAAGGCTTTGGCTGTTAAAAATGAAATTTTCCAGGGCCAATCCGATGGGACCTCCCGAGTGTCCAATGAGAAGGGACAAGCACCGTGGGCGTGAACGAAAAAGATCATCAATGATTATATAAGGAATAGCTAAATGCAAGACAAGGACAGTTTTTGGTGATCTGCTTGTGACTAGTGATTGATAACTGGCAGCCATTCTCTTGGAGACACAATCCTTTTAAGCAAGGAACTGAAAACTTACCTTGATCTATGCGATAACTTTCCTTCAAATGAGATGATTTAAAGATATTTGGAAAAGACAGCTACCAATTGGTTCAAATTGTTGATGTATAAGTATTCTAATTTTTAATATTTGAAACAAAGGTTATTGGTAAGACCATATTCAAATTATAGTTAAGAGATTTAAAGGAACACTCTGTATTTTAACTGTGTTCATAGTCCTGTATAGTGTTAAGTTTGTCTCTTGTATGCTAAGTTGTTTATCTTTGCAATATATATATATATATATATATATATATATATATATATATATATATATATATATATATATATCTTAGAATTGGTTTTAATTATAAGTAACTAAGAATTTGTTCCAGTTTAAATAAATGGACATTTAAAGTAACTGTTTACATTAAGAATATATGTACTTTTAGTATCCTAATTAGAATTGTATTAGAATAAATTGTATATAAATAGCTGAGTACATTGCTTGAATGTTAGTAGCTGAATATATTGGAGTCTCATTGTGATATATTAAATGCAACTCTGATTTGGGAGGCTATTATGAATAAGGCAACTTTTATGAACTTTGCATAGCATATTTTAATAATTCAAACGTGTATAATATTGATTCATATTCTCGTTCCTACAAATATATTTCAATGTGTTCATCGATATTAACTAATAATAAAGAATTTAGGAATTTATATTAATTTTATGGTTTCTAGTATAGGCATATTTTTGGGTTTAGTTTAAAGGATAATTATTAAATATATTGTGTTATAACCCTGCCATATACTGACATATTATTTGGAGGCATTGCATGAGATATTATTAATATTTATCATATTGATATAGTATATTTGTAGTAAATAGAAATTATTATAAAAAAGAGAAAAAAATTCATATTTCGAAATATTAATATCTTGAAATATTATTAAAAATTAATTTTTTTTATAAAAATATTAATTTTTCATATTTCAAAATTGATCAAAAATATTAATTTTTCATATTTCAAAATTCATAAAAATATAAATATTTCATATTTCAAAATTCATAAAAAAAACTGATAATATAATTTTTTTCTCTCTTTTTATTGGTAAAGATTGTATTAGCATTTTAATTTAACTAAATACTAAGCCAATATAATAATGTCTGTAGCCAGAAGTGAATCATTTAATTCTGTACATAACGTTGAAGGTTGTGCCCTAACAATACCCCTTACTCGAAGTCAGGTCCTTAAGAGGGACATTATAGGCCACATTAAAGAGAGGTTTAATATTGCGGGTGAATTCAATGATTACATGAATATGCTTGAAATTAAGGCTAAAAATCTTGCCATTGATGATGATAGGTGGAATGAAAAAAGTGAATTATTCCATGAATTATTAATGATTAATCCATGCAAGGTTCTCAAAAAGCGAGACGAACTAATACTAAAATCTTGGCCCCTTGTGATATGCATTATTGACGAAATGTCGCTATATCTCATAGAGAAAGAATTGCAAATACAAGAGCTAGAAAGTAGTATTCGCTCCTCACGCAGATGCAAAGAGAATTTAAAAATAGCCAAAAATAAAATTGATGAGTTTGCCCAAGACATAACCACCTTAGATAAGCATAACTTAGATTTACTAGCAAAGATACAAGAGTTAAGTAAACAGCTTGGGCAAAGCCGGAGAGAATTAAGTGATTTAAAAAGGTCATATAGCCATAATGAAAACCACTATATTAACAGTGAGAATAATGCAGATAATTCTAACTCCCTTAGAGAATGCGTCAGGGACGAAATGCAGAAATATTTGGAAGAGTGTAGACAAATGACCCCTGTTGGGTCAGAAATAGATTTCCCAAATAGACAGTCACCTCGATGTAAATTTAGGGAGCTGCTGTAACTCAGCTGATGAGGGTGAAGGAAACTTTAATAGAGAGTCAGAGGGCGGAGCTAGATACCCAAATAGCCCACGTAACAATAATATACGTAGGGGGTCTCCCCATAGTGAAAACAGGGAACACTCCAACCCCAAAAATAAGGCTCCTAGAGAACCCCAAAATAAGTCTAAAAAGGTATATGACTCCCATAAAATAATTACTTTCCTAAAGGATGCAGTACCTATATTCTCCAACAAGGGAACAAACTCTGTAATTGATCACTTAGAGGCCTTTGAAAACGCATTAGCTATAATGAATTTTACAAGTGAGCAATTAAAAAATTAAATAAATAAACAAAAATTAAATTTCTGCCCTGGGTATTTGAAGGTAAACATCACAAATTCTTTGCTTCACTAAAGGATATGAATATTCATTCCTGGAATGAAACAAAACGACAGTGCAGAAAAGAATTCGGGCAACATCGCACTAAAACTGCAACGAAAATATCTGTATATGGTTTAAAATGTAGTGCAAATCAATGCCCAATAAAATTCCTTTCCATACTGAAAAATGCGTACAGTATGGCTGAAGATAATCCCATATTTGAATGCTCAGAATTTGTGAATTTATTTTTTGAAGCACTGCCCGCACCCATCAAAATCAGTTTAGCTAGAGATTTTGATGAGAACTGTTCATTAGAGTGGCTGATCAAAGAGAGTACAAAGGAATCAAAACCCAAAATTGTGGCAGAAACTAGGGTGTCACCTAGCCCCCTCAATTTGGAGTCTAAAAAGAAAACCAACGCGGAGGTGGCCAGACAAAACAGGCCATCTCCACAGAGGTTTAACTCTGCCCCTTCCCCAACTCGGGCAGAGGAGCAGAGAGACTATAACCAAAGTGGGGGACATACTCAGGTAAATAATTACTCCCAAAGAGAATACCTACAAAATAATTGGTATCCACGCAAGGGTAGATACAATAAGTGGCGAAGATATTCTCAGGGTAACCAGACACCCCAAGTAAATAATGCTCCCCAAAATACTAATGCTGAACAAGATGAACCCCAGGGGTAACCACGCCAGGATAGAAGCAGCGGCCCTGATTCTGAGGGAACCCAATGGTCCAGGAATCACTACTATGGGCCATCAAGAGATAGGCCCAGGGGTAGAGGTAACTTATACGATCAAGTAGATCAGCTTTATACCCAGTTAAATCGGTTGAGCGAACAATTCGCTAATATGAGTTAACCATTTACGGCTCAGCAACAGAACAATACTTTTTTAGGGGTACAGCCAGTGGTCAGCAGTGGGCCACAGGCACAGTCATAAATACTGCAGTATCACCTAAAAGGGAGGGGAGAGATATATACGAAATAAAATGATAAATGTCAAAAATGATACTAATCATGTTATCTCCCCACAGACCGGAAACAGATGATTTAACTTGGCCTGAAAGCATTAACCAATCTTTTCCTTTGCAGTGTTCTCTAAAACTTATTTCCACAGATGCAGTACACAAGAACCCAGTCGACCCTATTATAGAGGGGACCGGTAGGTATGGAGTTTCTTCTGCATAGGAAAACATGGCGGATTCAGGTACCACGTGGCGAAGCCCACAAGTGTACAATCATGCTAATTTTATGTGTTAAATGGTAGACACTGCAGGGAGATATTATGTATTAGCTGAGCTGCAAGATTTAGTCTCCAACCCTATCATGGGATTAATTGATACTGGGTCTCAGGCAACTATTTTATTCCACTGGTACTACACACAGCTAAATGAGCTAACACCCCACAAACCTAAAATAAAAGAATTTGATAGTTCACCAATAGGTGTTGGGGGTGACTCTCTAAAAGTTTACGGTACGGCCTGGTTAAAATTTAAATTGGGGAACAGGGTCATAAGACACCCTGTCATTATAGTGGATCTGCCAACTGATCGTTTAATTATTGGTAGTGATCTCCTGAAGCGATTAAGCACCATAATTGATTGCATAAATAATGTAATTTGGTCACAAGTTAAAAGGCCTATTACTTATGAGAAATCTGGTATATGTCGCCCCCGACATAACTGTCACGTGGTGGAAGAGAAACCAGATGCTGTGGAGATTCATTTCAGGAATAACTCTGTACCTGAAATCACTATGTTACAAATAGATGATTAGACTTATTTAAGTGGCTCTGATGGTAATACTTTTAAAATTTCACCTGGAAAGATTGCGAATATTTCCTTAGACTGCGATGTATTAACCATATCTCTCCACAAGGGGATCATAAAATACCTAAGGGGGGGGCACACTCAATACCTCACATGAATTGAGAGAGTTAAAGAGGATCTATTTATCCCTGTACAAGTGCATGACCTTGGGAAAACCAAATATGCCAAATTGAGCTTAAAACAGGAAGCTAGCTATATAAGCAAAGGCTTATTAGCGCAGATAGCTAAACCTAAAGCGATTAAATATCTTTCTCCCCAAGACCACTGTGTCCATGGCCTGGATAACAGGTTTGAAAGCTATACCATCACAGCTAAGTGCTTATTATCTGTATCTACAGGTAATAAGTCAGTGAAGCACCTGTTTTTAGTTTTAAATACTCCCCATAATCAAATATACATTGGCAATGATATCTTACATAGATATGCCATACAAATAGATTTGATTAACTCTTGCCTCTGGAGCAGGTTAAAAGGGGACCCTGAAGTATTTCAGGATGAAAATGCAGCCCTGAAATCAAACCAACAATTGCCATATGCTGTGAATATGCAGGTGTCTAGCGATGTTATAATTCCTGCCGGGGCTGATAAATTTCTTTTACCCTTACAGGTAAAGAGAGGTCAGAAATTAAAAACCTCTGAAACACTAATTTGCCTCTCCCATAGAATACAAAATCTGGGTATAACAATGACCTATGCTACTATGATAAATATTGGAACTATTCCAATACATGCTATTGTGCATAACATGACCCCACAGGATATAAACTTATCCAAGGGGACTACCATAGGATATGTGCTGGAATCAAGTTATTACACTTTTGGATTTCAGAATAATGTAATTGGGCTAATACCTGAAGGATACTTAACTGAAGAACAATTGATAGAACAATCCTTTGCATCTATGCCAGAGGGTATATTTACTATTCAGTCTATTTATCCCTTCAGCTCAGAGGAAGTCATCTGTAAAATTGAAGAAACTTCTCTCGTATTTGATCAGCCGATCAAACAGCAAGATTACCCCAATACCCAGAGTCATGGGAGCAATGTAAATTATAATCAAAGGGATCTCACCTCTAGATTGGAAGAAGCCTATGAAATAGGACAGCCTGAAATCTTTCCAGGATTTCAGCAAATAGTCGAAGAGCAAATATCCTTAGCTAATGGCTGTTCCAGCGATGATGAACGCCAACTGCTGCAAGAACTCCTGATGGAGTACAAGGATATTTTTGCTAGGGATTCTTATGACTGTGGTACTACAGACTTGCACATTGCAAGAATACAAACAGATCCCAATGCGCCACCTGATTTTGTTAAACAATACAGACTTCCTTTAGCCTCATATGATTTTCTTGCAGAAATCATAAGGAACCTGGAAGAAAGGGGTATCATACGACCGGTGCACAGCTCTTATAACAATCCTATTCTAGGTGTTCTTAAAGGGACACTGTAGCCAAAAAAATTCTTTTGTGATTCAGATAGAGCATGCAATTTTAAGCAACTTTCTAATTTACTCCTATTATCAAATTGTCTTCATTTTCTTGGTATGTTTATTTGAAAAGCAAGAATGTACGTTTAGATGCCGGCCCATATTAGGTGAACAACCTGGGTTCTCCTTGCTGATTGAACAGCACCTTTAAACAAGTGCTGTCCATGGTTCTGAACCCACAATTTGCTGGCTCCTTAGCTGAGATGCCTTCTTTTCAAATAAAGATTGCAAGAGAATGAAGAAAAAATGATAATAGAAGTAAATTAGAAAGTTGTTTACAATTACATGCTCTATCTGAATCATGAAAGAAAAAATTTGGGTTCAGTGTCCCTTTAAGCCCAATGGACAATGGCATTTGTGTGCTGACTTAAGACAGCTAAACAAATGAGTGTACATGTCTGGCTGGCCTGTGCCATATATTGACCAGTGCCTAGCACAGATGCAGGGATCCAAAATATTCACTGCCATTGATTGTGCACAAGGATATTTGACCATAAAGGTACATAAGGAGAACCAGTATAATCTGGCATTCTCATTCCAAAAGGTCGAATATGCATTTCAGAGACTTCCTTTTGGATACATAAATTCTGGACATGAATTTGCTGTGTTCATGCATAAGGCTATGCCTGATGCACTGGAAAGGGGGACCTTATCTTATGTTGATGATGTGTTAATCAAAAGCACAGACTTTGAAAAACACATCGCAGAGCTTAAACACGTCCTCAGCCAACTTAAAAGGGCAGGTGTCAAATTATCCCTACAAAAAGCTCAATGGTGCCGCACTTGTGTAAACTTCTTGGGACATGAAGTTACTTCTGAAGGGCTAAAGCCTCAGAAGAAAAATGTGGAAGCAATAGTAAATTCTAAAAACCCAACTAACTTAAAGGAATTGAGATAATTCATGGGTATGACGAATTATTCTCGCAAATTCATTGATAATTATGCAGAATTAGCTAAACCACTACTAATTCCTCTAAAGAAGGATGTGAAATGGCACTGGAGTGAGAATCAAGAAACAGCCATCAAGGAGCTGAAGAGAAAACTCACTCAAGCACCTTGCTTAGCATACCCTGAAGGTGGAAAACCTTTCTTCTTAGAGACAGGTTACACAGATATAAGCATGAGTGCTGTTTTATACCAAAAGCATGATAATTTAAGCAAAGCCATTGCTTATGCGAGCAAAACTCTATCTCCAGTAGAAATAAAATTTAACGATTGCGAAAAAGCCCTCTTATCTACTGTATGGGCTCTATAAAATTTCCGCAGCTATATACAGGGCGAGAAAATTATTGTAGAAATGGCCCACCATCCTTTGCTATATTTGCAAAGTGAGAGAATAAGAGATGGGAATTTGTCTAATAGCCACATAACAGTGTGGACTCTTTCTTTACAAGGCTGGCCTTTATAAATTCGCTACAAGCAGAATAAAAAGAATCCAGTCACACAGGGGCTTGCTGAGCTCCACGACTGTACTGCTAAAGATCCTGGGGAAGAATTGTCAGAAGATGATTTTCTGGAGGAACAATTGCTATCCCCATATAAAATATACAATGAGGACCATTGTCAAATATTACCTTGGGTATATGTTGATGGTTGTTCTTAACATGCCACTATTGTTAATGAGCGCAGACTAGTCGCTGGCATTGGTATAACTTGGGCAAATGGATTCCCAAATATATCTATAGGTTTCAACATTGGACCAAGATCCAGTCAAGTTGCAGAACTCTTGAAATGGCTATTGAACAATGGTATTCATGAATGTGTGATCATAACTGACTCAAATTATGTGCGTGACAGTTTTGTTGAATACCTGCCAACTTGGAAAAGAAATGGCATGCAGAAAAGCAATTACAAACCAGTCAAGCATGGCAAGTTGTTCTGCAAAATTGATAATCTGGTGGTATCCAATGATTTAACCATACACTGGAAGAAGACCAAGGGTCATTCCAGGGTTCTAGGTCCTGATAAGGAAGGAAATTATCTTGCGGATTCATTAGCCAAACAAGGAGCCATAACTGGAGAACTCCTTAATATTGACCACTTAATGGGTGCAATTCAGGTAGAAGCCATTACCAGAAACCAGGCTAAACAACAGAGTGAGCCTAACTTGGTACAATGGAGTCAGGATTCTCCTAGTGAGGACCTGATCACTAGTCAAAAAGAAGACCCCATTGTAGGCATCTTCTATAAAGCCCAAGGGATCAAGATAAAGCCCAAGGGAGGGCGAAACACGTCGCTTGCATTTGTGACACTGTGACACTGTGACTTTGAAACAGCAAGGGATATTTCAGTACAGCCTGTACTGCAACTTTAAACCCGGGTTACCAGCATCTTTGAATATCCCAAGGTGAGGGATAACTTGTGCCCCACTATTGTATTGGATCATTAAACATACCTACAGCAGCCAAGTCTGCCTTCACAGAAAGTTCCCACCAGGACACAGCAATCAGCTGCTTTTCCTTTACGCTGCTGGAGCAGCGAGTAACACCCTGAGAGGAGCCGATGAGAAGCCTGTGACGTCAGACGCAGACTCACATATGCAGAGGTTTGCACACTTCTATCTCCAGGAACGGCAGTTACTGCAGCTGCGGTCCAAGCTTTGACCGAAGGATTTCTTCTCCTCGGTAACACCCTCTGAACACTCTCTTGACTTATGGTACAGTAAACTGTATCTATTTGTGGTACAAGCCGTTATTTTCTTTCCACTGTTCCAATATCGGCATTCATTTGCATACGGCCACCTGCACTGTGTTGATACATATGAACTTGGTGCTTGTCTTTTAAGTTTTATTTTATGATATCACTGTTATGCCATATCTTTTAATTATCATTTTTATGCTATATCTTTTTTATGTCATAGATTATCAATTAGTATCTGCATTATTCATCATTTATAGGTTTTAACCTGTTTTTTCATTAGGATTTTTTCCTAGTTGTATTTACATTACAGGGAGACGTCCCTATTTTTAGTGTATATATTTGTGTATCTTATTCTATATGTTTATTAAATTTTCACTTCAATTCCTTATATGGTGTGTATACTTTCAGCTTGTTAGCGCACTTTCTCTATCTTGAAGCTTTGGCTTCACTATTTGGTTATTAAATAAATGATAAAGTTTATCTTTATAACTTTGGAAGAGATCAGGTTAGGGAAAAGAAATATCTTCCATCGTGGAAAGGTCCTTTAGTCATTACTGACAAAATATCTCCAGTGGCCTATAAAATACGGATCCCCAAAAATGAAAGTTTCATAGATAAATGGGTCCATATCAATCAATTGCGAGCGTGTCGTCCTAGGTCCCAACTACAAGTCATAGAGGGAGAATGAAGTCATATCTACAAATGCACTAAAAATATACTGTAGTTTAAAGATGCCTAGCTGATAAACATGAAGGCTCCAAAATGACGGACTCTATCCATAGAAGACTGTCTATGATGCATACGGTCAATACCCTCACCAAATACCATTGACTCTAAGCCAATTTAAATACGTGTCCTACATCTATTTAAAATTGGAAGGGGGATTTATGTCAAGGTATATGTGAAGATTAATATATATATATATATTATTATATATTTGGCTAATCAGTAACAAATGATTCATCCATTTATAAGACATTAAATGCTTTGATTGACAAAAATGCAATCCTTCCCCAATTCTGTTAATTACACAGGATGAATCATAAAAATCACTTCAAAGGAAACATTTCCTTAATAGGGTGTGAAAATAAAGTCCCTATCAGATGGTGACTAAACCTTCTTCTAGTCCTAAAACATTTGGCCATCAACCATTTCAAAGAAACTGCTTGGTTATTTGGAGTCAATAGTCTGTACTTTGGGGGAGGATATGCTCAAGAGTCTTTTGAAATCCTTCACCCAATCTTTCTAATCTGAAAAGAAACAAATGCTAACAGACATATGTGATAACAATGCAATGGCTCACTGAATCTCTGACACTTGAATAAACATAATGCAGACATTCGTCTGGGGGAGGATAAAACCAAGCAGAGACACATATGACATTACAGCCTACATAATTTAAATAATTGTATAACAATGTGTAATCTGCTGGATTTTGTATAATTTTGAACAATGCATAGAAATAAATGTGTGTATGTATATATATATATATTTTGGAAGCATAGAATGTTTTAGGATTTTAAAATGAGCATTCTAACAATTATCTCTTTCATTCCAGGCATCTAAGAAGTACATATCTAATTGATATTTTAAATGATATCCTGTGTATTTTATCCTCTCAAAGAGAGATATACAGATATGAAATATTAATCTGTATGGAATAATAACTTCTGTATCTCTATATTTTTCAGACATATAATAACAAGATGTCCTATGAATATGGACCAAAGACAAGATTCATGCATTCAGGATTTATTAGAAATATGGAATATAAAACATGCTGTATTTGTATGAATATATATATATATATCAGGATTTTAAATGCTATTAATTTTGGAATAGTTAGCAGTATAAATAATTTTGATGTAATATGATGTTAAAAAGAATTTGATGTTTCATATTAAAATAATCAGAAAATTCACATGATGCTATCCTGCCTGGAATTCGGAGTGTAAATAATTAATGCAAGAAATTATGATGATTTTAAATAATCATTATATGGAAGATATTTAAAATTGTAGCAAACATGAATGTTAGGACTAAATGAATCTGTTTTGTTTGTCATGTTGCCCCCGATGGCCAAGATCCAGTATTACAGCCAGAAGGCTTTGGCTGTTAAAAATGAAATTTTCCATGGCCAATCCGATGGGACCTCCCGAGTGTCCAATGAGAAGGGACAAGCACCATGGGCATGAACGAAAAAGATCATCAATGATTATATAAGGAATAGCTAAATGCAAGACAAGGACAGTTTTTGGTGATCTGCTTGTGACTAGTGATTGATAACTGGCAGCCATTATCTTGGGGACACAATCCTTTTAAGCAAGGAACTGAAAACTTACCTTGATCTATGTGATAACTTTCCTTCAAATGAGATGATCTAAAGATATTTGGAAAATACAGCTACCAATTGGTTCAAATTGGTGATGTATAATTATTCTAATTTTTAATATTTGAAACAAAGGTTATTGGTAAGACCATATTCAAATTATAGTTAAGAGATTTAAAGGAGCACTCAGTATTTTAACTGTGTTCATAGTCCTGTATAGTGTTAAGTTTGTCTCTTGTATGCTAAGTTGTTATAAGATATATATATCTTAGAATTGGTTTTAATTATAAGTAACTAAAAATGTGTTCCAGTTTAAATAAATGGACATCTAAAGTAACTGTTTACATTAAGAATATATGTACTTTTAGTATCCTAATTAGAATTGTATTAGAATCAGTTGTAGCTAAATAGCTGAGTACATTGCTTGAATGTTAGTAGCTGAATATATTGGAGTCTCATTGTGATATTTTAAATGCAACTCTGATTTGGGAGGCTATTGTGAATAAGGCAACTTTTATGAACTTTGCATAGCATATTTTAATAATTCAAACATGTATAATATTGATTCATATGCTGGTTCCTACAAATATATTTCAATGTGTTCATAGATATTAACTAATAATAAATAATTTAGGAATTTATATTAATTTTATGGTTTCTAGAGTATGCATATTTTTGAGTTTAGTTTAAAGGATAATCATTAAATATATTGTGTTATAACCCTGCCATATACTGACACACCCACCTGTACACCTACTGCATCTGGCCCACTATCTGGAACTCCGGAGGTGGAGGAAAGGACACCAGAGTAGAGAAAAGGGGCAATAACAACCACCGGAGGTTCACGGTCCCATTTGCCATCTTGAATGTGCCCTCTTTTTTGTGGGACGGCTACGTAGGCTAGGAGAACAAACAGTCTGGAGAAAATATAACCAGAGGTACAGCGCAGCATATTCCATCACCTGCTAGAGCTCTGGTAAGCTGGATGACACATATGTATATTAATGTAAGGATGTCATAGAAGGATGGCTATTTAACTCATTTTGGTCATCTGCGGCCAGGGGACACCAGAGATACTGTCAGGTTAGGAAATATCCAGAAGTAGACCAAAATGCAAGGGCGAACTTAAACAACACCCTTGCACTCTGAGTTTAATCCAGGACGTGACCCCACGACAACCTCCAAAAAACAAAGTACTCACGATATGGAGCAGGGTTAGCCTGTGCCAAAGTAATTCATGATATCAGCCAGATAGACTTCTGAATAAGGAACTGGTTTCAGGAAATGCCTTCCACAGAATCAGGAGAGCAGGGATAGTCACTTATACTCAGACAGAAGAAGGGTAAAACAGGAAACAGTTAATAATGCAGGAGTAGGTCATTTGTTATCAGGCAGTCTGAAGGTTAACACTGTGTAGACAGTCTTTGCAGAATATGCAACAGGTAATCAGGCAGTTTGAGGGTTAACACTGAGTAGACAGTCTTTGCAGAGTATGCAACAGGTAATCAGGCAGTTTGAGAGTTAACACTGTGTAGACAGTCTTTGCAGAGTATGCAACAGGTAATCAGGCAGTTTGAGAGTTAACACTGTGTAGACAGTCTTTGCAGAGTATGCAACAGGTAATCAGGCAGTTTGAGAGTTAACACTGTGTAGACAGTCTTTGCAGAGTATGCAACAGGTAATCAGGCAGTTTGAGAGTTAACACTGTGTAGACAGTCTTTTCAGAGTATGCAACAGGTAATCAGGCAGTTTGAAGGTTAACACTGTGTTGTCAGAACTTGCAGTGATAGCAACAGGTAAGCTGGTAGTTTGAAGGTTAACACAGATAATCAGTACTTGTGGAGATTGGCAACAGGATATCCAGCAGTTTGAAGGTTTACACTGAATAATAGTATTTGCAGAGTTTGGAAACAGGTAAACATGCAGATTGAAGGATTCACAGAAATAACAGTATTTGAATAGTTTGCACTACACAGAGTAGTCTGAATATGCAGGGTTTGCAGTAGGTAAACAGGAAGTTTGAAAGTTTCACAAAACAAACAGTACTTGCATTGTTTGGAGACAGGTATTCAGGAGGTTGAAGGTTAATCCAGCATAGTAAGTCCTTGAAGAGATTGGCAACAGAAAAGCAGCAGTTAGAGAGATTCCTCAGCGAAATCCTAACAGAAGCCTCAAAGTTAACAAACAAACGGACACTGGAGAAACAGGAAGCCAGAATAAAAAAAGCCTGGTTGTGACATCATCAGGAAGGGGTGGCTCAGACACCTGTCAATCAAGCACACAGAGAGGACTGCAGAGCTTCCCAGCAGCTGAGCGTGACAGATACTTTGATGTGTAAGAGTGAACTTTGAGCTAAGACACCACTCTGCAAGGAGAGACGCCACTTAAATTTAGTGCACTGATTTACACCACTACACCCTCCCCCCGGCCATCAGTGACAATAGTGGACATACAGACATAAAGTACGGAGAGCAGGGGTTGAGAGGGAAGCAAATACTACAGAGCTACCATTATGCCCCAGGATGCTAGAAAAAACTATAGGCAAAACAGATTTTAAAAAATCAGTGGCAGACCACTTCAGAGCTAAAACCTCCCATTCTCATACGGAGATAGCGGAAGCTATAGCCACAGACATTGTATCTACCCTATCACTTAGACTCAATACCCTTCAAGAGTCTTTAGCCAAAGCTATCAAGGGATCTGAACTTGAGCTGAGGAAGGATATAAGCGCAATCAGTGAGAGAATAGAAACACTTAAGAGAAAGCAAGAGGACCTTGCCATTGAACAAGTGAATCTTAGTAACCACTCCCATGTCTTAGTTGATATGATTGACTCCATAGAAGCTAAGATGGCCGACATAGAGGACCGGTCACGCCGGAATAACCTCAGGTTTTGGGGTATTCCTGAGGATGTGGCCCCGGCAGGTCTGGAAGGATTTCTCATGGCATTATGTGAGCAACTTAAAACACCTTTGTACCCGAATGAAGCTTTAATTGACAGGGTACACAGGCTACCTAAGGGGAGAAATGTACCTTCGGAGAAGCCTAGGGATGTTATTGCTAGATTCCACTTCTTTACATACAAGGAGCAGATCCTAAAAGCCATGTTTCTCAATCCAGCCTTAACAATAGATAAGTAAAAGTTAAGCACTACAAGCAAGGGTGTGGGAGAGGACTATAATAAAAATACAATTTATACTGATATATATTAGAAGGGTGTGTGTAAAGAATTCAAAATGGCCAAAAAACAGTGTCTAAACGTTAAAAGTCAAGAGACAAGAAGGGACTGTATTTATATCCAACACTAAAAAAGTGTATACATAAACGATGACAATCTAAAGTGTATCTAAAAGAAAATATATACTCTATACAAGCAAGATGTTACGATTTATATTTTAAGAATTTATTTAAAACTAAATATTAAAACAATGTATCAAAGAAAGTACATATCTAAAACAAGTGTATCTAAAATAGGTTGGAAAGCAGGGACGTCTCCCTTAAATGGTAATAATAGCCAATAATAACAATAAATGAACTGTAAAAGATCAGAATTATTCAGTACTTGCGTTTATATAGTATAGGCAACAGTAGAGCAATAATATGTATCCTTGGATTTCCAGTTGCAAGTAAAAAAGACAAAGGTAACTGTCAGATGTGAGGCCGTACTGTATACGGCTTAGCGTTACCGGATGATACTGATTACGCCTTTTTGTGTGGCTCCTACGTGACCGTTGTGACGTCACGTGTGGTAATAGTGTATGGAGTTCTTGTAGTAGCCCCTATTCCGCAATATGTGTGGAAGTCTTGGGGGAATCGAAAGATACTTTGCGGTCACAGAAAGTGACTTGTATTTTTCTTTGTGTGTTATAATGGGAAAAGATGATCCTTAAGGCTTAGTTGTTTGTAGCTTGCAGGCTTTGCGGTCGCGATGTAGCGACTTGTAGCAAAGGATGTAGTTTGTTTCTTTTGGTTGCTAGTAGCAACTAAGGAATCCTCGGCAGACAAAACTTGGCGGTCGTATTTAACGACTGAGACTGAAAGGCTGATCTTTGCGGTCGCTGATTGCGACTAGACGATCTTTAGTTTAAGAGGCTTGGCGGTCGCTTAGTCGTGACTAGGAGATCCTTAGAAGTAATTAACTGTGCAGTCGCTAGTAGCAACTAGAAAGTTCCTATGTTAGTGTGACCAGGCACACAACAAATAGGCGCAAAGTCTTCTAAGGTGCAGTTTTGTAGAATAAGCAGATGACAATATACAAATAGCACAGTGACTGGACACTGTGCTATTTGTATATTGTCATCTGCTTATTGTACAAAACTGCACCTTAGAAGACTTTTCGCCTATTTGTTGTGTGCCTGGTCACACTAACATAGGAACTTTCTAGTCGCTACTAGCGACCGCACAGTTAACTACTTCTAAGGATCTCCTAGTCGCGACTAAGCGACCGCCAAGCCTCTTAAACTAAAGATCCTCTAGTCGCAATCAGGGACCGCAAAGATCAGCCTTTCAGTCTCAGTCGTTAAATACGACCGCCAAGTTTTGTCACCCGAGGATTCCTTAGTTGCCACTAGCAACCAAAAGAAACAAACTACATCCTTTGCTACAAGTCGCTACATCGCGACCGCAAAGCCTGCAAGCTACAAACAACTAAGCCTTAAGGATCATCTTTTCCCATTATAACACACAAAGAAAAATACAAGTCATTTTCTGTGACCGCAAAGTATCTTTCGATTCCCCCAAGACTTCCACACATATTGCGGAATAGGGGCTACTACGAGAACTCCGTACGCTATTACCACACGTGACGTCACAACGGTCACGTAGGAGCCACACAAAAAGGCGTAATCAGTATCATCCGGTAACGCCAAGCCGTATACAGTACGGCCTCACATCTGACAGTTACCTTTGTCTTTTTTACTTGCAACTGGAAATCCAAGGATACATATTATTGCTCTACTGTTGCCTATACTATATAATCGCAAGTACTGAATAATTCTAAACTTTTAAAGTTCATTTATTGTTATTATTGGCTATTATTACCATTTAAGGGAGACGTCCCTGCTTTCCAACCTATTTTAGATACGCTTGTTTTAGATATGTACTTTCTTTGATACATTGTTTTAATATTTAGTTTTAAATACATTCTTAAAATATAAATCGTAACATCTTGCTTGTATAGAGTATATATTTTCTTTTAGATACACTTTAGATTGTCATCGTTTATGTATACACTTTTTTAGTGTTGGATATAAATACAGTCCCTTCTTGTCTCTTGACTTTTAATGTCTAGACAATGTTTTTTGACCATTTTGAATTCTTTACACACACCCTTCTAATATATATCAGTATAAATTGTATTTTTATTATAGTCCTCTCCCACACCCTTGCTTGTAGTGCTTAACTTTTACTTATCTATTGTTTCCACTATTTTTGTCTTCCTGGAGGGGAATTCATAAGTTAAGCTGGGTCTCATCTTTTAGCACTTGTAATTTCCTCTTCTACTGCTCTCAATCCAGCCTTCCCAGATAAGTTCGCTAATGTTCAGATCTTCCCCGATTTGTCCCAATTTACCATGCAAAAGAGAGGCACATTCCGGGAGATAACAAAGCACCTCAGACAGCTTGGCCTAAATTATAGATGGGGCTATCCGACCAAGCTCTTGATTCATAAAGACGGCCGTCTCTTCACAGCGGACACACCCTCCAGGGGCCAGCAACTACTAAAGGACTAAAGGACCTTGTTGCGGCAGGCAACCTTCAACCCATCAGAGGAGGCACGTTCAAGTTCTACTCCTTTGACTCTGCGGCCTTTGGCCGGGGAGTGGAGGCCGCTACCACAGAGACACTCCTCAGTCAAACGACACAACTCTGAACTTGGTCCTGCCAGGAAAGGTTCGATGGAAAGAAGCTTGTCTCCTGAGGATTGCTAAGTACCCTTCCTTTCTCTTTCAGACACCACTGTTAACCTCTACTGGGGAGCCACCCCTGGCTCTGTAAAGCATAGCCCCGCTCCGCTAAGAGGTCTTGGACTGTAAATCTTTCTTATGGTTCATGACTTGTTATAAATGTTTTGATGTTATATTTACTCATTGAAGTGTTCCTACATAGTTTGCGTTTTATGTTTAGCTACACAATCATTGGCCCCATTGACACTGGGGATATACTGACACTGTTTAAAAGGTTAACCCTTGTACTATTCCAGCCCACACTTTGCAGACTAAGGTCATTTTAGAGGTAAAGTAGCTCAAGGGTAGTAAGTAGGAATCTATACATAGATGAATCTCCCTCTTAGAAGCCCAGAATGCAAAGTTTACGCTCCTATGAGGTCACTAACTTTCACTGGGGAGCCACTCCTGGGTTCTACGGGCTTGAATTGTAAAGTAACCTTAGGGTTCATGACTTGTTACAAATGTTTTAATGCTCTATTTACTCATTGAAGTGTTCCTACATAGATTATGTTCTATGCTTAGCTACACAGGTTCATTGACACTGGGATTTTACTGACATTATTTAAAAGGTTAACCCTTCTATTATTCCAGCCCACATTTGCAAATTGTGGGCATTCTTGAGCTAAAGTATCTCAAGGGTAGTAAGTTGAACTCTATACAAAGTTGAATTTTCTTCTTAGAAGCCCAGAATGCAGAGTTTTGGCTCCCATATTGTCACTTTCCCTATGTGTGCCCGTCGGGTATGCCTCTGGACTCCAACTATTAGATTTGGGATTACATAGCAACATACAGAATATCACTATGTAGAGGCTTACTCTAATGGCAAGGCAAACACATTAATAACGCTAAGAAAGGACCCATGTCTGTCATTCATGGCCCGCAAGCTGGTCCATTAGGTGCTAGGATCTGTCTGAAATAATAAGATAAGTAATAATTTTGCCCAACCCAAACACTTACAGCTTAAGCATTCTGTTAGGTGAATTTAATTTCAATGGCACAATTAAAAGTGCCCCTTAAGAATAAAATTGAATACTTGGGGATCTTAGGTGGTAGGTTATATAATATATTTCATAGGTTTTGATAATGATGCAAAAGAAAGCCCTGCTCCATGATGAGGGGGCATTGTGGACTGGGAATCTAGTTCTGCTTCCTATGGGTCTCTATAGGGTTCATAACTTGGCAGTCAGACTTAAAAAACCTGTATTGTTATCTAAAGCTATACTATTTGTATACTATTGTATAGTTTCACATGCTTACCCTGCAATTTCTGGGGTCTTATTGGGAGTAGTACTAGTTAGATATTATTGACTTAAGGCTGCCATGTTTCAAGGATATGCTGTTATACTGTGCCCTTTGTTCTTTAACAAGCTTACTGACTTTGACTCATCTTTTGATAACCATTGTAGGTCTTACTTTTTCCCACATCTGATTTTTTTACATTGACCCTACCCCCTCTCTAGGACAATACTTTGTAGGCCCCATATACATACATATTGGGGACAAGACCCTGACTACAGGACAGGACAATGCCCTTAGTCTTTCATACACCCACTCTAGGCTCCAGTTGACTCTATTTCATGAAGACTATAATGACACATGACACACAGGTTAATATGGTTAAACCCTACTATACTACCTTAGAGAGTAGATCCACCTTGTACCTACCCAGAGACTTTGTACTTACCTACTACCATTCCTTACTGTTTGCTACCCTACATTAATGGTTGTTTGATCAGGTTGCCTTGTGCTCATAATCTACAGATACACCTTACACTTAAGCTTCCACTTTTACTTAAGGTCCCCTGGCGGCGAGGCCATGTCGCAATATTCCTTGCATTTGTAAAACTATTAAGAGAGCTAAGGTCTTAGTTTGATAAATGGAAGCAATGTAACAGATTTCTTGACCACTCTCTACTCACCATATTCCCCCCCCCCCCTGAAAATACAGTTTACTCAGTAAACAACTGAACTTAGATTCACTAACCTTTTCCATTTGCTCCAGATTGCTAACGTGTGTTATTGACCTCTTAGAGTTGATAGAGCACTAGGTCATACTTATTAGGAGGCTAGGGCTCTAGACTTCCCCCCCCCCTCCCTGTTTTTTTTTTCTCTCTCTCTCTCTGTTCTTCTCCTTTTGTTCCCTCCTTCCCCTTCGTGTTGCCCTTGCTCTGCCCTTTCCTTATCATTATCCAGGCCCTCTACGGTCTCTAATTTATACAACCCCAGAAACTGTAATGGATACCCTAACTTTTACAACACTCAATACCAAGGGGCTAAACTCTCCTACCAAACGGAGCCTACTTCATAATTATCTTAAATCCCTACATATGGATGTAGCCCTTATTCAAGAAACCCACTCGCTTGCTGACAACACCCCCAAACTTAAATTTCCAAATTTCCCTGTAGTCTATAGCTCCTCATTCCATGAGAGGAGTAGAGGAGTCTCTATACTATTAAGTAGGCAGCTGGCATTTCATTTAATACACCAGGAGGTGGACCCAGAGGGACGCTTTTTAATTCTAGTTTGTAAGATAAATGACCACCTCTACACCCTTGTGAACATTTATGCCCCAAACCAGGGTCAGATGGCATTCTTTCGGAAATCTTTTAATTTAATAGACCGCCTAAGGAAGGGAACTGTTGTGATTGGAGGTGACTTCAATTTAGTTTTATATGTCCAGATGGACAAAAAACTCCCCACTGGAAAAAATTGGATGCTTTCTCCTCAGCCACAGCCCCTAAAGAACTTGATCTACCAACATTCTCTGTATGATGTGTGGAGGTCGTGTCATCCAGATACTAGGGATTTCTCATATTTCTCTCTGCCGCACAGGTCTTATTCGAGACTAGACATGTTCTAGATTCCTGGACTCTTAATAAAGTGTCCTCCGCTAAAATATCTGTGTGTGCCTGGTCTGATACGGTCACGTTCTCTCTTGAGAGTGGAGTCCCTCCATTGGAGAGACCGACTTGGAAACTTCCGACCTACCTATGGGAGGCCCCAACCTTTAAACAAGATTTAGTGCAGAAAATCAGCGAATTTATTTTAAACAATCCAACGGACCAGACAACCCATCAGATGGGCTGCCATGAAAGCCTTCTTGAGAGGTTACTGCATAAGCAGGATGGCTGCCTGGCAGAAAGCCAGAGGTGCCCCGCTGGGAAGGCTAGCCTGTGAGCTTAGATCCAAAGAGAAGCTTAACAAACTTTCCCCCTGACAGACCCTATCCACGGAGCTCATTCGACTGCGGGGTCAAATTAGGGATCTTGAGATTCAGAGAACTCAGTCTGCCCTGGCTAAGTTCAGAAGGCTTATGTACTAAAAAAGCAACAAAGCTGACTCATTGCTGGCTCAGACACTCCGAGACCGGACTGCGCAATCGAGAATCTCCTTCATTGATATTAATGGCAGGAGAGTGGTAGCTCTGACTGATATAGGGAAGGCCTTTTCGGACTTCTATGATAGACTGTATAATATTGCTCAGTATGAGCAGCCCACTGAAGCTCCGTTCCCTGAGATTGCAGATTTATTGCGTAAGTTGGGACTGCCTTCTTTAACTGAGGAAGCCAAAAGTAAGTTATTAGCCCATTCACAATAAAGGAAATTTCTAAAGCGATAAAACAACTTCAAAATAAAGCCCCGGTACCAGATGGTTTCCCTGTTCTTTCTATAAGAAGCTAAACAATCACCTCTCACAAACTCTACACCAGGTGTTTAATGAAATTAAGTTGAAGGGTCATATTCTAAGGGAGAACTTAGAGGCGACTATCATAGCCATACTGAAATCGGACAAGGACCCATCATTTTGTAGCAACTACAGGCCAATCTCGTTGATTAACGTTGATACCAAACTTTATTCAAAACTGATTGCAGACAGATTAGCATTTATACTGCCCTCCCTGGTCAACATTGACCAGGTGGGGTTCACTAAGGGACGTCAGGGACCTGATAATACCAGGAGGCTTCTCTCATTTTTTTCGGGCGCTAAAGTAAGTGAGGTGCCTGTCATGGCCCTGTCATTGTATGCTGAAAAGGCATTTGACAGGGTCCGATGGGATGATCTCTGGGAGGTTATGAAAGAGTTTGGGTTTCCAGAGCCAGTGATCGTGACAATCAGAGTCCTTTATTTCTCCCCGCATGCAAAGGTTAGAGGTACAGGGTTTTGCTCTCCGGAGATAACCATCTCCAACAGTACACGGCAGGGGTGCCCCCTTTCACCCCTGATATTCGCTCTGGCAATGGAACCGTTTGCCCAGGCGGTCCGCAACTTATCGTCCATAACGGGGGTGACTTTTCACTGACGATGTGACTCTTCTGCTGTCAGAAATCTATAGAATCAGTCCTTCAGTTCTTCAGTTAATAGACCAATTTGGCAGATACAGCTACTATAAAGTTAATCCCTCCAAAACTGAGGTATATCTTATTAATTCCGACCAAGTCCATTTCAGGGAGCTCCAGGAACGCTATAAATGTAACTGGTCCCGGGACTACTGGACACATCTAGGCATTAAATTGAGCAAACATAGTCAGAATATTATCAAACTTAACTTCGACACGCTTATTAGCGAGATTAAGTCTCTTACAACAAAGTGGGACTATAGGGAGGTTTCATGGCTGGGTAGAATTGCGACCATCAAAATGTCTCTGCTGCCTAAGGTCTTATACCTCTTCAGATGCTTGCCTTTGAATGTACCACATAAAACCTTGAAAGCGATTCACCATCTATTTCAAAGATATATGTGGAATGGGAGGAGTCCGAGGGTAGCTCACAAGATTCTTCAGAGACATATTACAAAAGGGGGAGTATCCTTTCCTAATGTGTTTCTATGCTATGAAGTGGCTAGATTGTCCCATATAACAAGTTGGGGTCAGAAGGAAGATAGACCTGGTTGGTACAGACTTGAAGAGTTAGCTGTGCCGGGCGACCTAATCTTAGACCAGATCATATGGGTCCCTAAACATAAATCCCTTGCCAAACTGTTGGACAATCCTATAGTACAACAAAACTTAGCTGTATGGCACGACCTTAGACACCACAGGGAAGTTGCACCTCATCCCTCCCCAATTCAGCATCTGAATGGTCTGTTGTGGGGATTTCCAAATATTCATACATAGACTATTGGATGAAACTCGGGATCACCCGAGTACAACATTTTTATGCAAATAAATGGCTATATACAGTATTACAAATTTCTCAAATACAAGAAAATTGCCCACCCTGGCTAAATTTTGAGGAAGGTAGAATCGTTAGTCTACTCAAATCATGGAAGTTCTTGAAGGCCAGTCTGAAAGACCCTTCTAAATGGGAGGAGCGGTGGATTAGTGGAAGGGGAATGAAAAGGCCCCTTTCGTTCCATTATAGAGCACTCTTGAATGAGCATTCTATAGGTGCCTCGTGGCAGATTAAAGCTTGGGCACAGGAACTTGGAATTATAATACCCGAAAGGGATATCTCTAGGGCACTCGTGCTCACTAAAAAAACGCTACATTACGTTACTGTCTTTGAAGTATGTATCAAAGTCCTATTGAAGTGGCACAAGACACCAGTGAGACTTTCTAGAATGTTCAATTCAGTCTCCCCGCAATGCTGGAGACAGTGTGGCCAACAAGGTACGGACACCCACATTTGGTGGTCATGCCCGAAGCTAACGCCGATGTGGAGAGAGATAGAGTCTCTTTTGCAATCTATCAATATAGACTTGTCGCTCTCTCCTAGGATTGCCTTATTTCACATGCTCTAGGAGCACCTACCTGTTCCCACAAAGAAAATGGTAATTTATGTGATGGCAGCAGCTAAACTATGCATAGCCAGATGGAAACAAATTGAACCCCCTTCCATCAATGCAATCCGCAAGTTAATCAACCACTTTGCTATCATGGAACGATACGTGCATAGACTTCAGGACTCCATGGACCACTATTGGGCGGTCTGTAGTGACTGGACGCAGCTGTAGTCTGAATACCTTTACCCACATATCCCTCACCTCCTACTGTACATGTGCCCCTCCCCTTACCTCCTTTTTTTTGTCCTTTCCCATATCTGGAGCCCAGTTCCTCGTGTTATTTCACATTGACCTAGAAGTTTCGTAATTCATAGCATAAATAGTTAAATGGTACACAGTGCGTAGTACTTACATCAGGACAACATAAACTGAACTTGATCTCGGACAGACGATTTCCTACCCAGTCTTTAAAAACAGTTCATGCATTTCATTTCTCTATTCCAGCTTCATATGGACTTTTTAGAAGCCTGTTGTAACCTTTTTTGCCTCAATAAAAAAATTATTTAAAAAAAAAAAATACATACAAATTTGAGCATCACTTTTACATCTGAAAGTCACTTTTAAGTGAAGCTGTTAAATTAAAGGGACAGTCTAGTCAAAATTAAACTTTCATGATTCAGATAGGGCATGCAGTTTTAAACAACATTCCAATTTACTTTTATCATCAAATTTGCTATGTTCTCTTGGTAATATTTGTTGAAAGCTTAACCTAGGTAGGCTCATATGCTAGTTTCTAAGCCTTTGAAGACCTCCTCTTATCACTAGTTTATGTGTGCCACATAGATAACATTGTTCTCACTTAGGAGTATGCAGAAGTTTAGATACAAGTTAATCACAGAGGTAAAAAGTGTATTAATATAACCGTGTCGGTTATACAAAACTGGGAAATGGGTAATAAAAGAATTATCTATCTTTTGGATAATAAAAACTTTCAAGTAGACTTTCCCTTTAATACTGAAGCAAACAGATTTTAAAAATTCTTGAAACTGCTGTGCGTATGAATATTACATTTTATGTCCATTGAAACCATAGCCACATTAGTATACAATTATAATACACATATACCTGCATTTCTGTCATGTTTTACCCTTGTATTTAGCTTTAATTTATTTATCAAATTATTAAAGGGATATGAAACCCAAATTTTCTCCCATAATTCAGATAGAGCATGCAATTTTAAGCAATTTTCTAATTGCTTGAGGAACTTTGCATACAGGGACGCTACTAAGTGTGTATTTCGACAGAAAAGCCTCCAGGTCATAAAAGTACCACAAAACAAATCCTGCAGCCGTGGGTCAGCAGGAGAGGAGGAAGCTTTGGAGGGAGTACGATCCAGATGTCTTTTAATGTGACAAGCTGACTGAATTCTCCTACTGTGTCTGTGTGATTTTAATAAACAACACTGTGAGACACAGATGCGCTATGTTTTTCCTATGTTTTATAAAAGTGATCAATCAGTTTAATTAAACGGAAGGGGTTGTAGGAAAACTCATTGCTTTGTGAATGAATAATTTAATATTAAGTACAGGAGATGTCTCCTGCCTCAGTCAAACTTGGGGAACCATAGACATTAGGACAGTTCTAGAACGTAATATTTGGGGGGCTAACAAAGGTGATGAAAGTTGAAAGGAACAGGACACATAATATATGAAGCCC
This sequence comes from Bombina bombina, assembly GCF_027579735.1. NCBI lineage: Eukaryota > Metazoa > Chordata > Amphibia > Anura > Bombinatoridae > Bombina > Bombina bombina. Next base: position 727,483,956 of record NC_069500.1, on the reverse strand, counting down.
AAACATGTGTTTGGAGGTGCATAGCACCCTTTAGCACCTAACCCAACACACACAAAAAGCCAAAGTTGTAATATTGTGATCATGTTAATGTATTGCCCCATAGAAGTCAATGGAGCGCAAAAAGTGGGAAAAAAACACCCTTACTAGCGCAAACCCACATCACATTTTCTCATGTGCGCTAACCCAAGTCCAGTAGTGCACTCTCACAAACCTTCTCAAACAATACTAGGATGTAAAGATCCAAATAATATTATCCACAATATGACTCCCTGGCTTTGAAAATCACTCCATATGTTTAATGTGACATTTTAGGCCCTTCTTCAGACAAAGACAAACCATGGGAAAAAGATAATTGAAATAGCATATACAAATCCCTCCACCTTAGTGCACAACCAATAAACTGAAATCTTTAATTAATAACAAACATCAATTATTCATACTAATTGGTTCAAAATATCATTAAATTTCAACAATATTGCATATATCATCTAATCATAATTGTATGCCTAATCAGTGTTTCCATAATCATATAGTGCTAATAATAATAATAGACTCACTCTGAAAGTGTTTACAAAAAAATTAATATAAGTGAACAGCCAGTGTACATTTGTATAAGGGCTTGTTTTACAATGTACTATATTGTATCGCAGAGAACTACCTCCTTAAGCGCCATTACCTCCAGCGTGTTTCCCATATTAGGAGGAGCAAGTGGAAACTTACTATTCCCAGTATCACATTTATGGGCTGTGAGCAATATAGATATTGTGTTTCAAACATAATAAACTTATAACCAGCTATCTCTGTACATTAAATCAGATATCTAATATGTACTGTTGTTAAACTGACCTTCATCAAACCTGATTTAATGGTCATGGTCATGCACGCCAGGATTATATGCACGTGTGCAGGTACACTCATATGTTCAAACGAGTATGTGTTTGTTTCAAAACTCTCCCATTGGAGAGGGCAGTCAAAAACGTATAAGGGTGTGTGACTTAACACGCATACTGGAGTGGTGGTATGTAACACACACATATATATATATCATTTTTATATGGAATTTTTATTTATATATTTTGTGTGTAGGACACACTTTCATTGTCCACCATGAGAGGTGATTGTACTGCGCATGTGCGCATTTATTAGCTGCAACAAAATCCAACAGGACAACTTCCTTATCAGAATTTGCTACCTCTCAGTGCGCATGTTGCTAATTACATAATCGCACTCTACACATTCCTTTTTAACATATGTGGAGTGTGATTACGTAATACAGCGCATGCGCACTGACAAGTAGAAAATTCTGATAAGGTAGCAAAATAGAGCACCGGTACAACTAGTCTTCTTAATATCTTCATACACTGAACTGGTCTGCTTGATGTAATTGAATCCACTATTAAACGGTTCAACCTGCCTTTAATATAAAGAGACCATATTATCTATCCCTGATTCTGGTATAACGTAGTAAATTATTGTTGTTTAAGTCTACTTATAGGAAATGTCACCGATAGTGACGTGTGTAGAGTGGTCGGACTTGACCCATAAGTAAATGCACAAATTCTAATACGGCATAAGTGATGTTCTCTATATCCTCATATATTACAGATCAACTCAGCAAAACAGAAACCATTATTTGGGGTATCAAACCACCTCTAAGTTGAGTTATCTTATACCCTGTCACTGGTTCAGTTGTACTATAATGCCTCATTAATTATTACTGGTAAATATTTACTAAAATCATCACTCATAGCATTGTTGTTATCCTCAATAGATAGTTACAGGGTCACATGTGTATATATTCCAATCTGTATGTAACTCTAATCTATTCAATTAGCCTCTCGTGTGTCTTAAGCCAAATGTATTTCAATGAATTAACCCTTTCTTATATTGATAGTCTAGCTGTTATGCTAAACTTGCTGATAAAAACCATCTTGTCGCAAGTATGGGCCAAACCTAATGTTGATAAGTGACTACAGTGCTGTCACTATCTGGTTGTGTATATATTGTATACATATCCAATAGGGAGAGTATATCAGTGAGCAAATATGTTAATAATGCAAGCAAAATATCTAAATCACAAATTATAGTATAGCAAGAAAATTATTGCAATATGGCAAAGAGTAAACTGACTATGTCAACAAATGTATATATTAGGTCCAATAATCGTGTAATATGAATACTGGGTGTCAAATAGTATTTTTAAGTATATAGCAGGGGGAACATGTTGGATACCTAGTGGGGCATACCCCATATATAAGCAACCATATTAATCAGGGTAATAGCAAATTATCACTTGTTTACTATGGACCATTATAAAAAAACAGTGCCAATCCATATTGGCATTAAGTCCATTGAGTTGTAGAGTTCCCAATCTAAATTTCCATCTCGAACAATCAGGATAAATCTTAAGTCCCTAACTGTATGTTGTTTCTCCATGAAATGTCTTGCAACAGGTTGATCAGATTTTTTAGTTTCAAGAGCATTTCTGATAGCACTCCTATGATTCACCATCCATTTTCTGATGTCATGATCAGTTTTAAAAACTAAGAAGCACCCTCAAATACAACTAAATAGATAGATATTAAACTTAGTAGAGTAGTGTATATGAGATGTCTTATTTGCATGGAAATGCCTAAAAATAGGACCCTGTATCATGGCATGGCAAGTAGTGCAGCTCAGGCACCTATAGGAACCTAATTTCTTAGATGCTAGCCACGTTTCTTTGAGATACAAATGTTGAGGCTCATTATTCATGAACATATCACACAAACTGCTGCCTCTCTTGAATCCCCCAAATATTTAGTTTACGGCTCTTTACCAATGAGGTGATGTTTTCCACCTCTAAACCAATAGCCACGCTAGCACACAAACCACTGTTATATGACAAGCACGGCTATTGGTTTAGTGGATTCGTCAAGTGCTCTGCCTTGGGAGGCCGGAGGCTATGACTTTTGCAAGGTGCCGCAGTGCAGATAGGGTGAGTTTACCACCCCCTTTTTTTTTTTTTAAATAATCCTTTATTGAGATATTTGGCAATGACCATATACAACATGTGTCCAATTACAGATGTAAAAGAAAAATGTACACATTGCAAACAAGATATTATATGAGTTAAATAGCTAAACAGCAACTTTGCAAGCTTGTTCAGGTAGTGGGTCAGAAGTTTTAATATATAACTGTTAGTAGATCCTATGGTGAACAACTTGCAAGCATAATTAGTGCTTAATAAAGCTGCTTAGGTTAAGTATTACATTAAAAATCTCAAATACAACTTGTTCATGTTCACTTACCTAGCAGCTAACGATCTGTATAAATCAACAATAATAGTATAAATGGACATAGTATTATGACATCTCTTTTTAGAGAGGGCTGGAAAACATCTATACTGAACAGGGTCACCTAGATTAAGAGATATGGCACAATGGAGGTTCTTAAGTGATTAAAATGGTCACTCATGGACCACTGGTAGAAGAAATTATCTATTAACTGATACTAAATAGCTAAAAGTCATTGGCTACTGGCATGACAAACATGCTAAATAATATATCAGATAATGTGAGAAACAATGGTGCAATATCATAAGGTAAAAGTGTACTCTGTAGTATTGTATATTAAAAGAGTTTTAAGACAAGTAAAGATATCTAAAATTTAAACAAGAAATTAGGGATATCTATATTGATAGTATGTGAAGTAGAGTTATCTAGAGCCCCTCAGAGGAGTCTTGGTCATGAGTTAAAGTGTTAGCTTCTTTTGCAGTTATTAACAGCTCTAAATCTCTTGGCTAAACGAAAACTTATGAAGAGGGTAATTCTGTGGACCACTATGTAGTGTATAGTTATATATTGAATTGAGAGTTTCTTTCTCTTGGATGTGGGCTCTTATCTCTTCTGACTACATGGTGCCATTCTTATGTTGTACTTATGTGAGCAATAAATAAGTAAATTGTTCATATTAAATTATAGCTGGCTTCATACTAAGATACAATCAGTGAGCCTGTCTCTGGGTATTAGCTTGGGAATCTGTTCAAGTGAACAAATATATTTTGCTGGCAGTCAATGCTAAGGTGTGTAGGGTGATCAGCAAGTCTGTGTTTACAATAATGACTAAGGCTGCAGTTGGTGTAGGTACTAGAGCGCAAAACTATCTTGAGAGAAAACTGATGTGAATGTGAAGGAGAGAAAACAGTTTGAAATAGGTGGCATTAAATAATGGTTAATACAACATATATAAAGACCATTGGACAGTATTTTATTACAGTAAGGCTGAACTAGGGTCACTATCATGTAAGCAAGAACAAGCATCTCATGAACTGACTAAGGCTGCGTATCTCTGACATATTATATCAGACCCTAAAGTCGTAATTTATATAATTGGGTCAATGGGATCGCTAAAGGCTCCAAGTCACGATCCACATTACCCAATTCCAGTCTGGGTGCCGCTGCTCATATAGCTAATATGGCACAAAAAGTTCCCAGAGTGTTCAGGAAAGGGGTGCTGCAAGACCTGTAAGTCTTTCCAGATCATGTCTTCAAGTAGCATGAAGTTTGAGTAGTTCACTAGCAATCTGCTTAGCCATGTCTCATTAGGTGCAGGGAAAAGTCCAATTTCACCATTCACCTCTTGGAGTAGAGCCGTTTCCACTGCTGACTTTGAACCCAGACTTGATCCACTCCCCGCCTCGGGTGGTCGACCGCCCTCACCCAGGACATGTGTGGCCTAACTTCAAGTGCTCTCTTGGCTTTGTTAGCGGTGCGATCAGTTGTGCAACAAGTGTTAACACACATCCGGTCATCCTGAGTTGTTCTCTGTGTCTTCATATTTTGCTCTTCTAGTTGCAGCTTGCTTCCCTATAAATGCTCCTCTCTCGTTGAGGAGGGTTGCGTGGAGCTATTCTGTGCACCGAGATCTGTTGCGTCCACCATATTAGGTTCAACACTATCTCCTGCCATGTGTTGGGCTGGTCAAAGCTGTTTTGCATTTGTTGCTCTAATTTAGCCAGTAGGGCTTGTAGAGTCATAAAGAGATTCTCCTCCATGATCATGTAATTGAGTGTAGAGCTTCAGCAATGCTCTTTTACCCTGGTTTCCCAGCTGGGGTTCTGAGATTCAACTTCTGAAGAGCCACTAGAATTCTCAGTGGTCCGGTCTAAAAGTGCTTATATTAGAAAATAAAAAGATCATCCAATCTACCATGTAGTTCTCCTTTTCACTGCACTGAAAAATTTAGTATCAAAGCTTGATTGCACGGCAGATTGTAATTTTCTTTGACAGAGCTTGCAGTTTAGCAGCCATAGTTGGCTGAGGCCCGGACAAGCCCCCCACCACCCCTTTTATAATAAGTAATCAATGAAAGTCCAGTTTATTTTCAGTGATGGTAAATCCTATTGTTTTTTAAATGCTCGGATTTACCATCACTTTCATTTTTTAAACTTATTTCTAATGCACAGTGAAAATCTGTAAAATGTTTTGCTTTGAGAACCCTCGATAACACTTAAATATTAATTTCATTTTTAGATTTATTGTATTCAACAGTATTGATGTCTTGATAACCAATTTCAAACTTTTTACGTCACATTATGATAATCTAAATTACTTTTCATGATTGCAGTTGAGTGGATATTTTAAAATAATTCAAAATAAACCCAGAATTATATAAAAGTCTCAATTGCACATTAATTGACTTAGAGACAGATTACGAGTGGATCACAAACGTTTGCGTGCAAGCGATAAGGGGTTTATCGCAGGTGTTTGCTCTCGTTGGGCTTATCACTCGTATTACAAGTTCAAAGTAAACGGGTTCGCTTGAGTGCAATTGCAGTTTACTCTGGAATGATTACTGCGACTTCAGAGCTCTGGTTAACTATTTTACCAAACTGTAAAGATGCACAGAACACATAAAAAATACATTACATAGTACACTTACAAAATATTGCACACAATTTATAAGGGCTCAAAGAGATGACATCTCAGGTGTTAGAAAAAAAAGGCAGGCAAAGGGCTTTAACATTGAAATACATACATATACATGAGCACAGTTCATCAAAAGGAAGCACGGGGGTAAAATGAACTTTTGTAATCCACTTGTAATGAAACAGAACATGTGATTTTGATTGAAGTTGCAACAAAATTATAACAAAGTTTAATCCACGGCTACTACAGTGTCTCCTTTAATGCCGTGAATTTACAACACTCCTCTCCTCCTGAACCTCACACTTTATCTGTTTAAATATACGTAACAGAGCGGAGTTAGTATGGAATATTCCCAAGCTTGGGGTATGCGTTTTATCCATAAAACTGTAATCTGTATAACAGTGTCCCCGAAGCATACAACAACCTCTGTTATGACTCGTGTGGATGTGATGTATAGCTCCAATGTTCTGTGTGTCAGCTAGCGTTTAAAACCAACCCTAAAGAGCCCAAACTTGCCATTTGAATGATGAGGCCCATATAGTGTATTTATGTGTAGTGTGATAGGAGCGCCTAAAGGTGGATTCCTGCTGCTAAAAAAATTCTTCCCTCAAAGAGAACTAAATTGTGGATAAGAGGAACAAATGGGGTTTATTTAGCAGCGCTAATAAAAGCTTGGAAATAATGATGCCAATCTAACTAATGTATTATACAATCTTGTTTATTTAAAAATTCTTATAACACATAAAAACAACAGCAAATGCTATTCCTAATTAATAAAGGGACGTCTCCCTTATACAACACTTATAAAAACAGACTAGAACCATATATTTATAAACCCTAGAATTCCAGGAATAAAATAATTCATTCTATAGATAACATATGGTAAGCAACAAATTGGTGAATTGAATATTTAAAAGGCACAAATGTATCAATCTTAATATATTAAAAGCAAATAGATTCAGTGCTAATGTTCAAATTTATTCAACTGTAATTGGAAGGTGAGCGTAACAGCTTCGATACAACTGTGATTAGAAATTTAGCGTAACAGCTTTGCAGTTCTTTGGTAACAAATACCGTTATAAAGTTACACAGTTACTCTCCTTGGACATATAATTGGCTCAGGTGTACTGGATAGTTAAAAGGCAAAAAACAGCCTTTATTCTGATTTTAGTGCCAAAACAATCGTGGTTAATGGAAATGGTTAATTTAGCATATGAATACCTTGATGTCTTAAAGTTCAGTTTGTGTGATTTAAAAACCGCAGTGCAAATTAGTGTAGAGGTACTTTAATCTGTCCTGGTTGCAACCGCTGATATTCTTCACTGTGAGGGAGTCACAGACTGTTAGATCCTGGTGCTTCTGATAAGTCACCTGACCTTCTCTTTGATTCAAAGGTCAGGGGTGATGATCCGTTCTGGTGATGTAGTTATCCTTTTTTGTTTTCCTTTCTTCTTATAGCCCAAATATTACTTTCATCTGGGTTCCCTCAGACTTCTTGAGGTTTGAAGAAATCTTTGGTCAGTGTTTAGCAGTAACACCGTGTTCCCTGAAGTTACCAAAGGTAGATTTTAACTTGCAAGGTCAGGAGAAATGTTTAAAGTTGCAGGGTCACACAGCTTTGTGACAGTGGTAAATGAAGTTTAGTATAGTGTAGCAGGTCCCATTCAACGCGTTTCACCCTTCTGGGCTTTTGATTCTTGATAAAGCCCATAAGGGTGAAACGCGTTGAATGGGACCTGCTACACTATACTAAACTTATTTTTTACCACTGTCACAAAGCTGTGTGACCCAGCAACTTTAACCATTTCTCCTGACCCTGCAAGTTAAAATCTACCTTTGGTAACTTCAGGGAACACGGTGTTACTGCTAAACACTGACCAAAGATTTCTTCAAACCTCAAGAAGTCTGAGGGAACCCAGATGAAAGTAATATTTGGGCTATAAGAAGAAAGGAAAACAAAAAAGGATAACTACATCACCAGAACCGATCATCACCCCTGACCTCTGAATCAAAGAGAAGGTCAGGTGACTTATCAGAAGCACCAGGATCTAACAGTCTGTGAATCTCTCACAGTGTAGAATATCAGCGGTTGCAACCAGGACAGATTAAGGTACCTCTACACTAATTTGCACTGCGGTTTTTAAATCACGCAAACTGAACTTTAAGACATCAAGGTATTCATATGCTAAATTAACCATTTCCATTAACCACGATTGTTTTGGCACTAAAATCAGAATAACGCCTGTTTTTTGCCTTTTTTTTTTTTTTTTTTTTTTTTAACAATAGTTTTTTATTGGTTTTGCAATGGAAAATAGTACAGTAAATTATTACATAGGTGAAAATTTCACAATCAATACGTAGTTAACAGAGAGATAAGGGGTCTTCCCAAACAACATATAAACTAGGGTAATACCAACACTTTGCGTGACTGAGTGGGTGGACCTCCGTAGGCGGATCTAGTTATGGAACAGTTCAAGAAATCTTACCTTCCGGAGGTCACTAAGCCCCTAGACAGAAAACTATACCTCCGCTGGGATATCTCAGAGGAAGGAAAAAAAAATAAAAAAAAATTACAAAAATTATAAATAAATATGTCCATTTTCACGATATCTGGTGTACAGTCTCTGCGCACTGCAATTTCACAAATAAAAACCTTCTAACATTGCGAAACCTGAATGTAATATAACAGAAAGAGATAAACTGAGAAGGAGGGGAGGAGAAGAGAAACAGAAGAATGGAAAAGGGGAGAAGAAGAGGAGAGGGGATAGGGAAGAGAATTGATGCAGAGACAACCCTGGAGTTGGTGTATGGTATTGGCTGAGCTTTGCCCACCAGTATAACAATTGGGTCTTGCAATATGGGGGGGGGGATACTAATTAGGGGTGATGGAGTCCCAGTAAAACCTAAGATCTGCATAGAATGCAGACTTGTTTCTTTTGTAGTAGCCATATTCCTCGCATGAGAGTATCTCGTTTGTTTTTTTGATCCACTGTTCTGGTGTTGGAATTGAGGGTGACTTCCAGTGTAGGGCAATGAGGGATTTCGCACAGTTAAGGCCTATGCGTATCAGTGTCTGTCTAATTGTGCATTTGATTGGCGGGGTTTCATTTAAAAGGACTAGCCTAGGGCTTAGGGAAAAGTCTGTCTCAACTAATTTTTTCAAGGTATACTCTACTCCATGCCAAAGGGGGCCCAATCTTGGACAAGACCACCACATGTGCAACATTGTGCCCTGTCCACCACACCCCCTCCAACAAAATGACGTAGCGGTAGGATAAATGTTATTCAGCCTGGAAGGCGTTAAGTACCATCTTAGTAATACTTTGTAGTTAAGCTCTATGATTTTGGGGGATGTGGACGAGGTGCGTGTATTCTGAAAGATTTGTAACCATTGTGTGGTATCTAGGGTCGTGCCCAATTCCTGCTGCCATCGGGCTGTATATGGGGGGAGTGAAGGGGTCTGTGCTTTTTGTAATAGTATTTTGGCTAGCGACAGTGAGCCCTTAGCAATCTTCTCAGTTAGGCAGATTTTTTCAAATGGGGTTGGGATTCTGAGGAGGTCTTGCTTATTGTGAGTTGTCTGTATAAAATGTTGTAATTGTGCAAATTTAAGCCATGGAGCGAAGAATCCCCGGAATATTTGTGTGAGCTCTTCTCTAGTCTTAAGTTTACCTTGAGTGAGTAGTCGGGTGATGGGGATGGAATCTAACAGTTCGTGGACAATAGTGTCTTTTTTCCTAGGTTCGTACCCTCCCATTAGTTCTATGTTGGGAAAGATCGGGGTAAGTGGAGATGTTGGAGTGGATAAAGCTGGGGTTGTCTTAAGTAGTTGGTCCCACGTGTTAAAGATGTGCCTATAAAGTGGGGACGTTGCGCATAGGGGGGTGCGTCTGGACCTAGGGAGCCAGCACAAGGGGCCGGGGTTAGGTGCTTTAAGCAGCTGTGAGTCAACTGCCACCCAGGCCTTAGAGTCTCTTCTACAGTGCCAGTCAAGAATTCTCTGTAGGGTAACCGCTTGGTAGTATAGACGTAGGTCTGGAAGACCTAGCCCCCCACTCTGTAGGGATCTATACATAGTTCCTCTCGGTATTCTCGGGCAGAGTCTTCCCCACACAAAACTGTTGATGGCTTTTTGCAATTGTTGTATAAAAGCTTTTGGGATTGTGATGGGCATAGCTTGTAGTATGTATAGGATTTTGGGGAGTATTGTCATTTTAATTGATTGTATTCTACCCCACCACGATAGTGATTTGTCTTTCCAGGTAGATAATGAGTGCTGGATAGAGTGTAGGAGCGGTTGGTAGTTGAGGGCAAACCATCTCACTGGGTTAGAGGCTAATACTATGCCTAAGTACTTCAAGTGTGAGTTTTGAATTTTAAATGGGCACGTCTTAATGAGATTTGCGAAGTTCTTGGGGGTCATGGTAATGTTTAAAAGCTCTGATTTAGTGTAGTTGATGAGGAAATGTGAGTAGCTACTGAATTTGTCAAATTCTGCGGTTAGACTGGGTAGGGAGAGTGCTGGGGAAGTGAGGGTGAGTAGGACATCATCGGCGGACATGGCCAGTTTGTGGGTATCTGGACCGATGGTAATCCCGTGAATGTTAGGGTTTTGTCTGACATGGCAAGCTAGGACCTCCATTGTGAGGACGAATAAAATGGGGGAGAGAGGACAGCCCTGCCTTGTCCCGTTGTGTATGTTAAAGCTTTGTGAGAGGACTCCATTAGTGCGGACTTTAGCAGAGGGGCCATTGTATAGTTGAAAAATGCACTTAATCATTAGATCCCCAAAGCCAAAATGTTTTAGTGTGCTGCGTAGGAAGGGCCAATTTAACCTATCGAAGGCTTTCTCCGCATCAGTGGAGACCAGGACAGCCGGGGTTTGCTGCGTTTTGGCAAATTCCAACAAGTGGAGAATCCGGATCGTATTGTCCCTGGCCTCCCTGAGCGGAACGAAGCCAGCTTGGTCTACATGTATAAGCGTTGAAAGTACCTTACTAATGCGGCTTGCAAGGATCTTAGCATAAATTTTGATGTCCCCATTTAATAGGGAGATAGGGCGGTAATTGCCTGGTTCTGTGGGGGCTTTATTGGGCTTAGGGATGACTGAGATGTGTGCTTCTAAGAGGTTGGGGGAGAGCATTCCATCTTTGTCTAAGGAGGCGAAAAGATTGGTTAAGTGTGGAGCTAGTAGTGCTTGGAATTGCTTGTAGTATGCCGCTGTGAACCCATCTGGGCCAGGGCTTTTACGAAGGGGTGAACTGTTTATGGCTGTAATAACTTCCTGCAAAGTTATGGGGTCCTCCATCTGCTTGGCTATTTGGTCGGGTAATGTTGGAATATTTGAGTCTTGGATATAGAGGTCTATTGCCTCATGGTCTGAGGAGTGGGGTGTTATTGGGATGTTATATAAGTTTTTGTAGTAATCGCTGAAGATGTTTGCTATCGATTTACTGTCATGGGTGTAGTCTCCTGGTGTGTTAGGAAGCGCTAGTTTACGGATGAAGTTATTATTCAATCGAGCCTTGAGGGCTCTTGCCAGTAGGGGGCCTGCCTTATTGCCTTCTGTAAAGTAGAGTTTTTTTAAATAGATCGCCTTCCTTTGCGCCTCTTTGATAAGCAGGGCATTCAACTCCTGTCTTGTTTTATATAGTTGTGCTATATGCTGTAAATTGTTTGGTGCTTGCATATGTAATGTTTCTATCTGTTGAAGTTGTTGGAGCAGTTGCTTGTATTTTGCATTATAATTTTTTAAGAGTATCGTTTTCTGCTTCAAAAAATTCGCCTCGTATTACCACTTTATGTGCTTCCCATATCAGGGTGGGGGATGTGTTGGGGGTTGCGTTGTGGTGGAAATAGTCTTTAAGTGTACGTGTGATTTTGTCCCTTATTAGGGGCTGTAAAAGGAGGGTTTCATCAAGACGCCAATGTGGGTCAGTTAAGGGTTTGTCTGGTAAAGCCAGGGATAGTGTCATCATCGAGTGGTCTGACCATGGGGTCGGAAGAATATCCGAGGACCTCATCATGGGCATACTCCTCTGGTCAATAAATATATGGTCTATTCTCGAGTAGGACCTTTGGGGGTTGGAGTAAAACGTGTATGTTTTTTGTGACGGGTGTTGGATTCTCCAAGTATCAAGCAGTGTAGCCTCACGTAATACTCTTATAATTGCTCCCAGAGAGCTTCTGGGTATCGAGCTCTTTTTGGTAGAACAGTCTAAAACTGGTTCCAAAGCTACATTACTATATCCTGCAAGTATCACTGATCCCTGTACTACCCCCAATAGGACTCCAATTATTTTTTTGAAGAATCGGGCCTGGCCAGAGTTTGGGGCATAGATGTTTACTAGTGTGACCTGGCGATTATACAGGGTGCCTGTTAGTATTAGATATCGTCCCTCACTATCTGTATATTTGCTGGTGAGTTGGAAAGGGATGTTATTTCTGAACAGTATGCCTACGCCATTTCGTTTAGTGGGGGCTGAGTTAAAGAATCCCATTGGGAAGTGTTTGGAGGAGCATCTTGCTTCTGCCTGCGCGCAAAAATGGGCCTCTTGCAAGAAAATGATTTCTCCTTTGTGTTTATGGAACCAATTTAGTGCAATTGACCTTTTTGTTGGGGAATTAAGGCCCTTAACATTCTGGGAAATGAGTAATAGTTCAGGTACTGCCATGTGTAGTGTGAGATAAAGTATTTAGGCCAACCTGAATGCGATATATGTGGTCTGCCGCTAGGGGCTTTAGCGCAGTGTCAACTATTACTATCGATGTACACTTTAATAGTAGGGTGTAGTCCCTAGAGAACTTTGTTTGTGTATGACCATACCTGAGATCCAGGGCACGCCCGCGAGGAATTCCAGCTTTGCCTCTAGCATCAATATGAGAGGGGGGGGGGGTAGAGGAGAGGTAGTAGAAGGAGTAGAGTCTCCTGGAGATAGGCTCTGTAGTATCGAAAAGGAAAAGTAAATAACAAATAAACAACAACCATAACAGAACATCAAGAAAAACAAGATCAAACATGAATATAACAAGTTATTCAATCTATTGGGGGGAGTCATAGTAACTAGAGATGGTTACTATGGTGGAGCAAATTCCCACTGTGGGTGGGTTTATATATTAATATGAGTTAAGGACTAGGGAAGAAGTGCGGATTTTGCTAGATACCGCTAGGGGACTATATGGTACTAGGGGCATGTTACATTTTTCCTGACTTTACGGATACTTAAATATAATTAAGGTGGTGCACTGCACCAGGTAACAAATACTTAGAAACCCAAACATCAGAGGTGAAAGAGTCAGGTTAGTTCATCTCTTGGAGAGACTGCTTTTTGGTGTTGTGTGTTTGGTTTCCTAGACACTCTCGTCCTGGAAGGTCTTTGCTGTCTTGGAATCTGTGCTGTTATATTAGCACTGGATGGTGAAGAAGGCCTTGTTAGGAGTGCAGATGGAGCTGGAATATTTAAGCTTTTGCAGAATTGTTCAAGGTCATCTGTCGTGCTGTAAGTGATTACTTGAGAGTTGTGTAGAACCTTAAGACAGAATGGGAAACCCCATCTGTAGGGTATCTTCAAATCTTGTAAGTGAGTGGTAAGGTACCTTGCCTCTCGCCGTTTGGACAGCGTGATGGTGCTTAGGTCAGCGAAAATCTGAACTGTATCCCCCTCAAAAAGAAATTTGGCGTGTTTTCCTTGAGGCCAGCATAATTCTCTCCTTATCTCTGAAACTTTGGAATCGGATAATTATGTCTCTGGGTGGCTTGTCTTCCGTTGGTTTTGGGCGTAGGGCTCGGTGAGCTCTGTCAAGCGGAATGGTTGGTGTTTCTTCTTGCAAGAGGTGTTTAAATAAAAGTTGGAGGTGTTGCTGGAGTTGAGCGGGCACTACTTTTTCGGAGATACCTCTGACCCTGAGGTTCTGCCGTCTCCCTCTGTTATCTAAGTCCTCAACTTGGTTCTGTAGTTGATGTAGCATGTCATCGTGTACCTGCAGGGTACGGTTTTGAATATCTGTATCATTGTTGCATTGCTCCATATCTTCTTCTATCTGTAATACCCTATCGCCCAAGTCAGAGAGATCTCTTTTAACTTCAGATAGTCCCTCTTTGATAAGCTTGCCCACTTGAGTAAAGAAAGAGGCGAAATTTGCTTTGGTAGGCAAATTTTGGATATCAGCTTTTGTGAGGAGGGCAGGTGTATCTGTGAGGCTGGCAGATATATCTGTGCTTGATGTATCTTTTTCAGTTTCTGCTATCTCATTTGTGCTTGACATAGAAGTTTCCAACACTTTAAAAAAATTGTCCATTTTTGAGGTGGTAGGTACTAGGCTTTTGTTGGCTTTATCAGGCCTAGGAGTGCGTCTCGACGCCATCTTGGCACTTCTGTGTAGTAGATTGGCGAGGATGTCTCAACCAGCTGTATAGTTCTTTTAATGAAGTGGTGCAATCACAAGAGTTATAAAGATAGTAAAAGGCTTTAAAAGATATATTGCTGGTGGTGCTTCAGTTCAACACCATCTTGCTAGTTATTTTGTGCTGTAAAGGTTTTCCATAAATGTTCATTTATCAGTAGACAAGTTTAACATTGTTGTGAGTTTGAAGTGATCGTGTCTTTTAAGCTATATGGGCTGCAGTCTCTTTCACAACAGCGAGGTCTTCATTTAGCTTAAAGAATGCCTGCTGTGTATTTACATGAGGCCCCTATACCGTTGCTTTAAGGTGTGCTGCCTGTGTCTTTATTAGTGTGAGCGACCATTATAAGCTGATTGCTGCTCAGTGTTTATGGCTGCTAGGCCCAGAAGGGCCAGGTAACGTTCCGGTTTAGGGGTCTATTTGAGCAATGATAGGGGTAATGTTCGTGTCAGGTCTTTTACATGCCTACCCGGTCTGAATGTAATCTCAGCATGTCACGCTCCCAGCTTCATTTCTGTGTCGCATGTGCTGCGTTGTCAGTATTTCATGCGATGCGTGCTGAGGCTTGCGGCCTGTTGATCCGTTGGTGTAGTATGGGAAATATTCTTCCCGTGACTTGTTATGGCATTCAAATTATGCTCCCAGTTGGTTAGAGACGATCCGCCATCTGTTTTGTCTAACTGCGGCTTAATCGTCCTTAGATAACTGCCATGGAAAGTGCTCCTTCACCCGGAGCAAAAAATTATGCGGCCATCATAGACGCTGGCCGGCTCCGCCCCCCTGTTTTTTGCCTTTTAACTATCCAGCACACCTGAGCCAATTATATGTCCAAGGAGAGTAACTGTGTAACTTTATAACGGTATTTGTTACCAAAGAACTGCAAAGCTGTTACGCTAAATTTCTAATCACAGTTGTATTGAAGCCGTTACGCTCACCTTCTAATTACAGTTGAATAAATTTGAACATTAGCACTGAATCTATTTGCTTTTAATATATTAAGATTGATACATTTGTGCCTTTTAAATATTCAATTCACCAATTTGTTGCTTACCATATGTTATCTATAGAATTAATTCTTTTATACCTGGAATTCTAGGGTTTATAAATATATGGTTCTAGTCTGTTTTTATAAGTGTTGTATAAGGGAGACGTCCCTTTATTAATTAGGAATAGCATTTGCTGTTGTTTTTATGTGTTATAAGAATTTTTAAATAAACAAGATTGTATAATACATTAGTTAGATTGGCATCATCATTTCCAAGCTTTTATTAGCGCTGCAAAATAAACCCCATTTGTTCCTCTGAGGCCCATATAGTGAACAAGGGGGTATACAAATGATACTTGCGATTACCATCCGCAGATTAGCTACACCGGTCAGTCCATTTCCTTAAGATGAAGACATCACCATAGTGCTCTGTGACCATACGCTCTATGAGCGTGTTGCTATATATCAACAAACCACTCCTCAGGTAGGTTCAGTCATCGAATCCCGGTGAGAGGGCCAGTAGCCACGGAAAACTTGAGATGACCACCTCGCTAACACACTCCGACTGTTTGTTTGGATTGTGTATGTGCTGTATGCAGGTCTGAATGGGGATGGGCTGGGTCCCTTTCACCTTTATTCACCGTTTGGAATTTTGATATCATTAAATATTATTCAATTTTATCTTTTTGATGTGCTAAGTATTTGTTATGTGATGAGTTTTGGGTATGTAGGCGATACCTTACTCGTGCACCCCTGATATAGAAGAATTTATCTATTTAATACGTATAAGTAATGCTGTTACATTGTGTTATTTTTGGAATATATATATATATATGTGTGTGTGTGTTTGTGCATTGGAGCTCTTTGCAGTTAAGTAGATGAAAAAGCATATTTGTGCAATATTCATATTTAATAAAGGTTTAACTATGTATTTACTGTAAATATTTCACATTCCAATTCTGCAAAAAAAAAACTGTGAAAAGACACTTTGTTTTTGTGTTTACTCCATGCATAATTTATTCTACACATAACTTTCTCACACGGCATTACTACTATAATATAAATACATTTCCTTATTTTGTTTGTTTCCTATTATTTGAAAGAAGTCATTTACAATCATTTCTTACTACAGCACATCTGTAAGGCTCTAGAAACCAATGTGACAGAATTCTTGTCAGGAAAATTAAAAAATGTTGAAATTTTTGCAAATTCATCTAATTATCTTATACTACAGTAATTTTTCCTTTCACATTTGTAAATATGTCACATGCAGTATTAAGAAAAATTTCCACTAAAACAAGGTTTAAGTTCCTGTTATAGTTTCTTTTCAGCAAACTCCATTCAATAAATTATTGTGCATTTATTGTTTTGTTTGGTACTTTATAAAATCATTACAAATACTTTCTCTATAATTTGCTTTGCATAATCCAAGAACATGAGAATATAATAGTTATAGTATTATCTTTTATTATGAAATATGTTTTCTTATTTTAAAATTACATTTGTTGCATTCTTCTAATGTAGCATACATCCTAAATAATAAAAGGCCAAGTGTGTTTGTCTGAAGCTGTCCTGCGCAGTAGAGACTGCGCGCAAGGACAAACACACATGGCCTTCCAACTGATTTGGAGTGTGGTGGAGTTGGCGTGGCCGGGCGGGTGCGATGTGGGCAGGGCCCGGGCATGACATGGGCGTGATGCGGGCGGGGCCGGGCATGACGCGGGTGGGGCCGGGCAGGGCCAGATGCCGGGGCCGACTGCTGAGACTGGAGAGCTCTAAAGAGGTGGGCTAGAGAGACTAGAGCAGAAGAGGGGGGGACAGCAAAAGAGAGGGGGAGAGTGCACAAAAGAGAGGGGGGAGAGAGCATAAAAGAGAGGGGGGAGAGAGCACAAAAGAGAGGGGGAGAGAGCACAAAAGAGAGGGGGGAGAGAGTGCAAAAAAGAGGGGGGAGAGAGCGCAAAAGAGAGGGGGAGAGAGCACAAAAGAGAGGGGGAGAGAGCACAAAAGAGAGGGGGAGAGAGCGCAAAAGAGAGGAGGGAGAGAGCACAAAAGAGAGGGGGAGAAAGCGCAAAAGAGCGGGGGAGAGAGCGCAAAAGAGAGGGGGGGGAGAGCCCAAAAGAGATGGCGGAGAGAGCGCAAAAGAGGGGGAGAGAGCACAAAAGAGAGGGGGAGAGAGCGCAAAAGAGAGGGGGAGAGAGCGCAAAGGAGAGGGGGAGAGAGAGCAAAAGAGAGGGAGAGAGACAGCAAAAGAGAGGGAGAGAGAGCAAACAAGAGGAGAGAGAGAGCAAATGAGAGGGGGGAAGAGAGAGAGCAAAAGAGAGGGAGAGAGACAGCAAAAGAAAGGGAGAGAGACAGCAAAAGAGGGGGAGAGAGAGAGCAAAAGAGAGGGAGAGAGAGAGCAAAAGAGGGGGAGAGAGAGCAAAAGAGAGGGGGAGAGGGAGAGCAAAAGAGAGGGGGAGAGAGAGAGCAAAAGAGAGAGGGGAGAGGGAGAGCAAAAGAGAAGGGGAAGAGAGAGAGCAAAAGAGAGGGGGGAGAGAGAGAGCAAAATAGAGGGGGAGAGAGAGCAAAAGAGAGGGGGGAGAGAGAAAGCAAAAGAGAGGGGGAGAGAGAGAGAAAAAGAGAGGGGAGAGAGAGTAAAAGAGAGGGGAGAAAGAGAGAGCAAAAGAGAGGGGAGAACGAGAGAGCAAAAGAGAGGGGGGATAGAGAGAGAGCAAGGGGTGGGACCGCTGTGCTGCAAAAAATCACCTGTGTACACAGGCTTTAGGACTAGTCTCAGATAATCTAATAAATGTGTTTATATTATTGGGGGTACAAATACACAATATCCATATAGAAAAACATACTTTAATTTTCCTTTAAATCCTACAGTCCTTTGACTGGTTAAAAACAAAATGCAGTAAATCCCACATATATTGCAGGGCACCAGCAACTTGCTTATTTAAAGGGATAGGAAACCAAACTTTTTTCTTTCATGATTCAGATAGAGCATTTTTCTTTGTTCTCTTGGTATCGTTATTTGAAAAAGTAATGTAAGCTTAGGAGCCTGCTTATTTTTAGTTCAGAACCATGGGTAATTCAAAATCTATTTTAATATAATGGACAGCCCTATAGCAAAGGGTAGAATGCTCGAGGATATCAGCATCAACCATAATGAGGGGGGATAGAGAGACTAGAGCAGCAGAGGGGAGATAAAGAGAGGGAGAGAGACAGCAAAAGAGAGGAGGAAAGTGCACAAAAGAGAGGGGGGAGAGAGCACAAAAGAGAGAGGGGAGGGAGTGCAAAAGAGAGGGGAGAGAGCGCAAAAGAGAGGGGGGAGAGAGCGCAAAAGAGAGGGGGGAGAGAGCGCAAAAGAGAGGTGGGAGAGAGCGCAAAAGAGAGGGGGAGAGATCGCAAAAGAGAGGGGGAGAGAGAGCACAAAAGAGACGGGGAGAGAGCGCAAAAGAGAGGGGGAGAGAGCACAAAAGAGAGGGGAAGAGAGCACAAAAGAGAGGGGGAGAGAGCACAAAAAGAGGGGGGAGAGAGCACAAAAGAGAGGGGGAGAGAGCACAAAAGAGAGGGAGAGAGAGCACAAAAGAGAGGAGGAGAGGGCACAAAAGAGAGGGGGAGAAAGCACAAAAGAGAGGGGGAGAGAGCGCAAAAGAGCGGGGGAGAGCGCGCAAAAGAGAGGGGGGAGAGAGCACAAAAGAGAGGGGGAGAGAGTGCAAAAGAGAGGGGGAGAGAGCGTAAAAGAGAGGGGGAGAGAGCGCAAAAGAGAGGGGGAGAGAGAGCAAAAGAGAAGGAGAGAGACAGCAAAAGAGAGGAGAGAGAGAGCAAATGAGAGAAGAGAGAGAGCAAATGAGAGGAGAGAGAGAGCAAATGAGAGGGGGGAAGAGAGAGAGCAAAAGAGAGGGAGAGAGACAGCAAAAGAGGGGGAGAGAGAGAGCAAAAGAGAGGGAGAGAGACAGCAAAAGAGGGGGAGAGAGAGCAAAAGAGAGGGGGAGAGGGAGAGCAAAAGAAAGGGGAGAGAGAGAGCAAAAGAGAGGGGGAGAGAGAGAGCAAAAGAGAGGGGGAAGAGAGAGAGAGCCAAAGAGAGGGGGATAGAGAGAGCAAAAGAGAGGGGGGAGAGAGAGAGCAAAAGAGAGGGGTAGAGAGCGCAAAAGAGAGGGGGAGAGAGAGCAAAAGATAGGGAGAGAGACAGCAAAAGAGAGGAGAGAGAGAGAAAATGAGAGGAGAGAGAGAGAAAACGAGAGGAGAGAGAGAGCAAACGAGAGGGGGAAGAGAGAGAGCAAAAGAGAGGGAGAGAGACAGCAAAAGAGGGGGAGAGAGACAGCAAAAGAGGGAGAGAGAGAGAGAGCAAAAGAGAGGGAGAGAGACAGCAAAAGAGGGGGAGAGAGAGCAAAAGAGAGGGGGGAGAGGGAGAGCAAAAGCGAAGGGGGGAGAGAGAGAGCAAAAGAGAGGGGGGAGAGAGAGAGCAAAAGAGAGGGGAGAGAGAGAGAGCAAAAGAGAGGGGAGAGAGTAAGAGCAAAAGAGAGGGGGAAGAGAGAGCAAAAGAAAGGGGGAGAGAGAGAGCAAAAGAGAGGGGAGAGAGAGAGAGCAAAAGAGAGGGGGGGAGAGAGAGAGCAAAAGAGAGGGGGAGAGAGAGAGCAAAAGAGAGGGGGAGAGAGAGTAAAAGAGAGGGGAGAGAGAGCAAAAGAGAGGGGGGTAGAGAGAGAGCAAGGGGTGGGACCGCTGTACTGCAAAAAATGGCCCAAGTACACAGGCTTTAGGACTAGTCTCAGATAATCTAATAAATGTGTTTATTATTGGGGGTACAAATAGACAATATCCATATAGAAAAACATACTTTAATTTTCCTTTAAATCCTACAGTCCTTTGACTGGTTAAAAAAATGCAGTAAATCCCAGGGCACCAGCAACTTGCTTGTTTAAAGGGATATGAAACCAAACTTTTTTCTTTCATGATTCAGATAGAGCATGCAATTTTAGGTAACTTTCTAATTTACTGCTATTACCTATTTTTCTTTGTTCTCTTGGTATCTTTATTTGAAAAAGCAGAAATCTAAGCTTAGGAACCTGCTTATTTTTGGTTCAGAACCATGGGTAAATCAAAATCTATTTTAATATAATGGGCAGCCCTATGGCAAAGGGTAGAATGCTCGAGGATATCAGCATCAACCATAATGACTTGAGTGAGAAAGAATTTTTATTTTGTGATTCAGATAGAGCATTCAATTTTAAGCAACTTTTTAATTTACTCCTATTATCAAATTGTCTTCATTCTCTTGGTATCTTCATTTGAAAAGCAAGAATGTAAGTTTAGATGCCGGACCATTTTTGGTGAACAACCTGGGTTGTTCTTGCTGATTCTGTCCAGAGTACTGAAACAAAAATTGGCTGGCTCTTTAGCTTAGATGCCTTCTTTTTCAAATAAAGATAGCAAGAGAACAAAGAAAAATTGATAATAGGAGTAAATTAGAAAGTTGCTTAACATTGCATGCTCTATCACAAAAGAAAAAAATTGGGTTCAGTGTCCATTTTACATTATTACATTATACAGATGTGTGCAGTGAGAGTGGATTTAAGCAATTTGATGTAATATTGGTTTTGTCAGGGTATCTGTGAATGTCAGTAGACAATACATATATATAATAAGATAAAATAAGTATGCAACCTATCAAATATTAAATTTGAGCATGCTCATTTTATCGCTGAATACATTCTGTGTATTGCAATTCTGAGGTCAGACCTGAGATAACTTGTTGACTACACATCAAAATTCAATCCTCCTCCATCTTCATGGTTACACAGGAGAGAACAAAGGATTTAGACCTTTGTATAAATAAGACCAATGGGCCACTTCAAAGTAAATATTAGCATTATGGAACCCTCAGATGTGTATGCCCATATATGGGTTTGCTGCCCAAAATGGATAATAGATTTACAAACCCCCCTCACTGCTCAATACATCTAAGAGAAAGACAAAGGGAAAACATTTGGTTCAATCAGTGAAAATAGATGATTAACCAAGCCAGGATACATCATGGGATGTTGGAGACAAGATTCTCTACATAAGTCAGATACACATATGTACTGGCTAGCAGAAACACATGTTTTGCATTATAACTTTGAAATCCATTTTAAAATACAACTTATGTGTAATTTTCAGTATTGTAAAAAAAATTATGTTTGTGGATCTAAGAAGCAGTGCCTAACAGTAACATATTAGATACGTATTTGCTGAACTTAATAAGTAGCTGTATAGTAAATGTAAATAGATAAGTCTGTTTGGATAATATTAAATATGAAATTAATTGAGTATAAATTCATATAAGTTAACATTCTCCATTCCCAGACTATATTAACAACAAATATGTATATGTATTGATCTGAAACATACTATTTTGGATTAATGTCTGTTGTATTGAATAATAGCTGCATTGATAGATGTATAAATGTTTGACTCATTTCAAAATAACAACATCTGTTTCTTTATTTTTCAGACAACAAGATGTCCTATGAAAATTGGTCATAAACATAAGTTCATGCATTCAAAAATTATTAGAAACATGAAATTTAATGTATTCATATTAAGATACAATACAATGCCAGGATGTTGAATGCTATGATTCTGTGAAGAAAAATAATTAACAGTATATTGCTTACTAGTATGATGCTAGAAGTATACTCATATTTAGTCTCTATAGATACATGATAAGTCATATTAGATGGGACAGATATGTGACCAGACAGGTTTTTTAAAGGGACATTAAACCCCAAAAAATCTTTCATGAATCAGATAGAGGAAACTATTTTTGAAGGGTTTCCGGTTTACTTCTGTTGTCAATTTGTTTTCGCTCTCATGCTATTCTTTGTTGAAGAGATACCTAGGTAGGTGGCGTGCACATGCCTGAAGCACTACATGACAGGAAATAGTGCTGTCATCTAATGCCCCTGCTAATGTATAACATTTTTGCAAAACTGCTGCTATATAGTGCTGCAGACACGTGCACACTCTTGAGCTTACATTTCTGTTTTTCCACAAAGGATAACAGGGAAACTGGGAAGATTTGATGATAGAAGTAGATTGGAAAGTTGTTTAAGATGTTATGTTCTATCTAAATCATGAAAGAGAAAAATTGGGTTTATGTCCCTTTAATATCAAGAAATATTGAGTATATTAAATATACAATTAAAAGATACATAGTAAACTGTATTTACTGTAGCAGTATTGATAATGAGACTGCATTTCTGGTTGTCTGCTGCCACCTATAGTTCAAAGATGGTATCACAACCAAAAGGTAAATGGCTACTCAGGGAGGCGTTCCCCAAATAACCAAGCGATGTTCAGCTCAAAGGGCCTATCAAAGACAAGTTTCCGCGGGGCGTATCTCATATTCACCAATGATTAGAATAAAAATGTGTGGGGTATATAACGTGATATAACCTCATGCAAGAAGAAAGAAAGGGGTCTTTGGTGCTGAGTTTTGACTGACAAACTGTTGCCTTGGAATCCAGTCTCTATAAAGAAAATCTGTGACTAACTTCCTTATCCATATTGCAAAAATACCTCTCAAAATTTATGAGGTGAACTTCAATTTTATCTGGTAACGTACAAAAGGTTATTTCATACTTTTATATTTAAATCAGAGATATTCTAAAGCTTTAGTTAGATTGTAGTAAGTATACTGGTATTAAATATTAATGTTTAGAAAGAATTTCGTATTTTGATATCATAAATTAATTACAGTTATTGGTATATATATATATTTTAGAATTTGTCTTATTGTAGCTAAATAAGAGATCATTTCAGGTCACACATATTGGCATATAAATTGGCTGTTTGCATTAATAATATATACAATTTCTGGTGTTTTTAATTTAAGTTATATAGAATCACTTGTGGGCTAAATAACTTAATTATACTTGTCTGAAAGTTATCTTAAATATATTTAAATCCAGTAAGATTTGGGTGAAGTATCTTGCTATATTGTTTATCTAAACACTGTGAAGTTAGCGGTCCATATTCTGGTATTTTATTGTGGTATTTTAATGCGATTCATTGGCCTCTAGTTATCAACGTGTCTACTTACCTGCCATCACCGGCCCCAATATGCTCGCCTAAGCTCGCCTCACATCGCCGCAGCAGATCTGAATACGCTTGCCAAAGTTATAAAAAAAAGCTGTCAAAAAGCCGCGCACCAAGTACGGGGCGATGAGCAGCGGACTGTGATAGTTATCACTCATCCGATCTCTCTGTTCTTCGGCTTTTTCCCAGCTTTATTGATAAGCTGTCACTAAGCACCCACACTAAACTACACTGTTCTACCCCCTATACCGGCGCCCCCGGAGCCCCCCGCAACTAAATAAAGTTATTAACCCCTAAACAGCTGCTCCTAGACCCCGCCGCAACTATAATAAATGTATTAACCCCTAAACCGCCGCTCCCAGAGCCCACTGCCACTCTAATAAACTGATTAACCCCTAAACTGCCGCTCCCGGACCCCGCCGCCATCTACATAATACCTATTAACCCCTATCCTGCCCCCCCTATACTGCTGCTACCTATAATAAATGTATTAACCCCTATCCTGCCGATCCCGTACCCCGTCGCAACTAAATAAATTGTTTAACCCCTAAACCACCGCTCCCGGACCCTGCCGCAACCTATATTAAACTTATTAACCCCTAATCTGCCCCCCCTACACCGTCGCCACCTATAATAAATTTATTAACCCCTATCCTGCCCCCCCTATACCGCCGCAACTTATAATAAAATTATTAACCCCTAAACCTAAGTCTAACCCTAACCCTAACACCCCCTATCTTAAATATTAATTAAATACATCTAAATAAATATAACTCTTATTAAATTAATTATTCTTATTTAAAACTAAATACTTACCTATAAAATAAACCCTAATATAGCTACAATATAACTAATAATTATATTGTAGCTATTTTAGGATTTATTTTTATTTTACAGGCAAATTTCAATTTATTTTAACTAGGTACAATAGCTATTAAATAGTTATTAACTATTTAATAGCTACCTAGATAAAATAAAGACAAATTTACCTGTAAAATAAAAACTAACCTAAGTTTCAATTACACCTAACACTACACTATCATTAAATAAATTATTACAATTTAAAACTAAATACTTACCTGTAAAATAAACCCTAAGATAGCTACAATCTCAATGAGAGATTTGATTCCCATAAGTCCTGCTTACATTGAATGAGCCATTGTAGCTGAATGGTTAAGGCTATCATAGGATTTATATTTATTTTACAGGTAACTTTGTATTTATTTTAACTAGGTACAATAGTTATTAAATAGTTAATAACTATTTAATAACTACCTAGATAAAAGAAATACAAAATTACCTGTAAAATAAATCCTAACACTACACTATCATTAAATAAATTGAATTAATTAACTACAAGTAGCTACAATTAAATACAATTAAATAAACTAACTACAGTACAAAAAAATAAAAAAAAACAAAGTTACAAAAAATAAAAAAATATTACAAGATTTTTAAGCTAATTACACCTAATCTAAGCCCCCTAATAAAATAACAAAGCCCCCCAAAATAAAAAAATGCCCTACCCTATTCTAAATTTAAAAAGTTAACAGCTCTATTACCTTACCAGCCCTTAAAAGAGCCTTTTGCAGGGCATGCCCCAAAGCTAACAGCTCTTTTGCATGTAAAAATAAAATACAACCCCCCAACATTAAAACCCACCACCCACATACCCCTACTCTAACCCACCCAATCCCCCCTTAAAAAAAAACTAACACTACCCCCCTGAAGATCATCCTACCTTTAGTCATCTTCAGCCAGCCGACCACCGATGGAACAGAAGAGGACATCCGCAGCGGCCGAAGTCTTCATCCAAGGGGCACTAAAGAGGTCTTCCATACGATAGAAGTCTTCATCCAGACGGCGTCTTCAATCTTCATCCATCCGGAGCGGAGCCATCTTCATCCACCGATAGGATTCTATCAGCCAATCGGAATTAAGGTAGGAAAAATCCAATCAGCCAATAAGATTGAGCTCACATTCTATTGGCTGATCAGAACAGCCAATAGAATGCAAGCTCAATCTGATTGGCTGATTGGATCAGCCAATCGGATTGAACTTGAATCTGATTGGCTGATTGGATCAGCCAATCAAATTTTTCCTACCTTAATTCCGATTGGCTGATAGAATCCTATCAGCCAATCAGATTCAAGTTCAATCCGATTGACTGATCCAATCAGCCAATCAGATTGAGCTCGCATTTCGGGATCCACAGGATAGGGGTTAATAAATTTATTATAGGTGGCGGCGGTATAGGGGGGGCAGGATAGGGGTTAATAGGTATTATGTAGGTGGCGACGGGGTCCGGGAGTGGTGGTTTAAAGGTTAATACATTTATTATAGTTGCGGTGGGTTCCAGGAGCTGCGGTTTAGGGGTTAGCATGTTTAATGTTGGTGGCGGCGGTGTAGGGGGGCAGATTAGGGGTGTTTAGACTCGGGGTACATGTTAGGGTGTTAGGTATACACACTTCCCATAGGAATCAATGGGATGTCGGGAAGCAGCGAACATGAACTTTCGCTATGGTCAGACTCCCATTGATTCCTATGGGATCCACCACCTCCAGGGAGGCGGATTGAAAACCAGGTACGCTGGGCCAGAAATGTGCCGAGCGTACCTGCTAGTTTTTTGATAACTAGCAAAAGTAGTCAGATTGTGCCGAACTTGTGTTCGGAACATCTGGAGTGATGTAAGAATCGATCTGTGTCGGACTGAGTCCGGCGGATCGAAGCTTACGTCACAAAATTCTACTTTTGCTGGGCAGCATGGTTTGATGACTTAGGCGAATCAGCCTCGCCACAAATACGCTGCAGAATTCCAGCGTATTTGCGGTTGACGGCTTGATAACTAGTGGCTAATGTGAAATCCAATGAAGGAATAGCTATGATTAATCTTTTCATAAGGTGAAGATTAGATGAGAGATTTGATTCCCATAAGTCCTGCTTACATTGAATGAGCCATTGTAGCTGAATGGTTAAGGCTATCATAGGATTTATATTTATTTTACAGGTAACTTTGTATTTATTTTAACTAGGTACAATAGTTATTAAATAGTTAATAACTATTTAATAACTACCTAGATAAAAGAAATACAAAATTACCTGTAAAATAAATCCTAATCTAAGTTACAATGAAACCTAACACTACACTATCATTAAATAAATTGAATTAATTAACTACAAGTAGCTACAATTAAATACAATTAAATAAACTAACTACAGTACAAAAAAATAAAAAAAACAAAGTTACAAAAAATAAAAAAATATTACAAGATTTTTAAGCTAATTACACCTAATCTAAGCCCCCTAATAAAATAACAAAGCCCCCCAAAATAAAAAAAATGCCCTACCCTATTCTAAATTTAAAAAGTTAACAGCTCTATTACCTTACCAGCCCTTAAAAGGGCCTTTTGCAGGGCATGCCCCAAAGCTAACAGCTCTTTTGCATGTAAAAATAAAATACAACCCCCCAACATTAAAACCCACCACCCACATACCCCTACTCTAACCCACCCAATCCCCCCTTAAAAAAAAACTAACACTACCCCCCTGAAGATCATCCTACCTTTAGTCATCTTCAGCCAGCCGACCATCGATGGAACAGAAGAGGACATCCGCAGCGGCCGAAGTCTTCATCCAAGGGGCACTAAAGAGGTCTTCCATACGATAGAAGTCTTCATCCAGACGGCGTCTTCAATCTTCATCCATCCGGAGCGGAGCCATCTTCATCCACCGACAGGATTCTATCAGCCAATCGGAATTAAGGTAGGAAAAATCCAATCAGCGAATCAGATTGAGCTCACATTCTATTGGCTGATCAGAACAGCCAATAGAATGCAAGCTCAATCTGATTGGCTGATTGGATCAGCCAATCGGATTGAACTTGAATCTGATTGGCTGATTGGATCAGCCAATCAGATTTTTCCTACCTTAATTCTGATTGGCTGATAGAATCCTATCAGCCAATCAGATTCAAGTTCAATCCGATTGACTGATCCAATCTGCCAATCAGATTGAGCTCGCATTTCGGGATCCACAGGATAGTGGTTAATAAATTTATTATAGGTGGCGGCGGTATAGGGGGGGCAGGATAGGGGTTAATAGGTATTATGTAGGTGGCGACGGGGTCCGGGAGTGGTGGTTTAAAGGTTAATACATTTATTATAGTTGCGGTGGGTTCCAGGAGCGGCGGTTTAGGGGTTAGCATGTTTAATGTTGGTGGCGGCGGTGTAGGGGGGCAGATTAGGGGTGTTTAGACTCGGGGTACATGTTAGGGTGTTAGGTGTACACACTTCCCATAGGAATCAATGGGATGTCGGGAAGCAGCGAACATGAACTTTCGCTATGGTCAGACTCCCATTGATTCCTATGGGATCCACCACCTCCAGGGAGGCGGATTGAAAACCAGGTACGCTGGGCCAGAAATGTGCCGAGCGTACCTGCTAGTTTTTTGATAACTAGCAAAAGTAGTCAGATTGTGCCGAACTTGTGTTCGGAACATCTGGAGTGATGTAAGAATCGATCTGTGTCGGACTGAGTCCGGCGGATCGAAGCTTACGTCACAAAATTCTACTTTTGCTGGGCAGCATGGCTTGATAACTTAGGCGAATCAGCCTCGCCACAAATACGCTGCAGAATTCCAGCGTATTTGCGGTTGACGGCTTGATAACTAGTGGCTAATGTGAAATCCAATGAAGGAATAGCTATGATTAATCTTTTCATAAGGTGAAGATTAGATGAGAGATTTGATTCCCATAAGTCCTGCTTACATTGAATGAGCCATTGTAGCTGAATGGTTAAGTGTCTAAGCTCTCTCGACCATGGTCTCGAGTTCGAATCTAGCGAAAACTTTTTATGACTATATAAATAAAAAAGTTTTTGTTTGACTAGAGTAGCGTATTAACAGTTATAGAAATACAATCGTAATGTTAAAGATTTTTACCGTTGGATATAAATGTTATATAAAGCAAAGTGCTATGTGAAAACAAAATTAATAAAAACATCAGAGTTAAAGAGAATATAGCATGTACCAATTAATGGAATTAATCAACTTTTTTCAGTGTTTTGGAGGTCTTGTGTGTTAGAAAGCTTCTAAAGAATGAAACCAGTTGAAAAGGAAAAATGGTGATGAATTATTTGATAAATAAAAAAACAGGATAATAATATCAGATGGACGATTGAAAAAACCAAGATAGAGTTAACAAGGAAAATCCTATAAAAGAGTAAGCACAGCTGGTGGAGGGAATCTTGACAAAGGCTCCCTGGAGAGCTGAAACGCGTAGAAACAACACCAGTATCCAGCTTGCTTGGAAGAGACACGGATCCACTCCCAGGACCGTTAAGCCAGTACCAGTGAAAGCTTGCATTGCTGAGCAGACGGTAGGAGTAAAGAATAAACGTAAGTGTGCACACTTAGAAGAAAGTAGAACAGCAATACCACAACAGTACATTATAGGATCACAGGCTAGTGGCCGAAGTTAACCACCCCCTACACCGGAATACCGGGTGAGCGAGAACTGTCAGAGGGCTTGCCGTAGCAGTGAACTGAAGGATATCTGGCGGCAGCTGTTGATTGATTTGTTTTAAAAAACCCGCTGATATTTGGAAGTATATTTGAAAGTGAACTGATCATTTGAAAGTATATTTGAAAGCGATCTGATCATATCACCTACCCTATCAGACTTTAGGAGTTATTTTAAACAATACGGTTCATTCTTTACTGCAACACAAACAAAGTATCTGCTGAGGAGATATACAGACCGCCGAGTCTTGAAGTTTGATTTTTTTTATACTAGTGCATAAGTATTGCATAAATATTTACGCTACAATTGCACCATTTCAATTTTGCAGTTTTAAGTGTACGTGCATTGCATGAGTAACATTTGTTATATATTTTTAAAGGACTGTTCTGTATAGAGAGATAGTCTTATATGCTAATTTATTTTAAAGAATTGACACCGGTGTTTTAATGTAGTAAGTCAGCGAATTTTTATATACAATTTATGTGATTATTACTTAAATTGCCATTAAATTGCCAATAAATTGTTCATCCCTGTTAGAATTCACATTTGCAGCAATTTGCTTTATTTATTTATTTATATCTTTATTTTATTATATTTTTTTTTTGTTAATTTAACCTTCATAATTAATTGCCAGATAGCCTTGGTTTGGCGCCACCTCCCCCCTCTTTGTGTTTTTTAGGGGCCAATGTGAGTAAGGTTAATTTTAAAGGTATATTTTTAAGATCTGTTGTATAGAATATTGTAACAGAATAAGCATGCATAGTTGATTCAAAGATAGTCTCTATTTAATATATTTCAATGTGTTTATAAATTTTAACTAATTTAAAGAATTAAGGAATAAATATTAATTTCAATTGTTTCATATATACATTTTAATTGGAGGCACTGCTAGAAGATTATTATATTTATCATATTGATATAACATATTTTGTAGTAAATAAAGATTATTATCTAGAAGAAAAAAATAAAAAACATTAATAAAAAAAGTAAAACTATTTTTTTTATTATTATTATTTCAAAATTAATATTAATATTTTGAAGGTTTTTTTTTTTTTTTGTCTCTTGTTGGTCAAAATTGTATTAGCGTTTTAATTTAACCAAATACTAAGCCAAAATAATAATGTCTGTTACTAGAAGTGAATCCAATGAATCTATACGTTTTGTTGAAATATGTTTCCCAAAATTACCCCTCACTAAGGGCAATCTCCTTAAGAGAGACATTATAGGCCACATTAAAAAGAGGTGTAATATTGCGGTTGATTTAAATGATTATATGGATATGCTTGCAATTAAGGCTAAACATATTGCTATTGATGATGGAAGGTAGAATGAAAAAAGTGAATTGTTTCAAGAATTATTAAAAATTAATCAATGCAAAAATCTCAAAAAACAGGATGAACTAATACTCAAATCCTGGCCCCTCATAATATGCATTAATGACGAAATGTCCACGCGCCTTATAGAAAAGGAATACAGGGGCTAGAAGAAGAGAGTTTAGAAATAGCCGAAAATGAAATTGTTACATTTAAGCAAGACATGGCCGCCTTAAATAAGCATAAACTAAATTTACTAGCCAAAATACAAGAGTTAAATAAACAACTCGTGCAAAGCCAGAAAGAACTTAGTGTCCTGAAAAGGCAGTTTATCAATAATACACCCCGTTCTGTTAGCAATGAGGATAATGCAGATACGTTAAAAAAACCTTAAAGAATTAATGAGAAGTGAAATACAGAACTTTAGGGAAGAGTTTAAACAAAGGACCCCTTTCGGGTCAGAAATAAACTTCCCACATAGACAGTCACCTCATGTTATAAATTCAGGGAACTGCTACACTTCAGAGGGGGGTGGTAGTGATTATACTGAGTCAGAGGGCGGAGCCAGCTACCCAGATAGCCCACGTAGTACTAATGTACATAGGGGGTCTCCTTATAGTAAAAGGGCAGATAGGGAACGCTAAACCCTAACAAGAAGGTCCCTAGGAAAGCCCAAGATACGTCTAATAAGGTATATGACACCCCTAAAATAATTACTTTTTTAAGTGGTGCAGTACCGAAGTTTTCCAACAAGGAAACCAATTCTATAATTGACCACTTAGTGACTTATGAAAATGCTTTATCCATAATGAATGTTACTAGTGAGCAGTCAAAAATTGAATTTCTGCCCTGGGTATTTGAGGGTAAACATCACAAAGTCTTCGCTTCACTAAAGGATAAGAATATTCATTCCTGGAGTGAAACAAAAAATCAGTGCAAAAAGATGTTTGGGCAATATCGCACTAAAACCGCTGCAAAAATAGCTGTATATGGTTTAAAATGTAGTGCCAATCAAAGCCCTATAGAATTCCTTTCTGTACTAAAAAGTGCGTACAGTATTGCCGAAGACTACCCCATATTTGAAAGCTCAGAGTTTGTGAATTTATTTCTTGAAGCACTGCCCTCACACATCAAAATGAATTTGGCTAGAGATTTTGATGAGCGCTGCTCATTGGACTGGATGATCAAAGAGAGTACAAAGTTATACTCTATTCAGCAGTCTGGTGAACAGGGGGTTAAAAAGGAACCAAGGTCCAGCCCCAAAATTGTGGCAGAAACTAGGGTGTCACCTAGTCCCCTCAATTTGGAGTCTAACAAGAAAACTTATGCCGAGGTGGCCCGAGAAAACAGGCCTTCCCCACAAAGTTTTAACTCTGCCCCCCCCCCATCATGGGCCGATGTGCAGAGAGAATATACTCAAAATGGGGGGCATACCCAAACAAATAGTTATCCCCAACAGATGAACACCCACAAGGTATAAGTACCCCCATAAAAATAAATATCAAAAGTGTCAAAAATACTCTCAGGGTAACCAGACACCCCAAGTAAATAGTGCTCCCCAAAATATTAATGCTAAACAAGTTGAACCCCAAAGACAACCACGTCAAAATAGGAATAATAACTATGATTCTGAGGGATCCCAAGGATCCAGAAATCAGTACCCTGGCCCTGGGACATCAAAAAATCGATCCATGGGTAAAGATAGCTTGTCTATTCAAGTGGGCCAGCTCAGTACGCAAGTAAGTCAATTATGTACACTATTTACTAATATGAGTCAAGCTTTGATTTCTCAGAACCCTACTAATCCTTTTTTAGGGGTACAGCCAGTGGCCAGCAATGGGCCACAGGCACAGTCATAAATACTGCTGTATTACCTGAGAGAGAGGGGAGAGATATACCAAATGAAATTATAAATGTCAATAATGGTACTAATCATATTCTATCCCTACAGCAGAGAAACAGACGTTTTAGCTGTGATGACAAGCAACCTCAGCCGGGAAGCTCTAACTAACGTCTTCTTTTGCAGTTTTCTCCTAACCTTATTTCCACAGATGCAGTACACAGGAACCCTGTCAACCCTATTACAGAGGAAAGGACTGGTAAGAATGAAGTTTCTTCTGCATCAGATAACGTGGCGAATACAGGTAAATCGTGGTGAAGCCCACAAATATGTTATCATGCTAATTTTATGTGTGAAATGGTAGAAACTGCAGGGCGATATTATGTATTAGATGAAGTCCAGGATTCAGTTACCAACCCTATCATGGGATTAATTGATACTGTATCTCAGGCAACTATTTCATCCCACAGGTACTACACACAGCTAAATGAGCTAACACCCCACAAACCTAAACTAAAATAATTTGATGGTTCATTAATAGGTGTTGGGGTTTACTCTCTCAAAGTCTACTGTACGGCATGGTTAAAACTAAGGCTGGGGAACAGAGTAATAAGACACCCTGTCATTATAGTGGATCTGCCAACTGATAGTTTAATTATTGGTAGTGATCTCCTGAAGCGATTAAGCACCATAATTGATTGCATAAATAATGTAATTTGGTCACAAGTAAAAAGGCCTATTAATTATGAGCGGTCCGGTATATCTTGCACCAGACATAACTGTCACGTGGTAGAAGAGAAGACAGATGCTGTGGAGATTAATTTCAGGAACAGGACTCTGTACCTGAAATCAATATCCTACAAATAGATGATCAGACTCCTTTAAGTGGCTCTGATGGTAATACTTTTAAATTTCGTCTGGAAAGATAGTAAATATTTCCTTAGACGGTAATGTATTAACCATATACCTCCCCAAGAGGGAGCCTAAATTCCCTAAAGGGGGAGATCATTCGCAATTCCTTGCAGAAATTGAGAAGGTTAAAGGGACATTAAACCCCAAATTTTTCTTTCATAATTCAGATAGAGAATAAAATTAGAAACAACATTCCAATTTACATCTATTATCTAATTTGCTTAATTAGTTAGATATTCTTTGTTGAAGAAATAGCAATGCGCATGGGGAGCCAATCACACAAGGCATCTATGTGCAGCCACCAATCAGCAGTGACTGAGCATATCTAGATATGCTTTTCAGCAAAGGATATCAAGAAAATGAAGCAAAATAGATAATAGAAGTAAATTAGAAAGTTGTTTAAATTGCATGTTATTTCTAAAGCATGAAAGAAAAAAAAATGGGTTTCATGTCCCTTTAAGGATGATCTATTTATCCCTATGCAAGTACATGACCTTGGAATAACCAAGTATGCCAAATTGAGCTTAAAACAGGAAGCTAGCTATATAAGCGAAGGTTTATTAGTGCAGATAGCTGAACATAAATTGATTAACTATCTTTATCTCCAAGATCTCTTGGTCCATGACCTGAATGACAAGTGTGAAAGCTATAACATCACAGCTAAGTGTTTATTATATATCCCCATAGTTAATAAATCAGCGAAGCACCTGTTTTTAGTTTTAAATACTCCCCATAATCAAATATACATAGGCAATGATCTCTTACATAGATATGACATACAAATAGATTTGATTAACCTTTGCCTCTGGAGAAGGTTAAAGGGGGACCCTGAAGTTTTTCAGGATGAAAATGGTGCCCTGAAATCAAACCAGCAAATGCCATATGCTGTGAATATGCAGGTGTCTAACAATGTTGTAAACCCTGCAGGGGCTGATAAATTCCTCTTATCTTTACAGGTAAAAAGAGGTCAGAAATTAAAAACTTGTGAAACACTAATTTGCATCTCCCATAGAATGCAAGATCTGGGTATAACAATGACCCATATGGTAAATATTGGAACTATTCCAATACATGTTATTGTGCATAACATGACCCTACAGGATATCACCTTATCCAAGGTACCAAACTTTTGGATACCAGAATAATGTAATTGAGCTAATACCTGAAGGATACTTAACTGAAGAACAATTAATAGAACAAACCTCTGCATCTATGCTAGAGGGACTATTTACAATTCAGTCTATTTTTCCCTTCAGCTCAGAGGAAGGCATCTGTAAAATTGAAGAAGCCTCTCTAGTATTTGATCAGCCGATCAAATAGCAAGAATACCCCAATACCCAGAGTCATGGGGGCAATGTAAATTATAATCAAGGGGGTCTCACCTCTAGGTTGGAAGAAGCCTAAGAGATAGGACAGCCTGAAATCTTTCCAGGATTTCAGCAAATAGTCGAAGAGCAAATCTCCTTAGCTAATGGCTGTTCCAGTGATGACGAACGCCAACAGCTACGAGAACTCCTGATGGAGTACAAGGATATTTTTGCTGGGGATTCTTATGACTGTGGAACTACAGACTTGCACATTGCACGAATCCAAACAGATCCCAATGCATCACCTGTCTTTGTTAAACAGTACAGACTTCCTTTAGCCTCATGTGATTCTCTTGCAGAGATCATAAGAAATCTGGAAGAAAGGGGTTTTATCTGAAGGGTGCATAGCTCTTATAACAATCCTATTCTAGGTGTCCTTAAGCCCAATGGACAATGGCATTTGTGCTCTGACTTAAGACAGCTAAACAAACGAGTGTACATGTCTGGCTGGCCTGTGCCATATATTGACCAGTGCCTAGTGCAGATGCAGGGATCTAAAATATTCACTGCCATTGATTGTGCACAGGGATATTGGACCATAAAGATACATGAGGAGGACCAGTATAAGCTTGCATTCTCATTCCGAAAGGTTCAGTATGCATTCCAAATGCTCCCGTTTGGATACATATATTCAGGACATGAAGTTGCTGTATTCATGCATAAGGCTATGTCTGATGCACTGGAAAGGGGGACCTTATCTTATGTTGATGATGTTTTAATCAAAAGCACAGACTTTTAAAAACTCATCAAAGAACTTAAACACATCCTCAACCAATGTAAAGGGGCAGGTGTCAAATTATCCCTACAAAAAGCTCAATGGTGCCGCTCTCGTGTAAACTTCTTAAGACATGAAATTACTTCTGAAGGATTAAATCCTCAGAATTAAAAGGTGGAAGCTATAATAAATTCTAAGAACCCAACTAACTTAAAGGAATTGAGATCATTCCTGGGTATGATGAATTATTCTCGCAAATGTATTGATAATTATGCAGAATTAGCTAAACCACTGTTACTTTTTCTAAAGAAGGATGTGAAATGGCACTGGAGTGAGACTCAAGAGACAGCCATCAAGGAGCTGAAGAGAAAACTCACTCAATCACCTTGCTTAGCGTACCCTGAAGGTGGTAAACCTTTCTACTTAGAAACAGATTACACAGATATAAGCATGAGTGCTGTTTTATACCAAAAGCATGATAATTTAAGCAAAGTCATTGCTTATGCGAGCAAAACTTTAAACCCAGTAGAAATAAAATTTAGTGATTGTGGAAAAAGCCTTCTTATCTACTGTATGGGCTCTACAAAATTTCCGCAGCTATATATAGGGCGAGAAAATTATTGTAGAAACGGCCCACCAGCCTTTGCTATATCTGCAAAGTGAGAGAATAAGAGATGGAAATCTGTCTATCAGCCGCATAACAGCTTGGACTCTTTCCTTACAAGGCTGGCCTTTAGAAATACGCTATAAGGAAAACAAAAAGAATCAAGTCATACAGGGGCTTGCTGAGCTTCATGACTGTACTGCTAAGGATCATGGGGAAGAGTTATTAGAAGATGATTTCCTGGAGGAACAATTGCTTTCCCCATATAAAATATACAATGAGGACCAGTGTCAAACATTACCTTGGGTATATGTTGATGGTTGTTCTTACCATGCCACTATTGATAATAAGCGCAGATTAGTCGCCGGCATTGGTATAACTTGGGCAAGTGTATTCCCAATATTTCTGTAGGTTTCAACATTGGACCAAGATCCAGTCAAGTTGCAGAACTAACTACTGTTCTAAACACCATTGAGATGGCTATTGAACACGATATTCATGAATTTGTGATCATTACTGACTCAAATTACATGCATGACAGTTTTGTTGACTACCTGCCAACTTGGAAAAGAAATGGCATGCAAAAAACTAACAACAATCCAGTCAAACATGACAAGTTGTTCTGCGAGATTGAAAATCTAGTGGTGGCCAATGAGTTAACCATACACTGGAAAAAGACCAAGGGTCATTGCAGGGTTTTAGGTCCTGATAAGGAAGGCAATGATCTTGCGGATTCATTAGCCAAACAAGGAGCCATAACTGGAGAACTCCTTAATATCGACCACTTAATGGGTGCAGTCCAGGTAGAAGCCATACTAGAAACCAGGCTAAACAACAAAGTGAGCCTTACCTGGTACAATGGAGTCAAGATTCTCCTAGTCATGACCTAATCACTAGTCAAAGAGAACACCCCATTGTAGACCTCTTCTATAAACACATAGAAGATCCTGAAAGCAACCCTATCTCAAAAGATGACTGTATTGGTAAGGAAGATCTTAGAATCTTAATGAGATCCAAATCACAATTCAAGTTACAGGATGGTTTGTTAATTAGAACCTCCAAAACAGGCATCCAGCAATGGGTGGTACCTACAAAGTTCAGAGGTCAAATGCTTCAACATGCCCATGATGCCCTCACATCCGGTCATCGTGGCGCCAAGTTAACATATGAAATATTGCGTGACTACACATTTTGGCAGCACATGCTGAAGGATGTTCAAACCTACTGTCAAGGTTGTTTAATCTGTACACAGTTCCAACCCACTGTGCCAACGCATAGAGCGCCATTGCAGGAAAGGGAGATGCTAATGCCATAGTCAGATATAAAAATTGATTTTATTGTTCCAGTAACAAGCTCATCAAGAGGTAACAAATACATGTTGACAGTAACGTGAGTATTCACTAAATGGGTAGAGTGCATCAGTGCACCTAACAATAGTGCTGAAACATGCGCAGCATTGCTCATCAACCACGTGTTTCCAGATTTGGTTTACCCCAGAGAATCGAATCCGATCAGGGAACCCACTTCACTAGCGAAGTGATGACCAAAATGTGGAAAATACTAGGGATTTAAAAGATAGCTCCATATTGCATATAGAGCTGCCTCTAGTGGTGGTGTAGTGCATTACAACCAGTCTATTGTGAAAATCCTCAAAATGTTTGTGAGTGAAACTGGAAAAGACTGGGATGTATTTTGAATTGATGACTGGTAGAAGAATGGTTCCACCTTAACACCTACTGTACCGTTCATCAGACAAGAACTTGATAAATGCTACCAATATGCATCAATATGTGGAGAACTTAAGGAAGCACCTGCAATATGCCTTTGCATTTGCTCAAAGGAACATAGAAAAGGCTGCAACTGCCACTAAAACCTATTATGATTTCAAAACGTCCGAAAAGGAATATGAAGTAAATGATAAAGTTTATCTTTGGAAGAGATCAGGTTAAGGAGAAGAAATTTCTTCCATCATGGAAGGATCCTTTTGCCATTACTGACAAAATATCTCCAGTTGCTTATAAAATTAGGATACTTAAAAATGATACTTTTATGGACAAATGGGTCCATATTAATCAGTTGCGAGCATGCAATCCTAGATCCCAACTATAAGTCATAGAGGGAGAATGAAGTGTCATATCCCCAAATGCACTAAAGAAATATTGTAGTTTAAAGATGCCTAGCTAGCGAGCATAGAAGATAAGGATTGAAAAAAAGGTACTCTTCATAGAAGACTGTCTATGGTGGATACCATCAGTACACTCACCATGTACCACTGACTTTAAGCCAATTCCAATACATGTGTCCTACATATATTTGAATTGAAGGGGGAATTATGTCAGGGTATCTGTGAATGTCAGTAGACAATACATATGTCTGTTTGGATAATATTAAATATGAAATGAATTAAGCATAAATTCATATAAGTTAACATTCTCCACACCCAGACTATATTAACAACATCTATATATATGTATTGATCTGAAACATACCATATTGGATAATGTTCTGCTGTATTGAATAATAGCTGCATTGATAGATGTATAAATGTTTGACTCATTTAAAAATAACAACATCTGTTTCTTTATTTTTCAGACAACAAGATGTCCAATGAATATTGGTCATAAACATAAAGCCATGCATTCAAATTTTTTTAGAAACATGAAATATACTGTATTCATATTAAGATACAATACTATGCCAGGATGTTGAATGCTATGATTCTGTGAAGAAAAATAATTAACAGTAATTTGCTTACTAGTATGATGCTAGAAGTATACTCATATTTAGTCTCTATAGATACATGATAAATCATATTAGATGGGACAGATATGTGACCAGACAGGTTTTATAAAGGGACATTAAACCCCAAAAAATTATTTCATGATTCAGGTAAAGAAAACCATTTTTGAAGTGTTTCCAGTTTACTTCTGTTGTCAATTTTTTTTCGTTCTCATGTTATTCTTTGTTGAAGAGATACCTAGGTAGGTAGCATGCCCATGCCTAAAGCACTACATGACAGGAAATAGTGCCGCCATCTAATGCCCCTGCTAATGTATAACATTTTTGCAAAACTGCTGCTATATAGTGCTGCAGACATGTGCACACTCTTGAGCTTACATTTCTGCGTTTCCACAAAGGATAACAGGAAAACTGGGAAGATTTGATGATAGAAGTAGATTGTAAAGTTGTTTAAGATGTTATAATACGAAGATGGTATCGCAACCAAAAGGTAAATGGCTACTCAGGGAGGCATCTCCCAAATAACCAAGATATGTTTAGCTCGAAGGGCCTATCACAGACAAGCTTCTGTGGGGCGTATCCCATATTCACCAATGATTAGAATAAAAATGTGTGGGGTATATCACGTGATATAACCTCATGCAAGGAGAAAGAAAGGGGTCTTTGCTGCTGACTTTTGACTGACAAACTGTTACCTTGGAATCCAATCTCTATAAAGCAAATCTGGGCCTAAACTCTCTTAATTTATGAGGTGAACTTAAATTTTATCTGGTAACGTATATAAAAGTTTATTTCATACTTTATATTTAAATCAAAGATATTCTAAAGCTTTAATTAGATTGTAGTAAGTATACTGGTATTAAATATTAATGTTTACAGTTATTATATATATATATATATATATATTTTAGAATTTGCCTTATTGTAGCTAAATAAGAGATCATTTCAGGTCAGACATATTGGCATATAAATTGGCTGTTTGCATTAATAATATATATAATTTCTGGTGTTTTTAATTGACGTTATATAGAATCACTTGTGGGCTAAATAACTTAATTATACTTGTCTGAAAGTTATCTTAAATCTATTGAAATCCAGTAAGATTTGGGTGAAGTATCTTGGTATATTGTTTATCTAAACACTGTGAAGTTAGCGGTCCATATTCTGGTATTTTTTTGTTGT
This sequence comes from Bombina bombina, assembly GCF_027579735.1. NCBI lineage: Eukaryota > Metazoa > Chordata > Amphibia > Anura > Bombinatoridae > Bombina > Bombina bombina. The sequence continues at coordinate 727,444,403 of NC_069500.1, read as the reverse complement.
ATTTTAATGCGATTCAATGTGAGTAAGGTTAATTTTAAAGGTATATTTTTATGATCTGTTGTATAGAATATTGTAACGGAATAAGCGTGCATAGTTGATTTAAAGCTAGTCTCTATTTAACATATTTAAATGTGTTTATAAATTTTAATTAATCTAAAGAATTTAGGAATAAATATTAATTTCAATTGTTTCGTATATACATTTTAATTGGAGGTTATTTTAAAGAATAAATAAATAAATTGTATTATAACCCTGCTATATACTGACAGTTTAATAAAGTTATAGCAATGTAAGTGTAATTATGCTTTATTGTTGGTGTTATGGTTCAAGTTCTAGTGTCACAGAGATTTGTTTATCTGATATGAATAAGCCTTGAAAAGTACAGAAAGCTTTAAACATACAGAACCAAATTAAAGCTAAAGATTTTTATAAAATGGGAAAGTACAGGAAAAGCACAACAGAAATGTGAGAAATTATCTAACCTCACTGCACATGCCTGTAGGCTCTTGGAGCAGAATCTGTATTTACAATCTAATGTGGTAATGAGATGTCTTGCTCAAAGAGCTTACAAACTTGTTAATCTCAGAATATCTTACCTTAGATACTTACAGTTTAGTAAAATAAAAATCCTTGAAGGATATCTGCCATCAGCATGTATACTGCTGGCCAGAAGTGCATCAGTTTGATCTGAATTTATTTCAGATCGCCAGTTGTCTTTTCTTCACCGGGTCAAGCAGAAAAAACAGCTGCATCAGAAGCTGCACCTTACAGTATTCAATTATTGTCCCACCACCAGTGAGTTTGCAGCATATACATTGCAGACCCATGCTGTGGAGTTTATATTCTAGGCCTTTACTAGATGTCCTTGCTTTAGAGCATGATGCAGTAATTCATACCATCCTTAAAGCTGGTTTAAAGCCTTTACTGCTGCAAGTCTTATAAAGATATGTAGAGTAAAAACAGAAAGGCATTGGTGTGTCCTACGGTTATGGCTATAATGCTTATAATGCTATAATATGTTTAAAATAATTATATAAAAAAATTAAAATATTTATTAAATTATATGTATTTTTAAATAAAGGTGTGAAGATAATATTGATTATTATTATGTATAGTTTGTATGCTATGTTTTGTCTCAGAGTACTTGTGCCCATTGGAACCTACAAAGTTTAAGCTATTACTTCTGTCATGTTTCTGTTTTATTTTACAATGTGACTTAGTATTATTCATTTGCTGAGTTGGGGTGATCATGGTAACACTACCTGTAGTAATTGGTGTTCATACCTGCAGCTCCCACCGGATGCCATTTACATTGTGTTGGAGGTAGTCACTGTTCTTCATACCAGCACATATACAAAGCTGTGGCTGTAAAGCACTAGCTGTACTGTAAGGTGCTGGCTGTGAAATAAAGATATTAGATAACTGATATTTACATGTATGTTATTATTGAAGCTCAGCAATATCAGTCTGGCAACTCTAGTAAGTGAGCAGCAGTTATGAGGATGGTTGCTGTGTGTTATCACTTGGTTTTGTGACATAACTACTGCATCACATAAGCCACTCCCCTAAGTCTGTCACCATGACAACCAGGGTTCACATTATACCATGACTATCAGTTTATCCTTTAGTTATGTTGTTAGTGTAGCTTTAACATAAGATGTTTAATTATGCACAGTAAAACAACTTTGTAATATACTCATTATTTATTTTTCCCCTTTTCATTTAATTTAGCACTGAAAATTGTACATTGACTTGGAACTGCATCCTGCTGACATTTCAGAGCTAACTCTGCCCCAAATAATTTCCTAACTGGCTTTAATAGATACCAACTGCAAAATAATTCACTTTATACTAAATTAATGGCAATGATTAGCCTTGTTGTCTGCCGACTCAAACTTATTTGGCTCCAGTTGCAGTAAAGACGATTCTATTTTGTTAAACAAATGTTTACACTTGACTGATATGTTATTATATAGGTCGGTAACAGAAATGTTTTTTAATTACAAGGTGTTTACTGTCCCTTTAAGTTCTAACAAAACTTTCATTATAAATCCTGTGTTTCCAGTGCTTATATGTTGGGAATAGATTATTAAAATGACATAAACTGCTTTCTTCTGGTAATATCTACAGAGCTATGGCTGAGCCTCAGGATCATGTTATGTGATTACCTCTGGGGTTACCAGCCATACTAATTATCATATGTAATTGTGCAGTGTAGCTAGTAAACTACAGGTGCTAGGTCTGCCATTATTTAATAGTAGATCCCCCACATTTAGAAGCATTTATATCTGTATCAATTTTATATTAATTATAGTTGATCTGAACCATACGAATAGGGTGTCCAGTATTTTAGCAGGCAGGCTATCCAGTAAAATCTGTACAAAAATACTGCACACTGTTTTTGGTTACTGCCAAAACTCCAATCCAAAATATAGTGCAGACAGCAGCACTTTATTCCATGAGAAGACCTTTATTGTTTAATGGTAGGGTCATGCAGCAACAACGTTTTGGGCATCTTGCCCTTAATGCTTTTAGCTGTTGAATTCGGTAATTGAAAAATGGCCCTGTAAATGTAACTAGTTTTTACATGTTATGTATAGGGTCATTTTTCACTGAAACAACAATGAAAAATGCTGTAAATAATCAGTGAAAATGGCTGACCGCTAATAAGCAGCTTACAAGAAAATATCACCGGAGTATCTCTATGTAAAAAAGGAAGATATTTTACCTTAAAAGTTCTTCAGCTCACCAGAGTAAGTGCTGTGTAAAAAGTTATACTTCAGCTACAAGTTGAAAAATCAAACAATACAATAGTCAATCAGCATTGCTGAGGTAATGTTTTGCCTTTGCTGTGATCTCATGAAATTTAACTGAAATCTCATGTGATTTAATAGAACTTACTTAAACTGAATAGGAAAATAACATGACTGTGCTTGCACATGAGGTGTACATCCCCTTGTAAGACATAGAAATAGCTACGATAATATCACCAAAATGGAAGAGCTGCTAGGCAATATTACAGCATAAAAACTGGTATAATCATATTCATCTAAAGCTCCTATTAGGAGTAATATGATCATACGCTAAACAATTACATTATGCCAGTGAAATATAGCATGGTAGGTGCTATATAAAACTATTTTTTTTTAGTTTTTCATTCTTCTACCTCCTAATACTACAAGGGTCACTCATAGGACTGACACAGTTTAAACTAGTATAATAGCAGGATGAAATGATAACTATATGTATACATTTTAATATGGACATCAGAAAGAAGCCGTGAATTATAACTATGATTATAAAGTCTATAGTGGACGTCACAAAGAAGCTATAATTAACTTTCTGTCCAGATCTTAGAATGGAATCTATGTGTTGCCTTTTAATAAATGTATAAACCCTATTGCAACAAAGGATTAAGACTATCTATCTATCTATCTATCTATCTATCTATCTATCTATCTATCTATCAAGACTTACATAAAGTCAGAATCTTAGGGAATAGATATACATAGAGGCAATAGTTAACATAACTAGATAAAAATCTACATGCTGTCTCTTAGAGAGATTTTAACCCTTGTTGCATTATAGAACTAAGACCACATATATACAGACTTACATCAAGCCAATATCCTGGAGAATAATAACATATATTACAATTATTATAACCAGACACTCTGCTATATAACATAGAAGTAAGGATACAAATATAAGCAACAGAATTGGCAATTTGAGAAACATTACATTAAAGGGACATTAAACCCAAAAAATGTATTTCATGATTCAGACAGAGAATACAATTTTAAACAACTTTCCAATTTACTTCTAATTTCTTATTTGCTTCATTCCTTAGATATCCTTTGTTAAAGAAATAGCAATGCACATGGGTGAGCCAATCACATGAGGCAAATATGACAGCCACCAATCAGAAGTTACTGAGCCTATCTAGATATGCTTTTAAGTAAGCCATATCAAAAGAATGAAGCAAATTAGATAACAGAAGTAAATTAGAAAGTTGTTTTAAATGGTATTCTCTATCTGAATCATGAAATAAAAAATGTGGCTTTAATGTCCCTTTAACACCTTAAAGGGACACAAAAACCAGAGGCCTCTGCAGTTTAGATCAGGGTACTGTACTGGTAATAAAAACCAATTTTGATAATACCTGCACAGCCATATGTAATACAGAAGTATTTTACAGGTGTAGTAGACCAGGAATAATCGGCAGATTAGCTGTTACGTATAAGGAGCAACTGATATTGCATCCTCACCCTCCCCCATCAAGATCAATTTTAACAAGAAAGCAAGAGGTATTTACTGTTTAATATCCTTTTAATAAATATCAGACAAAATAGAATCATTTTTGTAACAAACAATTTGTCCTAAACAATTTTTTTGCCTGTGCACATCTAACAAAAATATGTGATCCGACAGCGGAATAATACATGAAAAAAACAGCACAGTAATATAGGATTGGAAAAAGTTTTCAGTTTACTGTCCCTTTAACATTTTAGTACTTTAATGTGGGAAAATCTCTTTGTATGTTAGAGATGATAAAAGTACACTTGCTGCAGATATTTGAGCATAGGTCAGGGTGATAATACAGTATAGAAAGAGATTTGCATGGTCTGATTTTTCATTTTATAGTGTGATTTTATTAATCCACAGTGTGGTCTAGAAGACTGACCTCAGAGTACTCATAGTCCGACTTGATAGCCCAGAATACTAATATAGCAGTAAATAGTAAAGTCAAAATTAAACTTTCATGGTTAGGATAGAACATGCAAGTTTAAAAGACTTTTCAGTTTACTTCTATTATCACATTGATTTGTTTTCTTTGTATCCTTTGTTGAAATGCATATCTAGGTAGGCTCAGGAGCAGCAATGTACTACTGGGAACTGGCTGGTAGTTGGTGGCTACACACATATGCCTCTTGTTATTAACTCATCAGATGTGTTTAGCTTCCAGTAGGGCATTGCTGCTCCAGAGCTATATGTAACCCCAGAAAATGATTTTGTGAGTCAGACAGAACTTACCATTTTAAAATAAAGTTTCTAATTAACTTCTATTATCAAATTTGCTTAATTCCCATGATATTCTGTGTTGACAAGATACCTAGGTAGGCATCTGGAGCACTACATAGCAGGAGATAGTGCTGTAATCCAGTGTTCTTGCAAATGAACAGCATTCTTGCAAAACTGCATATATAGATAGTGCTCCAAAAAAATAGTCCAGTTCCTAAACATACTACATCACTGTTTTACAATAAAAGCTACAAGAAAACGAAGAAAAATTGATAATGGAAGTAAATAAGAAAGTTGTTTAAAATCGTATGCTCTAAAATGTCGAGTTCAATGTGTTTCATCCCCTTGACGTTATATGCAATAAATAGTGCAATAATAAAAATGTCTTTTTAACTTTTTTTGTATCTTTAACACACAACTGAGCTAATCCACCTTACAGAAAAGAAAGTGGAGAAAGACAGAGGGGCGGTTTGGTCTGAATCTGACACTGCACCTTGGCTGGGTGATAGGAGGAGTCTTCAGCTCTACCAGCCCAGAGAGGTCAGTCCGGAGCAGAGCTCGTACTGCGCTCTTTTTTTCTCTTGCTTTAGCTTTGCTAGCCAGGAAGGAGATGCTTTCTTATTCATATCATTTCCCTCAACCTATGTACTGGATGGCTGTAAGTAACCTAAAGGATTAATATATCAGATATCTAACAGAAGACTTGAGTGCCAAAGGTTTGTTTTTTTTTAAAGGCGAATACAGAAGAAAAAAAAATATCTTCCTTCCTTGCACGTTTCCTTGTCTGGCTTTCATTTCTTTTCCTGATTAACAAGACAGAAAAAAAACATTCCTGGGCCCTCCTCTTCTGTCTCTCTCTCACTGTTTGCAGGAGGGAGAGATGGCTGCAGACGGAGCTCGGTCTAGGTTTGGGAATTTGGGCCACCGAGGAGGGGGAAGCAACAGCAGCAGCCCATCTTCCAGTCCCAAACTGGGTGGTAGGAAGAGCAGAACACCGCCACCCACAAACAGCTCCTCGTCTTCACCTGGAACTAAACATCATCAGCTGAGACAAGCCCCATCGTCCCCGGCACACAGCTTCAAGAAAGTGACCCTCACCAAGCCCACCTTCTGCCACCACTGCACGGATTTCATCTGGGGACTGGCCGGCTTCCAATGTGAAGGTAAAGAGCACATCTGGGTGTCTGTGGAGTCCCTGAGCTGCTGCTGTTGTTGCTGTCACGTCTAGTTACTCCCACCCGTTAATGGGGAAACCTGCTGCATAAATCTGAGAGATGCTGAAGTTGTCAGGAAAAGCCATTTAATAGCATGAAAGTGGGTTGTTGTGATGTGATCCAGTCTGTAGACAAATGAGTTGCGAATCTGGTTGCTCTTATTTAGTGTTATATTAGGCCTATTAATAGGCTGAATAAAACAATTGCATTTATATCAAGAAAATTTGAAATAGAAAAATAAAATAGTCGCTGACAGCAATGTTGTCTGCAGAATAAAAGAGCATTTAAATAGCCTTTTAACGATTTAATGTAGTAGAGGTTAAACTGTTTTATCATGATTTAGTAATCTTAAAGTACATGATTCATAGTTATGTGATATATAGCCTATTTGGTACATATTTACTTAACAGGAAAATAATGCTGTAGATCTGTTATCATAGGCTCTATAGGTCATTTCCTCTCACATATTTGTGTATTTTGCAATTGCAGTATATTAATCATAATACCTATTTGGCACGTATCTACTACTGTGAGGAACATAATGTTGTGGAAATGATCATAGGCTCTACAGGTCACTCATACTTATTTATTTAGCTATCAATTACTGTAAGAAAAATGTAGTTATAACTTTTTCACAGACATAAAAATGTATTAGCTAAATACACTAATTTTGTACTCACATTGTGTTGTTAAAGAGACATCCCAGTATTAAAATCGTTCACACATTCTTATTGCAAGTTATTGGAAAATTCAGCTGCACAGTATAAAAATGAAGAATGTATGAAAAATTTAAGCAAATTGCCAATGCAATTTTGATGCCACAATTCATATACATTGAAATCCAATAAAACTTAATTTTTCAGTTTCTGATTGATAAATGTAATCTACTTGTGAACAAGAATCTGTGTACAAACTGAGATGTGCGGTATCTGCGCATCCCTGGACACAAGAATACCTTATGCTGTTAAAAATCGTTCAATAGTTTAGCGTTACTATAAAATACCTGTTAATCCATCTTGTAATTTCTCCCCAGCACTAAGATGGGTAAACTGCTTTGTGCTTTCACTAGCTTGCCTAGAAAGGTCAAAGGTTGTAAGTCAGAATGACATATTACTGTGAATGTGCTGTGCTTGTGCATGCCCCTTGATCATTACAGATGTGTGAGCATATGTATGTATGCGTTTCTCTATTGGCTCTTTATGCATTTGAGAATATGAGCAGTAGAAAGTCAAACAATTTTGAAATTATCATTATTATTATTTTAAACAGGAGCATTTAATTCAGTTTACTTTGTAAAAAGCACTGGACTGTCCATTTAAACAAATACCCATGGTCCCTGTTTGGCGGCTACATTTGTTTGCCAACCCTTATTAGATCAGTAGCAGTATCCTGCTTAGGAGCAGTAATACATTGCCGTGTTTTAAGGGCTACTTTAATTATGTAATTAACCCCCTTTCCAGAGGTTTAATTCAAAGCAGCGGGAGTTTGTTGCTCTTATTAGTACATTCGATTTCTGTGTTCAAATATCGCTTTAAGCCAGTTATCCCATGTGTAGTTGTGATGCAGTTGTTCTTTTCTCTGAATTTGGAAGAGTTTTCAGGCTTGCATGTTGCTGCATGATTAAGAATGTTGTGCGTTTTGTTGGACACTGATAAAATTCAAAATGAAAAGCTTTTATCTTCGATACAGCTCTGTCCAGGAAAACTAAGATCATGTTTCACGTCCTTATTCATTATATTTGTTATCAGTTTCATGAGGAATAGTTGCCCTGGCTTTTGTGGTTCCTATAATGACTCGAACACACAACAGCTACCATTCTAAGTATAAAACATGAATGTAATAGGCATTGATAGTAGAAAATAATATTTGTTTTCTTTGATAGAACAGCTTTTCTTTACCTTTTGCATCAAACAGAATAAAGCTCAGATCTCAAGACTACAATGCTTCCATTTGGTTTCGGATCCAAACATCCAAACCATAATTGGAAACGATCTATTATTGAAAAAATGCAAAATAAATAATAAATGTATTGTTTGGGAGGCCAATTTTAAAGTGATGGTAAACAAACTGTATACTGAAGATTACTCTTTCACGTAGAAAGGATTTTCCATGCTGTCCTAACAGCACTGGGCTTTAACGCCATTTGGACGTCATGGAACGTCCTACCATATAAGGTGTCCTTCAGCCTCCCCCTTTGACGAAGACAAGGATAGGCCTGGGGGCGACGTGCCTATCAGTGTAGGTAGTCCCCCATGATCTGATCACGTGATCGCATTGACGATCACGTGATTTTATTTTAACTAATAGTGTTTACATCGAAACAAAGTTCCAATGTGAACACTATTGTTTTGCTGTAAAGAGGTTAATAATGATATTGTTTATTAAATCAAATTATAACGGTACCCTTACTTTATAGCAAGTTTGTGCCTGAAAGGGTTAAAATGGTCTGTAGTCTCACCACCACCACTGCCGTCCCACTTAGAAGAATGCTTTTTTTCAGGCTTTGACGTATTCAACCGCTCATCCAATGTTTGTGTGAGCCATACGGCAAGAATCTGATTCGTGCCGTATAAAGTAAGGATGCCATTTATACTTTATTTTCAGTAACCTTTTCATTATTTACTTCAATATAGAGTTTGTTTACCATCACTTTAATTCATGGTGAAAATTGCTCAAACCATGATCTGAACTTGCATTTATTTATCGTTGTGTGTTGCACTTTCACAAAATGAATGGAAAGGAGTTTTCAATTCCTGGGGAGTCATTTTAATTACAGCTCCCAAGCAGGACAAAGCTGTTGATTGGCAGGTTGTGCTTCGGTCCCTTGTGATTGGTTTATCAGCCGTGTCTTGCTCGGAAGCTGCAATGCTTGGAACTCTCAAGTAGCACTTATATGCTGAAGCCCTTTGTAGGGGTTAAACACACAGCTCACTAATACAAAAATGACATCCTCTAACTCTAACAAATCTAGTATTAGTTGTCAGAAGCATTTAAGTTTGCAGGCTTATGTTACTAACTGCAGATTTTTTCTGCTTAGTAAAGAGATAATAATTATATTTTTGACTTCCAGCTGATGTTTAGCATTTTGTTAAATAATATATAATTTTTTACTATACTTCTTTCCAGAGAATTGCTTCACTGAAATACCTAGACATGCATGTGTGTGTTCTATAGACTATACAGAGGTAGATTTACTATACCTGCAGGCGGACAGGTTCGCAATCCCCATTTGTAATGTTGCATCACAGTGTGAAATTTAAAGGGACAATCTACACCAGAATTGTTACTGTTTAAAAAGATAGATAATCCCCTAATTACCCATTCCCCAATTTTGGATAACCAACACAGTTATATTAATATACTTCTTACCTCTGTGATTACTAAGCCTCTGAAGACTGCCCCCTTATTTCAGTTCTTTTGACAGACTTGCATTTTAGCCAATCAGTGCTGACTCCTAGGTAACTCCACGTGCGTGAGCACAATGTTATCCATATGGTACACATGAACTAACACCCTCTAGTTGTGAAAACCTGTCAAAATGCATTCAGATTAGAGGTGGCATTCAAGGGCTAAGAAATTAGCATATGAGCCTACCTAGGTTTAGCTTTCAACTAAGAATACCAAGAGAACAAAGCAACATTGATGATAAAAATAAATTGGAAAGCTGTTTTAAATTAAATTCCCTATCTGAATCATGAAAGTTTATTTTTAAATAGACTGTCCCTTTAAATGTGCAATACTGCCCCCTCTCTGGCATAGCCAATTGCTCTAGAGCAGGGGATGTCAATCATCCCGAACAAGTGAGTGTTTTAGTAATTGATATCATCACTTCTGAGGTGGTAGAGAGGAAAAAGAAGTGGCTTCTGCTTGTTAAGGGCTTGCTTATGCTGCTCCACATAGCCACAGAAGCTGCACAAGCAGCTTAATAAATCTAGCCCACAATATTATTTTAAGTTTCATAGTGTTTGCAAATAAATACTGCAAATAGATAACATGTCTAATTTAAAGAAAAAAAGCTTAAATGTACATGGAAATGCTCAGTTTTGTTAGAATATTTTATGATTGCACTATTGCTTGGATATAACTGTTTAACCCCTGCAAAGCAGTTAAACACAAAGTTAAAGTCAGCTCCAAAGCTACAATGCTACTGGGACCTAGCTTAAAGGGACACTGAATCCAAATTTTTTCTTTTGTGATTAAGATAGAGCATGCAATTTTGAGCAACTTTCTAACTTACTCCTATTATCAATTTTTCTTCGTTCTCTTGCTATCTTTATTTGAAAAAGAAGGCATCTAAGCTTTTTTTTTTAGGTTTAGGACTCTGGACAGCACTTTTTTATTGGTGGATGAATTTATCCACCAATCAGCAAGGACAACCCAGGTTGTTCACCAAAAATGGGCCGGCATCAAAACTTACATTCTTGCATTTCAAATAAAGATACCAAGAGAATAAATAAAATTTGATAATAGGAGTAAATTAGAAAGATGCTTAAAATGTCATGCTCTATCTGAATCACAAAAGAAAAATATTGGGTTCAGTGTCTCTTTAACACATCTGTTGAACTATTGACAAGAGACATGTATAGCCACCAATCATCAACTAGCTTCTGGCTCCTGAGCCTAACTAGATTTGCTTTTAAACAAGGATACAAAGAAAATGAAACAAATTTGATAACAGATGTAACTCGAAAAATCTCTTAAAATTGCTTATTCTTTCTGAATCATGTAAGATTCATTTTGACCTTTATGTTCCTTTAAAGGGATATGTACATACAAATTGCATGCGCCCACCTCTCCTACCTAAAAAAGGCACCTATAATGGTGGTTTTAGCGTATTTGTGTTGCTGTGTAAAGTTGAAGATTGGCCAGTCTTGAACTCCTGTCAGTTGGTGTGAATATTATCGCTGCTTCATAGTGTAATTGTCAGATTTTATTAAAATCAAAATGCTGATTTACCCAACTCCAACAGTCACATTGTTTTGTTACTGATAATATAGTAAATTCAATTTGTGTTAGTGTCAGGAATAGTGTAGAAAATACCCAAGTGTTTATAGAGTAATAAAAAAACAAAACAAATCTGAGTTAACACGATAATTGTGCAAATCATTACAAGAATTGGACCATGAGCTTAATTTAATGTTGCAATGACTAGTCAGATTTTTAAGCAGGTTAATAGCCGGTGACGTATTTATCTGTAATTACTTGAGGAAGGATAGAAGCTTTCATTGTCCCTAATATTTTAAGCTGTTGTAGTTTTTTAAATTTTTATTTTCTTTTATATGAGACTAGTGTGGGTAAAGTCAGTTATCTGAAATGATCTGCTTTTTTTCCTTTTATGTCAGACTGTAAATAATTTATGGTTGATGCAGGTTATCGTATTGGCTAGTGGCCATTTTTGCACTGTCTGTCTCAGTGGGGGAGTAATAATCTCTATTACAACTGATATCAGATTTTTCATTTTGTGTTGGTATTTTTAGAGAATAGGTAACTGAACTGATTTTGTTCCACCCATGGTCAGCAGGCAGTTAGCTGATACTTACCAAACTGGTTTGTCTTTAGCAAATCCTGCATTCTTGTAGCAATGTGTAAGTGATAGGGCAGAATCCTCCCTAAAGAGAAATTATTACACGTAAACTTACAGGGACATTCTATTGCAGTAGTAAAGTGGTCTATTGCACTGATGTGCAGGACCTTTTTAGCGGGTGCACCACCCAGCTTATTTTACTGATCACTCGGCTAAAATCTTAGCCAATATTAAGCTAATATTAAAAATGTAAAATTTTTATTGCACAAACTATCATTAACCCCTTTCTGCCGTTAGGACGTTCCCCTTTTAGCGCCATTGGGACGGCATGGAACTTTCTAGCTGTTCTGCTGTCCTGAAGCTATAAAGGCTACCTAACTGGGATCATGGGCTGGAGGGAGTACCTAGCATCATAGACACTCCCCCCTTACCTGATCCCATCATTGAAATCACACGATTGAGTGATTTCAATCTTTTATTTATTTGTTTAGATCGGAACTTAGTTCCGATGTAACAAATAAGTACAGGCAGGAAGGGGTTAAATACATTTATGTTAAATTATGCAATTAATTTGTGCTTTGGATAGCACAACATGATATAATATTAGAAAATATTACACTGGCCCTACCTGGCTACTTCATAATGCCATCCGGCAAACAACATTTTCTGTGGATTTATATTTAAATTTAAAATGTTTACATGTTATTTATAGCAAATGTAGGCCAACTACTACAAAGATGGAATTATTGGTTTAACGCTAAAATTTGCTTTGCTTGGACTGTAAGCTAAATAGCCGCCATCTAATCCAAAACTACTACACAAAAGAATATATTTGTAAACTTTAGACACCCAGGATATTTACCTAGAGGTGTTTTGACACTTTATGTTAATAATTCTTTTTTCACCAAGGGCAGAAAATAAAATTTAGGGGTACAAAAACAAAACAACTTTTTTATGTTAAAAGCATAAAAAATTAAACTTTATTACAATAAAATAGATTAAATGTATTTAATAAAGTATATTTTTATATTTTTTTTTAGCACATTTTAACAAAAATGTTCACTGGGAGAGAAGGGGAGGGGTCAAGACAAGCCGCGCTTGTCATTATTGACGTGATCACTGTGACTGGCTGTAACAGTGATTACATGGCAATGGGCACTTTTACTGGATTACCTTACTCCTGAGGCGTCCAGTGATTGCTTAGTAAGAATGATACCAACACTCATAACAGCATGCTAATACCTAGCCTCCATTTTCAGTATACAGTCGTATACACAGTAACAGTCATATTCAACTCTTACTGTACTGTTGCTGGATGCCTGCATGTAAGGCTATTCAGCAACAATTTGAAATAAACGCTGATCTCGCCATGTATCTCATGAAATAGAGGCACCTAAACCTGATGGCTTGCAAACAAAGGTACATCATGACCCTGCGATTGCTAGCCTCCATTATGCTATTCCTGCAATGCTTCACTTGTGAGTCATAGTGTGGTCTTGCAGCTGTAGGCAAGACCGGCTTTCTGACAGCTCAGGACACAGCCGCCTTACAGGGTAGGGCGCATGTCCTTAAGGGCATAATGACAGACACCATACCCGGTAATCTTTCATACGGGCAATTAAACTTTGTTGAGCTAATGGCCCTTGAAAACTGCTTTATCAGTTATTCTTTTGTACTCTAAATGAGAATAAATCAGAATACATTTTATATTCCTGATACAGTAAAGGATTTCAGCACTCTTTTTTTTAGAAAAATACAAAAATAGTTTTACAATCAAATTGAGTACCTCACAATTATAAAACCAGTTTCACAATATGAAAGAAATCCAAGGTAAAAAAGTAAAACAAATATTAGAGCTGACACACGTATCGCCCCATAATACTTAGGGAAATAACAATTTGCTAAGAATTATGGGGTGAAAAGCATGTCTGTTTTAATTTGGAAGTGTATATCAGCCATCATGTGCAGGTGAAATACGATTGCTTTTACAAATGTAACAATATACTCCAAACATAGACGTATCTGTCGCACAATACATACCAGCAAACTATAGTTTTAAAGGGACACTGAACCCAAATTTTTGTCTTTCGTGATTTAGATAGAACATGCAATTTTAAGCAACTTTCTAATTTACTCCTATTATCAATTTTTCTTCGTTCTCTTGCTATCTTTATTTGAAAAAGAAGGCATCTAAGCTTTTTTTCTTGGTTCAGAACTCAGCACAAGCAGCTTAATAAATCTAGCCCACAATATTATTTTAAGTTTCATAGTGTTTGCAAACAAATACTGCAAATAGATAACATGTCTAATTTAAAGAAAAAAAAAGCTTAAATGTACATGGAAATGCTCAGTTTTGTTAGAATATTTTATGATTGCACTATTGCTTGGATATAACTGTTTAACCCCTGCAAAGCAGTTAAACACAAAGTTAAAGTCGGCTCCAAAGCTACAATGCTACTGGGACCTAGCTTAAAGGGACACTGAATCCAAATTTTTTCTTTCGTGATTAAGATAGAGCATGCAATTTAAGCAACTTTCTAACTTACTCCTATTATCAATTTTTCTTCGTTCTCTTGCTATCTTTATTTGAAAAAGAAGGCATCTAAGCTTTTTTTTTTTAGGTTCAGGACTCTGGACAGCACTTTTTGATTGGTGGATGAATTTATCCACCAATTAGCAAGGACAACCCAGGTTGTTCACCAAAAATGGGCCGTAATCTAAACTTACATTCTTGCATTCTAAATAAAGATACCAAGAAAATAAAGAAAATTTGTTAATAGGAGTAAATTAGAAAGTTGCTTAAAATTTCATGTTTGGGTTCAGTGTCCCTTTAATTTAATACCAAGCTGTGTATCTTTCATGTTTGTATGTATTACAAGGACATAAAACCCATATTTTGTGTAATGATTCAAATAGAGCATACAATTGTAAACAACTATAAAATGTACTTATTTGATCAAATTTGCACACTTTTTGTATCCTTTGTTGAAGTAATAGCAATGCACTATTGGGAGTTAGCTGAGCCAATGACAAGAGGAATATATGTGCAGCTACCAATCATAAGCTATCTCCCAGTGGTGGTTTGCTGCTCTTGGGCCTACTAGGTATGCTTTTCAATAAAGGATACCAAGAGAATGAAACATATTACATAATAGAAATACATTGGAAAGTTGCTTATAATTCTAAGGACTATCTGAAATATGGCTTTTTTTTTCCAGCGATGTTTCTAAATCCGGCCAATTGATTTTCTTGCCTTTAGGCGGCCAAGTCCTTAAACTGCACACCCCATGGATGATTTGGAAAATCAATTGGCCAGATAAAGAAACGTCACTGGGGAAAAAAAAGTTTAGATTGTTGCCGGGAGGAGGAGCGGTGTGAGTAAATTGTTCTATTTATATCCTAGTTACACTGATTTCTCGATCAAGTTTACAATAACTTTAACAATTTACTTCCATTATCAAATTGTGCACATACCTTTTATATTTACACTTTCTGAGGCACCAGTTTCTGTGATTGGCTGATAGCTGTCAGATGATACAGGGAGGGGCAGCAAATTTAAATACATTTTGAATTTGTCAGAGGAAATGTACTGCTCATTTAAAATTGAGAGTGCTATTGCATTGTCTGCATGCATTTGTTGATTATGCAATTCTGCTGTATGTAATGGCCCTTTAATAAATCTCATTCTTTATGTTACCACACAAAATGACCCACAGGACCAGGGGTCAATAGGCAAACTGCTAAACAGCCAAACATACTATGTTTTATGAATCATTCAAGGGTGTATAGATTTATATAGAGAGTGTAGAATAATTCATCTGGACAAAAAAAATAGGTCATGTGGCTTATTGATTGCCATTTTTTTTACAAGCTCCTCCATAGTTATACTTCATCCTTGAGCAATTTGAATGTATAAGTCATTATAGTTGGGGGAGGGCAGAAAATGTGTTAAATATTTTTCAAGAGCATAAGAGTCTAATGTAATGTAATATTGTCTCCTCTTAAAGGGACAGTATACACTCATTTTCATATATCTGCATGTAATAGACACTACTATAAAGAATAACATGCACAGATACTGATATAAAAATCCAGTATAAAACTGTTTAAAAACTTACTTAGAAGCTTTCAGTTTAGCTCTGTTGAAAAGGCAGTTGGAAAGCCCACTGCAAGTGGAAAATAAGACACCCCCCTCCCCCTTCTTTTGCATATGAAAAGACCCTTTACACAAACAGGAGCAAGCTGGAGAAGGTAGCTGACGGTATTCACATAAAACTTTGGGGCTTGGTTATGAGTCTGAAAATCAGAGCAATGTTCTTTAAAAATAAGCAAAATTATACATTTAAAAAACCCCAAAAAAAACGTTATGGGCTTTATAAATAGATCATCTACAAAACATTTATGCAAAGAAAAAATAAGTGTATAATGGCCCTTTAAGCATGTTATTAACAATTGTACCTGCTGGAGTGTATTAAATTGTTTACAAATTACTCCTTTTACATTTACTTTGTTGTTTGAAATAGCTGCTTGTCCTGTTGAAACCTCCACCGATACTACAATTGCAGTAGAAAAACTATGTAAACAAAAGTCATCAGAAGAAATTAAACACCCAGATTGCCTGGATTCACTGTTCCTTTAACTTGAAAAGCTGTCTCTTTAAGATCTATTGGTAAATACCTTTCATCTGATTATACGCCTCAAGGCCAGTATTTCTTTTAATTAACATTGAAGCGGAGCTATATAGATAAAAAGGTTTGATTAGAAGTAATAAAGGCATAACGTAACTAACCAGTTTTTTTTATGGTAAATATTTTTATGGTCTATATCCTCACCCATTGTTTGAATTTGATTATGGTTTTATGGCGTTCTTATTAAAGGGACAGTACACTGTAAAATTGTTTTTCCATTAATGTATTTTCAATGACTTGTTATACCAGCAAAAAGGATAAAATGTATGAGAAATTGCATTTTCATGTTTGTGTATATGAATTAGCTGGTTTTGTGCTTTGAAACCACAGCCTATTACAATGGGTTGAGTTTCAGGTAATATCAGATCTCATTATGTTATCACTTTGTGTACACACCAATGCTTCATTATCTTTTATTTATCTTTAAACCAAAGCCCAATACTTAGAGAGAACAATGGAAAATTAACATTGTATTACAGTGTTGACATATGCTTGTCAATAGCCTAGCCTCCAGTATAGAAACTTTCAGTATAATTGGGATTACCACAGGCTAAATCAGCTATTTAAAATGCCAAAACAATTTAATGCACTCCAGCAGGTGAAATGGATCATTGAGAACAAATTGAAGGGGATACATTTTTAGGGTAAACTGTCCTTTTTAAGAGCTCATTAGGCAGGACTCAAGAAACCTAGTAGCGAGGGAGCAACTGGCTTATAGAATTTTAGCCCTGGCTCCTCAATTTTTCGGTTATTCTTACTGGCTCATAAATCTAAAGCAGATTTTCTATCCTCTGCCTTAAAGTGACATAAAACTCCAAATTTTTCTTTCATGATTTTTAAACTTTATTTCTGTTGCTTAATTCTCTTGGTATCCTATGATAACGGAGCAGCAATGCACAACTGGGAGTTAGCTGAACACATCAGTAAGCCAATGACAAGAGACATGTATGGGCAGCCACCAATTAGCAGCTAGCTCCTACCTCCTGAGCCTACCTAGAACAAAAGATACCGAAAGCACTAAGTAAATTAGGAAATAGAAGTAAATTGGAAAGTTGTTTAATTTGAATACTCTATCTTAATCATTGGTTTAAATTCTCTTACGATTGAAACCTCTGGATACGGTTTTTAACAGCCCGGTGACAAAAAGAGAATAAAAATTAAAAAAAAATCCCAAACATTTAAAGTATAATTGGGACAAAATAAATGATAGTATATTGCAGAGTTTTTTTTATATATATATATATAGTTTATAATTTGATATAACAATCTCAAAGTGTTTAATGTCCCTTTAACGTTAATGCAGAACATGTTACAATATTGCAAACTATCACACTGCCCCAAACCGCTACTTCATAATGCCATCCGGGCTGGAGAACACTAATATTACTCAGTTGTGGGTACACAAATAGGCTCGGCAGCCTTCATGGTGCTTGTGGGCACCTCTTTGGGAATTCAGTCCCGGTGCTTTAGTATTTTGTGGCAGCGATTTAATTGTTTTGTAAATAATTGTGTGAATTAAATATACGTTACTGCATCCCTCACTTTCTCACATATAGTACTGCATTATCTGAATTATTTAAAAGGTTTTTTTATCATGTTAAATAAGAAATTAAAGACAGGGTTTCAGAAACTGTGTAAGACAGGATTGTTATAGCTTTTCTATTTTGGGGATTTTTCTACTGTTTTCTGTTTATATTTATAAAATCCTTTAGCAAAAAGAAAATTCTTTGTTTTTAAAGCATTTTATCATTGCAATATTGCTTGCATAGAATTATTTAGCAGGGTTTAAACACATAGTTACAGGGATACTAAACCCAATGTTTTTTCTTTCATTATTCAGCTAGAGCATGCAATTTTAAGCAACTTTCTAATTTACTCCTATTTATTAATTTTTTTAAAGCTTAGGAGTCGGCCTATTTTAGGTTCAGCACCATGGATAGCGCTTGTTTATTGGTGGCTGACATTTAGCCACCAATAAGCAAGCGTAACCCAGGTTCTGAACCTAAAATGTGTTTTCTGCTTTCTTAAATAAAGATATCAAGAGAATGAAGAAAAATTGATAATAGGAGTAAATTAGAAAGTTGCTTAAAATTGCTTGCTCTATCTGAAGGCCCAACACATTTATACCCTCCACTTCTCCGCTGCCAGCAATTACTCTTGGTTCGGCTAAGCCTTTCAGCTGTGAAATACAAATCCTTATATGCATATATATTAAACTCGTATAGATGGCTCTAAAATTCAATTCAAATTTTGTTGAGCCCTGTTCTATCTGACCCATGAAAATTATTATTTTTTTTAATTAAAGGGTGTCATGCAAAAGAATGATTTGTCCTATTTTATTCCACTAGCTGCTAAGGAATTAATACAGAAATGCTTTAAAGTGAATGTCAATTTTGATGCTAAAGTGCCTGGTTTTTAAAAATTTGATTAAAAACAGGGGCACTTTAATTCATCAAAATTTACATTTCACTCCTGTTGTGAAAAAAAACCTTACCTTTTAATCTTGACAGCAGCTCCAGCTTCCTCCGGTCGTTGCAAGCCATTTCTGATGTCAGAAATGATGGATAGGTCATCCTCCAATCACGGCTTTCCCCCTGGGGAATCAGTGTCTGATTCAACGCCGTTATTGGAGGAAGCTGGATTCCTCATTTTAGACCCAGGAAGAGGCTTTGCGACGGGTGGAGGAAGCTGGAGCGGCTGTCAAGTTTAAAAGGTAAGTTTTTTTTTTTCTTTCTCTCAACAGGAGTGAAATGTAAATATTAATGAATTAAAGTGCCCCTTTGTGTTTTTAATCAAATTTTTAAAAACCGGGCACTTTAGCATCAAAATTAACATTCACTTTAACTTTGAAGTGGCTAGATAACTGTAATATAACTACATTAAAGGGACAGTCAAGTTAAAAAAAACTTTCATCTTTCAAAAAGGGCTTTTTAATTTTAAACAACTTTCCAATTTACTTTTATCACCAATTTTGCTTTGTTCTTTTGGTATTCTTAGTTAAAAACTAAACCTAGGAAGGCTCATATGATAATTTCTAAGCCCTTAAAGGCCGCCTCTTATCATATGCTTTTTTATTTGCTTTTCACAACAGGGGAGAGCTAGTTCATGTGAGAAATATAGATAACATTGGGTTCACGTCTGTGGCTAAAATGAAAGTCAATAGATAATAAATAAAATGTCATGTGATCAGGGGGCTGTCAGAATATGCTTAGATACAAGGTAATCACAGAGGTAAAAAGTATATTAATATAACAGTGTTGGCTATGCAAAACTGGGGAATGGGTAATAAAGGGATTATCTATCTTTTTAAACAACAAAAATTCTGGTGTTTACTGTCCCTTTAAATTGTATACTTTGATCTATGTCTCTCCTTATTTGACAACTCTCCAAATTTTACTGCCTAGAAATCAGCATGGGGGGAGACTTGAGGTGTAAGGAGCGACTCCAGTTTCTAAACCATCACTACATAGCGCCAGCCCCCTTCTATAAGCCTATACTCCCTAACTACAATTTAGTAATACAAATGATGTCCATAACTCTTCTCAGAAATCATCTTCATTATCCATATAGACATATTTTAGGTACTGGGAAAAGCGGTTATCAAATGAACCCAACATGCCTAGGGGGGCAAGGTGCTACATGAATTATGCCAGCCAGTTTAACTGGGGGTATGATGTTTGGTGTCTATGGATTGCTAATTTGATCATGAAAAAGATTATGACCTAATTTTTCATGTAGTTAACAGACTAAGCTAGATCAGCGTGCAATATTGTAAACTAGGCAGTATCCAACTACCCCCTGGGGTGGGTCAAGCGACCTGTATTGGGCATAAAATAGTGTTTATTTCTAACACAAGTAGAATTCCACTTTACAGCAGAAAGAAACGCCAGAAGGATTTGGGAATTCCCACCGTCACCATTTTACTTTGTAAGTTTAAGGGTAATGCGTTAAATCCTTTTTTTTTTTTTTTTTTTTTTTTTAAATAACTATTTTGTAAATGTGTGGGGCTATTTCACTGGTTTTCAATTTGTCCTCAGGCTTGCGCTAAAAGGCCAGATTTTCAGGATTGCCTTGATGAGCTGGTTAATACCCAGGTTTATCAATCAGCTGATTATTTCACCAATTTCATGTATTTTTAATTTTTTTATGCACCGAGTTTTTTTCAGATTAAAATATAAATTGAATCCGATCTGTGTCTGTGCTCTAGAAACTGAATTAATGGCTTCCAAAAGCTTAGGAGTAACGTTACCAAAATATTATTTTTATACATTTGTTTTTGTTCAGGTGTTTACACAACTGTAATTTAGGGGTGTCCCAAAAAACCCTGAATAATACATTTTCGGGTGGTGGCAGCAAATTTTCATGTTTGGGGAAGTGTAGGTAGGATTTGGGGGTTAATTTGAGTGGCTTGTAGGCCCTAAAGTAATTGGATTACTGTAGTCAGCTGGAAACCTTGCAAGGTTAACCCTTTAATGCCTGCACTCTCCCTGTGGTCACAGTTTGGCAAGTAGCTCGGCTTGTAGCAAGAGGTAAATATTTGCAAACATTGGGTTTGTGGTGGTGTAGGTAGGATTTGGATGAAATAACAATTTTGTGTTTCATGTCTCTTTTGAAAAAACAGAAATGCAATCCTGGCTTTCATGTAGGTTTACCTACATCTGATTTTAGATCATCTATTTCTGTTCAAATTTGTTGGCAGGAGAGGACAAAAATATATGCCTGGAATTAGCCAGATAAAAATCACTGAACAAGAAAATAAATGTATTTTACATAAATGTATATTACATAATGAAATATATCTAGAAGGCAGATGTACATTATTAGAAGGTTGGGATTCTATCATACTAAAGACAATGTGCAGGCTTATCTCTCATATAGATTTGTTTTGCCATACGCGTCAGTTTGCGCTGTGTATGAGATAATGATACATACGTTGCAGCTGAATTCACTGTTGCTTCCAGCTGTTTGCCGTTGTTGATATAATGGTTTAAAATAGCGCAGCGTACATCAACAAGAGCTTCTGCTATGTATTCACTCTGCTGTTTAGCATCTTTGATTTAATTATGAGTAATTTCTTTTAGTGCCTGCTTAGATATTTCCAAACATAGGTGTTTTACAGCTTCAACATTCAGTTCAAGCTTACAAACCTAACATTTGTTTCCGGTTTTGTTCAGAGATCAGATTATGTTGTATTGATGATATTGCCACAAGTGTAATTGAGGTATTCTTTAAGAAATAATTTAACAGCAATCATGGCATTGAAATGGATCTCTCTCTTTTCTTGTTCGTTGGTTCTTT